>NW_009646966.1:3648150-3786549 GCF_000708025.1 Charadrius vociferus | reverse complement strand
GCTGCCGGGGTTTCTACAGGTGGAGAACCGGAGGCAGAAGAGATGCAGGTTTCACTGCTGTCTCGGGCTGAACTTCTCCAGCATCAGCCTGGGTGATTTGCGTCTGCTGCTCGTCCCTGAGGTGCCCAGGGCACAGCGCGGGGCCCGACATGAGCGCACCCGCTGCCCCCTCAGTTGGTCGAATCCAACAGCAGCCTTGGGGCTGGTCCCAAGGGGAACCTGGAGCAGAAAGCCAAGGAAGGGGCAAGGGAGGCACCTTGAGAGCTGCTGGGGGTGTAGTCAGCTCCAGGCTTTACAGTGAGCAATGAAGGCAATGAAATCTTTCTCTTCTGTTTTTTCTCTGTTGCCTAAAAAGCTTAAGAACTTGCCTAATGGCTTTCCCTCCACCGGCGTGTTATTAGGGGGTTGGTATTTTGACTAGTCAGCTATTTTCAGGATACTTGTGGGAATTTAATATCTTTAAGGCTGTGTGAGCTGACTCGGGCAGGACACAGGAACGACCACAAGACCATGGATGAAAGACAAAGAACAAGTTTAATCTCAATACCTGGCGAATCGAGGAGTCTCCGCAGCAATGCCCGGGCAGAGGTACACAAGCAGGGGATGCAGGCACCACAGGGTGGGAGAAAGTCCTTGTTAGCAGGAGCGTGTGAGCTCTAACTTGCTGTTCTTGCCTGCTTTTTAAGGGTTCAAGCAGGCATAGTTTTCCACTGTGCTTTGATCTTCTTCAACAACAAGGCAGTGATCTCATGTATGCTAGATAAGGTGTCCCTGAGTCCATCCCAGGCTTACGTTATCTAAGTGCGGATATTCTACTTGCAAACACACAAGGCTGAACAACAATTAGTGTGATATGTGTGTTGTTCAGCACCCCAGGTGCAAGTCACTTGAGCGTGTTTACAATCCTCCTCTCCAGTCTTCCGTTATATTCCCACAAAGGCCATAATCCTTCTCAACTTCAATAGCAATTAGCAAGCGCTTGCGTTCAAACAGACTGAGGGGACTG
This sequence comes from Charadrius vociferus, assembly GCF_000708025.1. Classification (NCBI taxonomy): domain Eukaryota; kingdom Metazoa; phylum Chordata; class Aves; order Charadriiformes; family Charadriidae; genus Charadrius; species Charadrius vociferus. Next base: position 3,785,543 of record NW_009646966.1, on the reverse strand, counting down.
AAGACAATCTAACTGGGAGACAGATATCCTCCCGATGGCTGGGCAAGACTCCGCTACTGGGGAGGTGAGGGGCAAAAAGGCAGAGAGACCTCCTTCGGCTGGAAGAAAATACGTGGGGTGGCAGAAGTAACTTAAAGCCTTGTGTATGGTCATCACAATTGCACAAGCAAGGAGCTTATGCTGTGTAGGAGATGTCCTAAGGGAGCTGAGATATTCAGCTGTCCCTACCTGGCAGAATTCTCAGAAGTCGTTGAATCCTTGCTGGATGCTCACACATGGCATAAGGGATGTGAATATCATAGGCACCTGAAAGGGGGAAAATGATCCTTTGCGGTTCACTTTTGCCACCTAATGCTAAGAGGTTAAATAGATGAGTTGTTAGAGCTTAACTTTGAGGTTAACTTCTTCAGTGAACTGTATTGTATACAACTGGTTTTTAGGAATATCCCATGTGAACTTTGACAGCAATAAGTTCTAGGCAAGATTTTAAAAATAGATCAACATCAGTCTTTCAAGAGATTATTTTTCCTAAAAGTCTGGAGGCTATAAAGTCAAATAAAATTGTTTACATATACTGTGAACGATCAGCAAAACAATTGAAACTCTTACTGGGAGACCATAACACAGTGACAGTTAAGGTTTTATTTCGTGGAATACAAATGAGGATTTTAAATTACATTTAAGAAGAGAATATGAAAAGATTGTTTTCTTTCCAGAGCTGAATTATTAGTAGGTTTGTACCGAGTTGCAGGATATCATTAATATTTTTACATCAGTAATGCCTTTCTAACCTCAATTAGCAGGAGACCAGAAGCCACGCTATGAATCTTTCACTGAAATGCAGTTGTCAGCTATGTAAATGACTTTATAAATGTATCCTGAAAATGGAAATGGTTTATGCAAATTAACTTGAACCACAGTATGCAAGATGAGAAGTATAAGAAATGATGGAATTAACTCAGTGGTGTTTGGAAGCATCCTTGGACTCCAGCTGAAGGGAAAAGTATCACTTGGAGAATCAGCTGAGTTCCACCAGTGGGAGGAAAGGACACCTAGCTAATGTTTGCAGAAGTGCTAGGGTAGGTGGAACACACCTCTCCCTCTCACCCCTTTCCCTAGTAAAAGTATGTTTTTATTCTCAGAGTGTTTCCTGCATCATTCTAAATATGCGCTGACCACCTGGAAAAACCCTACTACAAATGGAAGTAGATTTAAAATTAAGAGATTAATGTTTCACACTCCATACTGGTAGCTGGCTCTTAAAAAGGCTTGGAAAGAAATATGAGAATCCTTGAAACCATTCAATTTGAATTATTTGAGAGCTGGCAGCCTGACAAAAAGAAATATAAATCTTTTTCCTTCCTTCACAAGTCCCGAGTATTTGCTAATATTTGGTATTTTATCCATTATATTAAAGACTCATCATGAGCTCCTGCTCTGAATTTGCTTTAGTCATTGATTATTAATGTCTCACATACTGTCATGTGAGACATTATTACTCAATGTCTTTAGTAGGTTTAACTCAGTAAAATCTGCAACTGCTGCTCCTTGGTCAGTCTTTATTTTGCCTGTGTTCATACAACTCAGGTGAAATTTCTGACCCAAGAGGTGATAAGGGAAGTGTCAGTATTGACCTTAAAGGAGGCAGAATTACAATCCTGAAATCAGAATGGATAGCTGAAGGAGGATCTGCAAGAGGACCAGAAAGCTGTCTGATGTGAGACAGTCAGGTGTTAGGTTTTAGCTTGTACATACGTACAGATTAAAAAATAACACCTTTCTCAATTCTAATAGCCATATTTTTCTTCTGTAAAAAGTATGGACCCTGTCCTAGATGCTTTCTTGAGGGTTTTACTGATTCTTTTAAATTTATTGGTTCAAAAATGCTGATAACCTTTTGTTAAATGAATGATAGTTTCTGTTAAGATAAATGAAAATAGCAAACCATGATGATTTTAGAAGTTGGCAATTACAGCGACTTCCCAAAAAATATAAAGCCGGTGCCAGTTAAGAAACTATCATTATTTGTACAAATATGTTTCTCTTCTAGCTTTATTCTTGATGTCTTAATGAATTTGCCAGTTCAGCGTTACAAATATGTCATATTGATGCATTCTTTATCTTCAACCTTGAAACCTCTCAGATAAAGTGAGATACTGCACCAAGTAGCACAATTTATTTGTAATGTCAAAATGTCCCCAAGTATCAAAAATCTATATGAAGAATTGATTAAAAATGCTCCAGGTGAAGGGGCTTGAAAGCTAATCTGTGCAGCTAACGTACAGACCACTTACTGATAAAGTAAAAATAAAGACTGACAGCTTCACAGAAGAAATCAACTTTACAGTTAATCTACGAGGCTTGTAGATTAAGGTTTATGGAGGTGATATAGTGTGATAAGCTTCACTCTGTGATGTGGACCTTGACTTCTAACTGCTGTGTGAAGCTGAGTTGCTATTTATAGTCTGTAATAGGAATACAGTGATAGGCGTGGGGATTTTATTTTCTTTAATCTTCATCTTATTGCCTTGCCTCTCAGTTAAAAAAAAAACCCCAAAAATAAACAACAAGGATAACACAGCACGACGGACCAGCAAAGCAGCTAAACTGGAACACTGTCAATAAGACAGTGGATAATATTTATACATCTGGGTCTCTCACAGAGCATAGCACAACTATAATAATCACCAGAAGCTTCTGAGATAGCTGTTTTCCATATCCAGGGTTGGTCATAATGAAAGGTACCTTTTCCGACGATGCCTATATGTCCTCTCAGTTGCCACATACCATGCACAAGTAGTCCACGCAAGAGACTGTGCTGCTTGGGATGAGTGTGCTGTCCAGAGTGGAGTAACAGGAGTGGGTGACTTGAGGAAGGAAAATGCTAACACAGTGTGTGGTGTACAGATATGCGGAAAGATGGCATTTAGGAAACAGAGGAGGAATAAACAGTCTTTCCTTTTTTTTTTTTTTTTTTATCCTTTGGCATCTGGCTTTATCAGATATCTCGGTTTCTGTTCAAACCTACTCTTCCTTCCCAGAATAATTGAATAATGTTTTCTTCCCCTGGAAATCAGGCCATCTCTGAATTATTGCCTTTTATTTCTAAGAGTCTGGACAAATTTCAGTCTCTACATTGTACTGAAATATTTTCTGATTTTTTTTTTAACATACAAAACCATCTGTTAAATTTCTGAAGATGAGATCATCGTATTTTATTTTCTACTGATACCACAAAATCAGAGAGCCTTTCCAAGTGGTCTAAAACTCAGTGACGTAAGGTTTAAAAAGTCCAACTGGTACACGAGCCACCATCCTGAGCAGAATTGAGACAACAGAAAATGTGACATTTTTATTTGTGTTTCATGCTTTATAGCAATAGCTATCCTGTTCTACATTGCTGGAGACCAGAAACAGCTAATGTGATTCCACTGTAGGAAGGGATGGGCCACCTGTGTTTTGGACTGTGGTCTACATTTACTTTCTGGGAAAAGGTTTTAGAGATTGGTAGGCCTCTAGCAGATGTGGCATTAGCAAATTGGAAACTGAAGCTATACCCATGTAAACTAGACGGGGTATGACAGTTAGTGGAAAGGACATTCAATATCGCAACTTACTTAGCAGCATGAATTAAGTCAGTTGAGACTTGAAAGTCAGAATTAGATGGCTTTACTCGGCAGTTTAAATAGAAGTTAGGGCCTTAATGAAATAGCTACTATAGCTTCAGTGCAATGACCATTTAATTGCCTTTGTGCTTGCCTCTATGAATCTGAAAAAACAGACTTTGGTAGAGCTGATCAAAGTACATCAGTTCACCTTGAATTTTTAAGTAAGTTCCTTATAAAAAATATTCACAAAATCACAGAAGGGTTGAGGTTGGAAGGGAACTCCGGAGGTCAGCTGGTCCAAGCCCCTGCTCAAGCTGAGTCACCACCAGCAGGTTGCCCAGGAAAACGTCCAGATGGCTTTTGAATCTCAGAGGATGGAGATTGTGAATCGATTACCTTGTGTCTGTCATTGTTTCTTAAAAATATTCTGCAGCGGGATAAGCGTTCTTGAGAAAGCACCCAAGACAATTTTGACTACTTCAGAGCTGTGAAATACACAATGATTACACCACTCACTATACAGAGGGGTTACCCGAGAGTCTGGATTGAGATTCATCTTTTCCTGAACACACTGGAATGGTCCAGTTATGTCTTAAGTTTAATATTTTCCTCCTACTGTGTTTCATTTGTGTCACTGGGAGAAATCTGCTGAGGAGTTTCATGAGCAGTTATAGCTTTTTTTATGAGTTTTCAAATGATATTTCCAGTCCAGCCTCTTAATCAAACACACAGCAGTTTGCTGACAGCATTCACTGCTTCATTTCAAACACTCCACTTATCACCTGGTTTCTGCTGGATGCTTTCCCTGTCTTTTACAGAAAGCTTAATCTGAGATACCAAACAGCTTTCTTAGTACTGAGTATGTATTAGTCATTATGGCGACAAATAAAAAGCATGCACACATCTATTACACCAGACAAATCTGCAAATGAAAAACTTATTTAGCACCAATTTCTTATAGCATCAGGAAATTACACTGATTTTAGGGCAGAGGATTTCTTTGAAGTGAATAAATAAATAACCCTTAATATGCAATTCTATCATATATAGTTAATTCTATTTTATGCCTTTATTAAACTATATCAGATGGGTTTATCATTGAATAATGGAACATTAACAGGGAAATAGGTCTCATTCTCATGAGACCCCACCTGGAATATTGCATCCAGCTCTAGAGCTCTCAACATAAGAAGGACATGGACCTGTTCAAGCAGGTCCAGAGGAGGGCCACAAAGTTGATCAGAGGGATGGAGCACCTCTCCTATGAAAACAGGCTGAGAGAGTCGGGGATGTTCAGCCTGGAAAAGAGAAGGCTCCGGGGAGACCTTATAGCAGCCTTCCATTATCTGAAGGGGGCCTACAAAAAAGCTGGAGAGGGACTCTTTACAAGGGCATGTAGTGATAGGACAAGGGGTAATGGCTTCATACTGGAAGAGGGTAGATTTAGATCAGATTTTAGGAAGAAATTTTTCACTCTGAGGGTGGTAAGGCACTGAAACAAATTGCCCAGGTAAGTTGTGGAAGCTTCATCCCTGGAGGTGTTCAAGGCCAGGTTGGATGGGGCTTTGAGCAGCCTGGTCTAGTGGGAGGTGTCCCTGCCCATGGTAGGGGGATTGGAACTAGATGAAAATGAACGCCTCAAAGAAGAGATATTTTCCTATGGAGACAAATCCAAACTGTAAAGTTGAAAGGATGTGAAACTACAAAAGTACTACAGAGGTAAAAAACTACAGACAGAATTAGAAACCTAGATGAAAGAAGTAGCCTAGACAGAGGAAAGAAAAAGTTAATCTCTCCATCTGTGCTGAATATAGGGTTGTTTTACTGCTACTTGATCAAAAGCAAAGATATTATTTTCTCTGTTAATATTTAATATCATACTATTGTACATACCAGAGATATGAATAGATGTGTTAGTAAAGTCAGCTAAATATTGGTTTTCTGTATTCATTTCCGTTGTCTGGCTTCTAAATGTCTATTCAGTGGCTGTCCGGTGGATTCAGGAATCATAGCTCATTTATTACTTGTTGCTGCTTAAAGCCCAGGCTGAAAATCTCTCTCCTGTAGTTTACAGAACCATTGCATTGTGCTTCTTTGTGTCAGTCTTCCACATGCAACGGCAATTAATCTGTCCTGAGGCAATCTAGAAGAAAATATCTATTTCATATCTATGTGAATATCTAAATGAGTGTTTAGGAATTACTTTGTCAGACAGGCCACTGCTTCTCTCACCATGAGAAACATTAATGGTGTCTCAGGTTGCTCAAAGCCCCGTCCAGCCTGGCCTTGAACTCTTCCAGGGATGGGGCATCCACAGCTTCCCAGGGCAACCTGTGCCAGTGTCTCACCACCTTCACAGTGAAGAATTTTTTCCTAATATCTAATATAAATCTACGCTCTTTCTGTTTAAAGCTATTACTGCTCGTCCCATCACCACACTCCCTGCTTCTTTCTTGCTTATAATAAGTGGCTTTTTTTTTTTTTTTTTAATGAGATCCAACAAGTGAGAGCTCTTGCCAAATAAAAGCAGAGAAAAATGTGGCTGGGATAATATGTCATAAATTTCACTGGCTGGCCTGGCTTTGCAGTTCTGGACACTTCTTTCCAAATCTGCTTTGCACAAATCAGCACTGCTGCAGTCAGCATCAGTAAGTTTTCTGATACTTTTTCAGGCTTCACGAGGTTAACTCAAATGCAACTGAACTTCTTGTGCTTCATCATCATTCATTCTCCCGTGGTGGATGGCCATGAAAAAAATGGAGAAAAAAATGCACGTCCATTTACGGGCTGTGAGATTTGTATGCACTAGCTGTACGTGAGTTAGCACGTGTGTGTGCTTTGATGACTGATACATACTAAGGTCTGCAAAATCCTGACTTCTGAAAGATGGAATGGACACCAAATAATGAATTTGGTTCTTCCTTCCTTCAGTGAAGCAGCAGAGTGAGCTCAATTATTTGACAGTCTCTTGTTACTGTCATTCCACAATGGAATTTTTTGTTTTAGTGCTTCATACTAGTTTTCCTATTTATGCTGGTGACTAGCTGCCAATACCCTGACCTGGCTAGTTCTCTTGATTCCTGTATGGAATACTTAATCTCATATTGCCACTCATACCTTTTATAGCAAAACTAATCGTATTACTGGTTTTTTTTTTTTCCTCTTCTATGTTTTTTTGCCTTGGAGTGATTTCTGGAGATGTTTACAGGTAACTGATTTCTTTACTAAAATATCATTACTTCTTCAGTAGTTTGAAAATTTTAGCTAATATATGAGCTTGCAAAGAGGTTCCTTCCTCACACTTTGTTCTAAGCAATTCTTGCCAATGTGTACAAAGTCATCGTATAGGCGTCATTTTTGGTATTCTGACTTTCAATAAGCTGAATAAAAATTCTGGAGCAATCATTATGAAGACAGCAGATTTCAGTGAAGAATAACTGAGTTGCTAGAAGGGTGAAATCTTAGCCACACTGAAGAAGTCTCCTAGATGTAGAAGTCCCCTCCTATATAGACCTCATTCAAATTTGGGGTATATACCAATAACTCACTGTGATGAAAACATTGAGCTTTATGTCTTGAATGTCTAAGGGGTTGAGAGCTCATTTTTTTAAGAAAATAGATACTATAAAGTGTACACATAATGATACCCCAAAGTTTCAATGAAAAAAACCTTCCTAATTAGAATCAAGGACAATATATCTTCTCACAAAGTCAGAAATGTTATACTCCACAAAATTAATACATATTTCTGTCAGACACTAAAGGAGAGTATTATTTCACTAATTTGTCTGAATTTGTCTATTTTCCAGTTCTGTCCACTTCCTTCTAACCAAATAATTTATTTCAAATTTGGCAGCTTTCTGTATTATGATCCTCAACACTCTCCAAAAATTCGTTGGCAGATAATAAATTTTAAGTCAAGTCTGACTCAGAAGGTTTTTTTTCTCTGATAAATGTTTATACCTCTGGGAAAGAGAAGTTCTGAAGATTGGACATTTGAGAAGTAAAAATATGGGAAAGAGCTACTAAAAATCATCTTCATGGCTATTTACAGTAGCTATGTGTTAAAAATATCTGCTGTTTAGGCTACTGTATTGGTAGCCTTCATTTTCAGAACAGATGTCTTTGAGTTTCAGAAACAGAGAAGAAAAGGTATTGGAAAAGCTTTTAGAAGTAGTGCTTTTGTTTTCTGTCAGATGACAGAAAGGGATGATACTATTATAGAAATATCCTCATGTAGATCTAAAATGTTCTAGAAATACCAGGTGGGAATATGATCTGATTTTTATCTTTAAAGGAAAATATGCTTTTTTTTTTTTCCAAGTCAGATGAGAAACCATTAAAATACATTCTAGCTGTTGGGAGTTTGGGATTTGTGTGTGTGTGTGTTTTATGAATCTCTAAAATAGCCTGTGCTTTTCCTTTGAGTATTATGGTCCATGTTTATGATTACTGAGCTTATTTACTTTCTAATCAATGTGCTAATCACTTTCAAGGTGGGGGTTATTAGCAAGTCATTATGAGCTAGCAGCAAGTAAATTAAATAGATGTAAAGAGCCACATGGTTCCTCATTTGCTTAGAACAGTAGCTCTGCAAGGGACAGTTGCAAGGCTTGAAGAAGCACTGACAAGAAATAATTTCGTGTAGTGCTGCAAATACTAAGCTTGCTATGTTGCCAAACTTCTGTTTGGCTTCATCAATGGCTCTGAATATCGTGATGCATCACAGGGTAGCTATGTTGTGATTATCTAGTGACTGAGCTATGATTGCATTTCTTTTGCAACAAGAGTATGTGCAAAGTTAAGTGCTTAGTCTCCAGACCGTTTCCTAGTGTCTAAGGACTGGTTGTAGGTGGGGGTTTTCAGGATTGAGGGGAAAGGCATGCACAGCGGGTTTTTTTTGTTGTTTTTTTTTTTTCTTGTCTCCCCTCTCCCAGGTCTTTTTATTTTTACTTCCTTTTTTTTTTTTTTTTTTTTTTTTTTTTTTTTATGTGTCCCCCTGGGAATCCTGCTTCTCTCTGTAGTAGCCGGGAACAGTATAGGACAAATGAGTTATTGCCAAGGTTCATAACTTGCAGTCTGGACTAGATTCATCTGAATATTAGCCATTGGCAGTTTTGGCTCTAGATTCCATCATAAACAAAAATCATACGAACTCTGCACCAAATTTTTAGTGTTCACGAAGTTCTGTTGTAGCCTCAACTGAAGGGTTGGTTTATGGCTTTGTAACCTGATAAATGCCTACAGTATGTCAGAGTAGTGTGTTGGTGGAATATTATTGGCAGTATCTAGTATGTGTTCTATGGATGCAGTAACCTGAGGCCCATTTAAAATTTCACAGAGGAAAAATAGAATCAAATCCAGAAATATTAAGTCTCAAGTTTTCTAAAATAGACTGAATTGTCTGTGCTTAGGGAAGAAACAGGGCCCTCAAAACAGACACGTTTTTTCTGGATTGCTTGAGCGTGATGTGTGCTGTCTTTAATTAAACTGCAAGATGTTAATTTTTTGTAAAAACAGTAAAAGTGAATACTGAGTATAGGGTAAGCAGTTCAACTGAAAGCTTGCTAATGAGCCTTAGGGTATTCTGTTACCTGGCTTTTCCCAACGTCTGCCTCTGTTCTTTTTATCACTTACCTGAGAATCTTCCTTTAACATCTTTGACTAGATATTAATAAAAAATAAAATGTGGCTTAAAAATACACACCCCATGAAATTCAGGCCCGTAGAGGCATGCCTGCAGTCGTACATGCCGTCAGCATGCAAGGAGTTACTCTTGAAGAGATTTGATTTCATTTGCTCTGATCAACAATAGCTGTGAATCCATTGTGGTTTGGGGCCTAATTAGGTGATTGTTAATTGCTTAATGTGTTAAGGAAAAGTTAGTGATACATAAGAGAAGTTTCTGTTGCTGATCTCAAAAACCATGAGTAATCCTCAAGATCAGCAGTGGGACCATGGCTGACTCAGCTCTATGTAATATCTATAAACCCATTAGCAAAGCAAGAAGCTGATGAATTATTCTGGAGAGAACTCGAGGGGAAAGTGATTTCCTCTGTCATTAGTCAAGACAGAGCAATAATATGATCTTACTTTGGTTTGGTGTCCTTGGTAGACTGCGGGTTTTTCACTGACTTTTATCATCTTCTCCTTCAACACCTCCTCCGTGCTTACCCCACCAGCCAGCTATGAGTCAGAAAATCCATGGGCTCTGACTCTTGTTAAAGCAGAGAGCATTGGATAATTTAGCAAGGTAGAAGGAACCAAATCACAGGTAAATTAAGGCTAAGGGAAAGCCAGCAGATGTGGTAGAAGCTTGTTTTGACTGGGAGCCTGGATGGACAAATGGATGGGTTAGGGGAGCAGAACCAGAGTTCTGGGCAGAAAATGGTTCTTAAACCATCCTTGAATACAGACCAGCATAGGGTAAGCATTCCTACAGTGATATTTAAGGAAGCAGAACAGAGTTTGTCATCAAGAGGGACATTTTTTTATCCCTTTTCTCATTTTGAGGGCAGAGATGCATAAGGCTTTCCAGAACTGAGAGGCAGGAAAAAAATTAGTTGGGATCAAACAACTCTTACCTTATGTAATGCTTGACCTTTCTACCTTGCTTCCAAGTAGCCATTAAGTTGTAATTATAGTCTGACTTATAAACAAAGAACTGTTTGAAACAGAAAAGAGCTGAATTTTGGGGTTTGGAAATGTCAAAAATTATATGTTTGATGACCTCAAAACCTTTTCTTCAATGTTTTTGTTATTTTACTGGAATCAAATGCTTTCTGCAAAGATACATTTCCCACTATGAAAATACTTAAAATTAGAAATACATAGGGATTTTTTTTTTAAAGATCTCTATGTCAGAGCATGTCCCATACGTGAAGGACCACGTGTCATCTTTTGCTATAGAGATAATAACAAACCAGAGATATATTATTTTTAAATCAAGAGGAGATATAGAGATGCTAATGTTCAAATCACACTACTTGAAGTCAGCATGCATTTAGATCAGCTGACTTATGTACTGTGCTGAAAATTAACTGTGTTTTAGCATCCTCACCATATTTTTTTTTTGTAGGTATGAAGCTGGCTTGTGTACCAGTATTGGATAGTACGACTTGTTGGTGGCCTCACAGAGCTGATATGTGGAATGTTTTTATTTGACTGAAGAATGGTATGTACTAGCCTACTGTGCTCATATAAAGGAAGTAATTTTCTGCATCTCCATAGTCAGTCTTTAGTAGTATTTATCTCAATTGTAAAATGCAGATGATTTGCTTTTTTTTCTGTTGCAATTTCTTCTCAGCAAGCATCAACTGAAAATTATAATTTAAGACTTCCTACTACAAAAGGTATTAATTTTCATAATATTTGGTGTTCTGTCAAAAATGGAAAAGTCTCACCATAAAGACTTTTACAGTTAGACAGTTATATCTGCAATTTACAATTCAGTCCAATCAGTATCAGATAAATAATAACATTTTTAGTTTTCAATTTCCACGCTATATTAATGCAGATACAAACTGTTCAGCATAAAGAAATGTCTTCCTTGCACTAGAATCAAACTGAAGAGGAACATCTTTATTTTCAATGGTAAGAAGGCTTTTTTGCTGTGAAGCTCTGGAAGCAACACGCAATTGCAGCGTGAACTGTGTAGGGCTGGTCCTTTCAGGGTGAGTTCTGATGTCTCTTCACAAGCGAAGCTCTGACTTAGCCACCCTTCCGGGGACTGGCTTGGGCACCTGGCCTGATGTAGTTTGTGGAACACGCTTCAGGAATATACATGTATTAAGTCTATGAGTTGGGTTTTTTTTTTAACTAGAGCCCATCTTCTAGAAAGTGAACCCATTTGTGTTTAATGTCTGTAAGTAATGGAGAATCCTGACGTCTGTGTCATTTCAGTGTGTTGTTGGCACTGCTAGTCATGCATTATTTCCAGGCTAATCTTGTTTGGATTTGGTGTACAGTCTCTAGAGCTCATTTGTGCCTCTCTTAAAGATCCATCTACTTTTCTGCATTTGTCCGGGTTACCTTTACTTAAATGAAATTACCTTGACAGCATAGCTTCATGACGGCTAAGCCATCATTACTGTTTCCCCCTCCCCACCGTTTCAAAGTAGTCGTGCCAGCTCTCAGCCTCTTATCGCTTTCTTAATGGTAACACATACCTTCGTGTTGGCTGTGCAATGAACCTGGCAGGCAAATGGATCAAACTTAAAACCGTTTTCCTTTTGAGTTTAGCTCATCTTTTATCTGGCTTGCTTAAAAGTGCCTCACGCTGAAAACTTGTGCTGGCCCCGAAATGATTGTTCAGCACCAGGCAGGAGGGGTTCTTTCAGATGCAGTACCAGCTCAAAATGATGGGGAGGTAACAGCAGTAGTTTGCTGCTGGAAGGCATGCTTTTCAGGCACAGAAGATAGTGTTTTTTTTCTGAATGCAAGTTGGACAGGTCAAAAAACAAACTACAAATCCAAATGCAAGACTTCCCACAGACTTATGTGAGAGCAGAGCTTCATTGGTTTGTACTTATCCACTCTTTGTTACCTCTAGTGGAGATAACCCTCTACTTGGGGCAAATAACTTCTGGCTTGGTTATCAGCACAGGTTGTGATGTAATCTGATTTTTCCTACCCTTCCCCCTTCTATTCTGAAGCATGGATTGCTCTAAGTCATCATCTGGTGTCTCTAGCTTTCCAAAGGTGTTTTGCTCGAAACCTATGTGAAGGAAAGATTTTTTTCATTGTGCTTACTGTTCCATAATACCTGTAATCCTTGACCAAAAGGGCTGGGTTGATTGTGCTCTCAGCAGCTGTTTCATCTGAACTGCTCTTTCCCAGAGATCACTCTGAGGTTGATTCTAGCAGCTGTGAGAGAAAGAAGAGAGAAGTTCAAGCAATGAAGTAGTTCAAATGTCAAGACATATTTTTGAAAGGCAATTAAAACTGATTATTTGCAGAGTTCACGATCACACTGTGGCCAGCAATATAAAAAAAGATACTGAGGTTAATAGTTTCCTCCATACTGTACCAGATAAGCAATTTGAATGTCTCTGGGAAACAGTCCTTTGGCTGTCTCTTTTAATGAGCTTTCAAAACAATTGCCCAAGTCTCTATTTCAGACGCCAGAAAGTCTTCAACTTTACTGCCAATTGAGGAAAATCCAATAACATCAGGTTAAAACACCCTTGAGATTCTTTGCTGGCTGACAAAGCTGTTAGTGTCTTTTTAAAGCACAAGCACCTGGGCTGGTTTGGGGGGGCAAGGGGGGAAGGTTGGTTGTTCCTTTTTTCTTTAAATCCAAAGCCTGGAAAGCATAACTAAAAGCTGGTTGCTCAGCATCTTGGCAAGCCAGGCACATCAAAAGTGTACAGAATCATTAATGGCTTGTTTTGACCCAACTTCATTTTACAGAGACTTTACTTTTTTCAGTAATCATTAACTAGATGTAAATCTGTTCTATTGTGGTTGCTAAGTATGGGACATGAAAAGAAGGTCTTGGTAGTCACAAAACTTGATTCTTCAAAAACTTGATTCTTCAAAAAAAGTTTAGAAAAACTCTAAGTTTAATAAATCAATCAAAAGATGAAAAGGGGATGCGCAACAGGGAAGATCAGTGCAGTCGTGCAGCAAGAGAAATACCCCATAAAGAGGATTTATACTTCAGACCTGTGTGTACAAAAGCAGTGCTCGATTCTCTCACCAAATTCTTTAATTGTATGTATTTGCTGCCCACAAAAGTCATTAAAGTATTTCTTTCTAATTCAACAGCGCTTCATGTGGGTATTAGCAAGGTAAGCGAGGCCAGCAGGGGCCTTTTAAAAGGAGCAGTCCTCTTCTGTAGCTGCTATAGACAAATACACAGCAATTCCCATGCTCATGCAACCATGAGCTGCGGGCCGTATACAAATGAAGTGGGTTCTCTTGTGGGTGGGTAGGAGCTTTGTCCTCATCAGGAACTAGAAGGATATCCAGTGTCACTCCGCTAGAAACTAAAAAACACATCCAAGTCCCACCTTGCCTTACTGGTTCAACTCTTTCTTGAATTTGAGCAGCTGCTTTCTTCCTAGCTGCGCTGTGAAACAACAAAATAGGTGTGATGCCAACTTTAAAGACTAACTAAAGTAGTTTGTTTATATTGGAGCACTATCTTATTTGTAAACTCAATATATTAAATAGACAGCTGTAGTCCAAGGTCCCCTATAGCCTGTTCCAGTCGCATCCTGGAGAAGTTGTTTCTTGACTGATAAGTTAGTCATAAAGTCTTGCTCATTCAGCTTTTCAGTTATGTGCTATGGGATAGCAGATTTTTGTGATCTTGTTTGATGCTTGCTGACATATACCAACTAAGGCATCTTAGAAATAATAAGCCAAAGAAGAAAATTCAGTGTCTTAAAGGAAATCATCCACTCAAAAGAAAATTGGTATTTTAATCTTCCACTTCTTACAAAATAATGAGTGCTTATTTAAAGATTCCTCACACAAATTTAAGCAAATAAATAACTGAAATGCTCCACAAATAAGAGCAGAGATTACAGGATTTCAGTTTCATGTAAGCAAATGATTTCCATGCATGTAATGACTGCCTAAACAAATAGGCACTTGAGCGTGCAAGTGATAATTATATATGGTAATGTCTTGTTCTTATCTACCAAAGCATGTATCTTGCATGCGTAAGTGCTTTTTGTGTAGGAACATATTTGTGTAACCTCTGCCTATGGCCTTTTTCTCTGTCTTCTCTCAGCTGGTGGGATTGGGTTAATTCAGCTCATGGCATTGGGTGCTCAGTGCCCTCTGCAGCTTTTGCCCATTTGATTCAATTTGCCTATTCTTGAAAGACTGTATTTTCAACAGCATTTCATGAATTAGATCATTAAGTTCCCATTTTTAATATTTTGTGCAGTGTGGTTTTTTGTTTTTGTTTTTTAAAGAGGCCGATTTCCAGTTTTATTAGGAACTAGAAAAACGGAGAAGGAAGAATCAGAGGTGCAAGTCCTACAAATCACTGAGGGGTCAGGGCTCTGTGTCTCCACACAGAACAGCATTACCCTCCCAGGTCTTCACCTACATTGTATTAGTGCTTTATTAAATACCCTTCTGCAGCCTACCTGTTGTTTCTGGGCAGTGAGAACTTCAGTGTGTATTTTGCTTGAAGAGTTCTTGCTCTAGAATTACATCACCTGTGGACTGCCAAGTTGCTCTGGAAAATACTAGTTCATGCGGTGTATCTCTTGCACACAAGAAAATAAAGGCTGTTAGTCAGGAAACAGATCAAAAGTTGATCTGTTCTGCAGTTTTCTCCTTTGAAGAAAAAAAAAAACCACCTTTAAATTAAGAATGGTAATTTTAATGTTTCTCAACATGTATAGTTTCAAATGAAATGAAGTCAAATAACAAGCCTTTGAATATGTAATAACACATACAGAGCAGAAGAGTGAGGAGTGGGCGGATGTGGTGGTGACTCTGCTGTTCAGTAAAGGAACATCTAACAGTGAGCAGGAGGTGCTAATTTCCACCCTTTTACACCCCTTCTTTCTCAATGGGCCAAATCCATAACCTTCATTCAAAGAGCAGAATTAAATGAGTTCCTATATAGTTGTACTGTAACGGGCAATGGACTCTTCCACCATTATGAAAATCTGCTTTAGTTGGAAAACTGCATCACACCTGGAGCTATTCCAAATTAATGAAGGGTCTAACTTTAGACACAAACAAGCCAGGTAGAACCTGAAACTCTTCAGTAGTCTATCTTGGTTTTTACCTGTATAGAGCTATCGCTCTCTCCCCCACCTCTCTTCCTTGTCTTAGTGATATTAGCATCTTTCTTGATGTGTTGTTTTTTGAAGTCTTTGTGAAATCCTGTGTTTGTTCAGAGCTTTCTTAGAAAGCTCTGAACCCATTGTGCCTTCTGGTCATGTATTACCATGTTCTCACAAGACTTCCTGTGGTTCAGCATAACTTCTGTATGTATGTAAGATGTTTTATTCAGAAATTACACCGGAGTATAAATGTTTCCACATCCGTCTTGAGTCGCAAAGTTTCTGTTGAAGTTGAACTGAAGGAAATGAGTCTGCATAAAAGGTATTCTTCTGTCTTGCAGAGAAGTCCTCTTTAATTTGAATGTTGGCTGTGGCTTGGTGCCAGTACATCAAGCTGTGTTGCAACGCAATGAAGTATAAAATAGGACCTTAGCTGTATGAAATTGCTCTGGTCTCTTCCTCGCACTGAGTTATTCTAAGAAAACGATGTGGAGGAAAATTAATTAGTACAATGAAATGTTGGAGGCTGGCTTCTCTGGTCTGTCA
This sequence comes from Charadrius vociferus, assembly GCF_000708025.1. Lineage (NCBI taxonomy): Eukaryota > Metazoa > Chordata > Aves > Charadriiformes > Charadriidae > Charadrius > Charadrius vociferus. The sequence continues at coordinate 3,769,633 of NW_009646966.1, read as the reverse complement.
GAGCGTTTCAAGATGTGCTTCTCTGAGTAAGGGATAGCTGCTCCCACTGCAGGAACCATTTCTTTCTAGCAGATGTCTGCTGAGAAAGGTAACCGAGGCCCACGCACCTGGTTCTGTTCCAATGTTTTATCTTCCCGGGTGTGTCATATTACAACCAGCAGAGTGAATAGCCTCAGAATAAAGAATACTTTGCAAGGTTTATAATTTTAGCTATCTAGAGAAACCTTATGGTGGTATGCATGTTGTACATGTTCATTGGAGCAGTTACATCTTTATGTTCTCAGGAATATTTTTAGGAGTATTTATCTGAAAGAACTGCTGCATTGAGTGATTAATTACGTAATGCCTACAAATGTAATCGCCAGCTACATTTTAATTGGGCATCTCTTAACTTCATGTTTCAAAATGAGTGTAGTAATCATTAAATTATAGGGTTTTTTCCTTTTACATGAGATGCTGCCTAGTCTCTAACAGGCTTGATTGAAAAAACTGCTTCCTATAACAGCCAACAGCTTGGCATTCGTAGGCACGTAGGAGATTGTGATGGTACAACCCCCCTACCCGTTTAGGCCACTGGGTACTTGGCATGATTTCCTCCCCACACAGACCACATAATTTTACACGGGACAAGAACATAACATAATGGCCTAACATCAAAGAGACAAAAGGTGGAAAGGGATGGACCAGAACACAGTAGTGTCCCTGGTCCCGATGGCTCCTACTGTTTGAAGATAGTAACTGTAATTGATCACTCCTGACAACATATGGATTATGGCCACAGCGGGGATATACCAGGACCCCAAGATCTAGCAAGTTCTGGGCTTGCATAACCGGTGGAAGGTACCGGAATATTCCATTGTCTGAGCTGGGCCAGAGTGGAAAAGTACCTGGTCCAAGTCTATTATCTCGGATCCTAGAAGTAGTGATTCTGGTAAAGACCCTTTGAGCTCTTCTGGATCACAGTGGTCTGTGGCCCGTACCACCCCTGCGTTGGGATGCTGCTCAGGGAGACATCTTGAGGATTAGAAGGCCAGTGCGAGTCAACCCCTCTCGGGTCTCAATTATTGCCCATTAAGGAATGCCAATGCATTGTATTTACTCGAAACTTGGGAAAAGGGAACTTTTTAACTACAGGCTAACCTCTCTTTCATCCACCTCTTCACCTATATGTTCATGATATACACATTCGTTTTATGGATGTGGATGTTCTTCCATTTGTCCATGCACGTGTAGGAGTTAAAAGGGGTACCTGCCGGCTCTTTGAGTCGTACAATACTAAGGGATCTTTGATCTCAGCGGTTATAGACTGGGGGGTGTGTGTGCACATTTATATGCTTCGATTTTATGTTTATGCGTTAATTTGAGACCTGTGCTTTTGCTCATATGTATATTTATTGATTTGGAATATTACAGTAAGTTAGTGAGAATCTTGCCATTTTCAAATCTGTAAAAAAGCTGCTGTTCAATTATTTTGTTAAATCACTTTGTAAACCTCTAAACCAGTTATTGATTAAATGCTGCTAAAATTCAACCCCTTGATCTACCTTAAATAACTAATAAATTTTGTATCGCTGCTAAATCATAACTGTGTCAAATACTTCCATCTGTGACAAAGATCCAGGTTTAATTCTGTATCTGAAGGCCCTTGGCAACTTGAATCAATCCCAGCTAAGTGACCCAATTTCTGGGCTATTTGGGAAGTGCATGGAAATTTGGTTTTGGGGGTCTGGGGAATATTTGGTGTCACTTTGCATGGGCACGAAGAGGAACACTCTGAAAGGAGCTCAGTTTTGCTCTGAAGCAGTGTAACTTCCAGATACCTGCCTGTCAGAGAACAGATTCTTTTGTTGCCTAATTTGTCTAAGAATTCTAAAAAGCTGGAATCTCTGAAATGCAATTTTTGTCCATTCATAATGATTGGAAAACTATTACTAGATCTTGGTAGAAGTTATTTACATAAGGACTTTGAGTAAGTGAAAGTTTTCTTTCCCTTTGAGATACTGTCTCTGACAGCTTACGATAAATCTCAAAGAAATAAATACTTATGTTCCCACAGAGGTCTCATACTACTCATTTTAGGAAGCGTGAGTTTGTCTTTTTGAACTGCAGAGCTTCTGCTTTAGTCAGCCAGATTCTGTGCAGCTCTAGGGAGTACAAAAATGTTGGCCTTTCTACGATGTCAAGATATAAAACTGACAAACTGGGAAGATGAAATAACATGGATTTAATGGAGAAAAATATCTGAGTTGAACTCGTTCATATTTTAGCTGCTGCACTTGATTTGTTACCGTGGCTTAATTTAAACATGTTTCCTAAGTGATGTTTGCATATGCCAGTGAAGTTTATTCAGCCTCAAATGAAGTTAACAGCACAACAAATTTTAAGGATAATTTTTAACCTTTGTGTTAATGTTTCACCACTGCCAGATGAAAGACACCATCCAGTGGAAAACATTTGTTTATAACAATTCAAGATCAAATCCGAAATTGTTATAGCAGGCCTAGAATCAGTGCACAGCTGGAATGTGAGCATCACTCCCATATGCTGAAACGTACGGAGGCGGAGGAGTGAGCCAGGAAGCTGTTGCCGGCTTCTCAGCAGCCCATTTTGCATCCAAGTGTGATCTGGGCATACCAGAAACCTGGGGGCTCCTCTCTGAATTTTCTGCTTGCAAACTTATGAGTACTCAAGACCAAGTGATTAATGGGAAACTAGAATTCCCCCTCTCTCTCAAACGCTTAATGTTAATGCACCACATTAATACTACTTAAATATTGGAGACTGGCACTTCATTTTTTGTGTCCTAGTAACTGAATTGTTCCTGTGCTTGATTTAGCTGTTTCATTTTCTTGACTCCTACATCTAAGCAGCGCAAAAAAAAATAAAAATTGATAGTTCTTACTACATAGGGGAAAGAAAGATTTGGGGTTTTTTTTGTGGGCAGAGAAAACGTTGAAACGAGCCACTGTTGCCACTGTTTTGGCAGAAAACAAAAAAAAAATATATTTTTGACATGTTGCGTCAGCACATTTAAACTACCAAACTGATTTTTTTTTAAACAATATTTCAAATGCTGACTTAAAATGAGTTTGTTATAACAATAATAAAATATATCTCGATTATTAGACTCTTACTTGATTTCCTTGGATATTGGTTGAATGGAATCATCCCAAACAAACCAGTAACAACTTCCCCACCCCAATATAACTTTCTTTTACCTTGGTACATTCCTTGTTTCATTTTATTAAAGAAAGAATTAACTGGGGAATAGGAGGAGGCAGACTGAAATCCATCTTCTAATATTTTGGCCAGGGACAGATCTGCTACTGATGTAATTTGAACACAGTTGAATATAGGAATTTGTCTACACTGGAATTTAATTAGTTGTTTTCCTCAGCATCCAAACTAGTGCTATATGATAAAATAGACAGTAAATAATTGTGCTGGTTTTCTGATTTCTTTTAATCTTTTTCCTCCAGTACTCAGTTTCATTTGAGATTTCAATTTCATCTGAAATAGGATTCTACTACTGATAACCTTGACTGCAAGCACAACCTCCCACTTAGGCTTTGGCAAAGTGTGACTAGTGACATCAGCTTTTATTTAGACTTTAACTGAGGAGAACAATCTACTTCCCAGTGAAAACTGAAGGTAGTATCTGATTTTTCCTTGCTGTTAATAGCACCACAAGGTGTGTTATTCTAGTCTTTATATAGTAAATTTTTGACTTTTCCAGCAGCTGGCAGATAATGTTTTCATGTTCAAGTTTAATCTCAGAGCTTTGTTAAACTAGGCAAACAACATTGCAAAAATTTTTCTGTAATGAAAACTGGAGTACTAGCTGCTGCAACAGCAATGTGTTACCTAATTGTTATTAAATGCCAACATGCTGTGGTGACACCTTGTTAGATGCGATGCAATGTTGTACACAGCAATTACTGGCTAGGGCCCAGGTGGAAGTATAAGTTTTGCTACTGGTTTCCAAGCAGGAGAGTCACCATCTTACCATCAACCTGTTTTTCTCCGATCTCCTCTCAGTCCCTTGAGTGTAGAAAGAGTTGCCTGCTACTGTCAGTCTGAGTGGAGAGAAAGCAGCTTCTCACTCCAACTGCTGACCCAGGAGATTGTGACTTCAAATGAATAAATAGCTAGACCCAATTCTGTCAGCTTTGAATCTGGTCATACAGCATCAATCAGCTTGTCCTTTATATCGCTTATAAGTGTAGCTGTACAAAGAGTGGGATGGAGGGGAAAACCAGAACCCACCAGACAGGCCTCACAGGGAGTTAACCGCTCCCCTCACAAACACCACCACCCCTTCAACACTGAAACAAAACACATGTAAATCAGCTGCAAAGTAAAGTCAAGGTCAATAACATGGACTAACTCGGTTCAGTGCACAGCTGATTAGAAGTGTATGACTGTTCCAACTGAAAGTGGCTAAACAGAGAATCCCACCGAGAAAGCACTGTGGGTGGGGAAAAATCCCAGCCTTGTCATTCTCAGGGCTGTAGGCTGAGTTGCTGTCAAGTCCAGAGAGGAGGTACCCTATGCTAATGCAAGGAGAAGATCGCTCTGCTCTTTTTCTTCTTTCTCCTGTTAGTAAAATGGCTATGTATGCTTAATCTATGGGTTCAGGCTGCCTGCAAACACTGCCTCTTGGATCTTGGCCTATCTTGTCAAATATTGCCTTGTGATAGTATGGAAAATATGGGTGTTGTGTACGGAGTTATCCAAGATATAATGATTTAACAGGTACCACGGCCTCTCAGGTGATAGGTTTGGATGTAATGTGGCTAGATGGTGGTGGGTTTGCCTTGAATCTTATTGCATTCTGTACTGGTGCTGTACTCCCTTCCCCATGATGCAGTATTCCCTTTCAGGTTTAAAATGCAATAATCAGATTATGAGTATTGTTTCCAACCCTAATTAGTTTAATGTAATTAGTTTATCATTAGCTCTGGATCAGGACCTTGCTGCAGTACTCTCTCTGCTGTGCTTAATTTAATTATATTTAATGCAATCTCTTTGTTTCCCCAGAGGCTAAATAAGCCTGCAGCCAAAGAATTAAAATCAATACAGAGGGTTATTCTCAGATCCTGTGCTTTCAGGTAGGTCTGGAAGAACCAGGCTTAAAACATGCATTGCATCTACTGTTTAGTTCTCCATCTCTCCATAGTACCGTGTGACCCCCTAACCTGGCAGCAAGAAACCAACCCAATTCATTATGAAGAAAGGTTTCTTCCTCTCTATAAAGCTAATAACCTGGTCTGGTACCTTTTTTTGCCAGTTGACATTCCTTTGCACCGTTTCTTCCTGCCTGGTCTTTCTACAGCATTCAAATGATTATTTTCACTGAAGACTTTAGTTTTATTTGAAACATCTGCAGGACACATGCAACCTCCGCAGATCACGAGTGTTGAGTCTCAGTTGTGCTGTAATTGTTAGTTTCCTAACAATACTTACTAGAAGTGTCCAGTTTATCGTTTTTTTTTTTCAGTTCTCCAGCACAAGTGGAATTCTGCCATTACCAATGAATTCTTATGTTTACCGCCATTGCTGTGGCTCCATTTCTGATACAAGAAAAGGTGGTTTCCATGCCCTGGGGGCTATCCTGTTTCCTAGGATACTTTTCACAGAAGCTCAGAGATGTCTCTTTCAGCAGAAGAAGTATTGCTGATTGCCTACAGGTAGGGTGAAAAGGGTGGAGAGCAACTGGTTTGAGCTGAAGACAAGGGAAAACAGTGCAAGAAGCAAAACTGACAGAATCTGATGCTGTGGAAATCTGTACCTATCTCTCTTTCCATATCTGCTTTTTTAGAGCAGCACCAGCTCCTCTTTGCCTATTTTTACTGACTCTTAAGAAACATGGCAGATATGGGTCAATGCTGCGACATGGTACACTTCTACGTGGGGTGTAGTTGAGCTGGAACATGCTAACCAGTCAGCTTTCTGCTGCCTTCTGGCTGAGAGGAAGTCCAGGGTGACTCAGTCCTCGAAGGACAAAGCAGGGAGGATGTTAATAAGACTTCCTTCCTTCAGTGGAATAATAATTCTGTATTAAACTTGATGTTGCAAGACCTCTTCTTTCCTGCTGTGCATGAGAGTTGACTGATGGGTGAAGCAAGATGACACTGACAGACAGTGGCACCTCATAAGTCTCCTTGTGAAGCTCATTAGCATAGATAAAAAACTTTGTTGAGAAGAGCTAAGATCCTAAAGGCCTACCTTCCCTCCCAGCCTTTCCACTGCACGCCTGCACAGAGACTGCCTCCCCACTCTCCCCCTACAACAAGAGTCCTGAATAGCAACGTATGTCTTCAGGTTTCACTGCTGGGCATGTTGCAGAAGAAGGGGATCACTGTAAAAGAAGCTCCTCAGGAGCAAAGTAATTATCAAGAGTGAAGAAATTAGCATTTCCTCAAAAACACAGAGTCTCTACAAGCATAAGAGAAGTGTGAAGACCAACTGGGGATGTGACTGGAGGTCAAAGGGGAATACAGATCCCCTGTTCTTGCTGGGCCAGATGCTCAGATGAGGGCTGAACTCTCTCTGCTTTGGGGACAACCTGGCTTCCTAATGTCTCACATGGCACTGTCTTCTATTTTTGCAGGTGGGTTTGGTTCAGTAGTAAAAACCAACAAGGGATTAGGGTAAGAGTCTGATCAAAACCCCTCTGGTACAGAAGAATTACATATTCCTTTGGATGTTTCTGTAGCGGTACCAGGACCTTTCGCCCAAGCTGCAATTGGTATAACCCTGTAATAGTACATTTCACCCGGGAATACCAAAGGGTTTCATAAAATTAGCTCTATGTTCTTGCTATGATATGCACTAGGGATTTATTGTAATTAAAGCTGATTAAAAATGTTCCAATGAAATTATTTTCTATCGGATTATGTATGCTCTGCAGCATTATATTTCCTCTTATTTCACCCCAGGAGCCCAGGGAGCCTGGAGGGAGAAGGCTGCCACATGGTGTAAAGCCAACCTTGAGCATTCAAGACATAGCCCTTCTCCAAAGCAGAAAGTCTTAAATGGCAGCCCAAGAGGAGTTGAACAAGACTCGCCAAGGCTGCAAGTGGTCTTGGCTGCACAGAAGGGAACCTGAAGGCAGAGACTGCAGAAAAGGGGGATCACTGTCATTTTGAAAGGCTGAAATCAGTCTTTTGAAATTCTCATTCTGTGTTGTCAGACTGTGACAATCTTTCTAATGAAGAAAAACTTTTCCTTTTTTCTTCTTCTGGTATCTCAGATTTTTTTATTCCAGCCTACCATCCTCCTCCTCTCATACACAGGGGAATGGAGGCATTACCAACGCCTTTAACTTCTCCAAAATCTCTTGGGAAACATAGAATATAGCCAGCAATAAAGACAAGCAGCTGTTATCATTGTTTTCTGTTATGACAGGAATACAACACTTGACACTCTCCTGTTTAAAAGGCTACCTCTTTCCATGAAGTACTTAGAAAGCTTCCTTTAATAAATGAATAAGATTAGTCAGTAATGATTCTTGAAAGGAATTGCCTATGGACTAGCAAACCACTTACTCTTTTCTACTGGGCTTTATTGTAGGAATGGGGAATTTTAATTTGCTAATAGGTGACTAAAGGCACAATTTTTTTAGAACTCCAGAGTCTGAGTATGTGGAATCATATTGTGCTCCTTCTCCAAAGAGACATCATGTAATCCTTGCTTTCTTCAGCTTCAGTAGAGTCACTCAAGACCTTACATACTCTCTGAGTATGCTGTGCTACTCTGCTGTAACTAATAGCATTAGTACTTATTATTACCCATAAACCCACTAATATCTACTAAAAGTAAGAAACATTCATGCATTTGAAAGCCACTGTGCTTGGACATACTTTAATTATGCTTTATATTCATATTTCTCAACATCAGCATCATGCTAATGTGTCAGTTTAAAAATATAGCAATATGACCTATAGCAAGCCAAAGTTATAGTTGACTATTTTCATGTGTCTGGGCGCAGCTCCAATAATTATAAAGAACCAGAGCCACAACCCTTATTTATAGACATCAATTCAAAATAAATTGAATAAGAAAGAATTATGACTTTGAGAACTGCTGCTTTTAAAACTAGCTATGGGAGCATAACCTGCTCCTGAAATGATAAGGTAGACTCATGAATATATTGCATGCTATATGGCTGAGCTAAAGTCAGTACTTGGAAATCATTATTTTTTTAAAAACTACTTTTGGAAAGAGAAGTTGCCTGAACAATCTTTAAAAGAGGCAACATATTTTCTTTAATTCTTTGATAAGTTAGGAACCAAAATGTTTGTGACTGAGTCCTCTTTTTCGCTGTCTGTTCTTTAAAGACTTTTATGCCATCATAAGAAAACCTCTACTGTCTTGTATTTGAGAAAAGCTTTACCAAAAAAATTGAAAAGATTTTACAAGTGTGGGAATCATGGTACAGAAGTGTAGAGGCAATAGTCAAAGTCATCCCAGGGTAGCAATCATGCTCAAATATATGCTGAATTTTAAGCAGTTAGATTAATTGGATCAGGATGAAAAGTGGTGCATGGAGTGAGTTTGGAATGAGCAAAGGAATTCCTAACCTTTTCATATTGTTTGTACTGTAAGAGAAATTCATAGTCCGATTCTCCAAAAACCAGGCACAGGAAAGGAAACACTGGCAGAACTTTCTGCTTTGAGCATTACATGGCACAAAATGTTAGAAGTCCTCCACCATCAGGGATATGGAATACACATTTGTTTCAGGTTTCTACAAAGCTCTGGAAACAGCTCAAGAAGTTGCAGTGTAAGCAAAGCATGGTGAATAAAAGAAATCATAAGGGCAAAGCATGCTTAGTAGTATAAATCATTTAAAAGGTGGCGGAGTATATCATCATGCATTTAGTGAACAGGTTTTCTTATTAAAATATACTCTACCATAATGACTGCAGCATTGCTACGGGGACATATTAGCTTTAGACTGATGATTTAAAGGCGAAATGAACTTGAAAACATATGATTGGCTGTTAAAGAGCAAGATACATAAGAGTGAGGAGTAGTAAATTGCCAGAACAAGATACTCAGTTGTCTTAAATGGAAGCTTATGCAAAGAGACACTTATGCAATGTAACAAGGTAAAATGCAGTTTATTCACTGACAACTATTCAGGAGGGAATTTTTTAATAACGGTTTATTCAGTTTAGGTGTTTGGAAGATATCACTTTATCAGGCTGTAGGGTCTTTGATACTTTCTTTTATTTGTGCAATGTGCAGAACTGCGAAGTCATGGGTTTGTTCTTACAACTGAAAGTACTTACTTGTTTATTTTGTTTTTAATAGCTGTTAGAACCCTTCAAGAGGTTTTTTTTTTTTCTGCTTCTTGAGCCGCTGAGATAAAAATTTTCACCCTGTCTTGTCTTTGGTTGTTTTTATTATGAAAGGTAACCAGAGTCGTTTGGATACCTCTCAGGAAGTTAGTTTACAGATTTCTGAGACCTCAGGAGCTGAGGCTCTCTTCTCAGGAAATAATGTAACTGTGCCTGGCTGTAGAGAAGAGGAAGGCACATGGGCTTGTATCAAACAATATTGTCTCCGTGAGCTCTGAAACTAGCGATGGCATTTGTCCTGCTTAACTCCAGACATAGCATTTGCCATCTAAGCTAGTTGTGCTAAACTCAGTTTCTAGTTGAGGAAGACAATTAGGCACAACTGGGCCATGTTTCGGCTGAAATCTTTTGGCACCTACTGTGAGATGAGAAAAGTTGAGCCTTCCAGCCTGGTGAGGAGGTTGCACTCTGCACTCGGCTTCCTGATGTCTGTTGGCCATTTGGCGCAGATGCATGTAGTCCGACGAATCACAGCCTCATTTGTGCCACCAAGTACAGTGAGGCCCATTAAAGCTCTAACTAATGAGTCATTGAAATAGCTGACTCTCCTGTCTCAGTCTGGTGCCCTCTGTAGTCCTGTAAGACTATTCGTGAAAAACCTGACTTCTTGAGGACAGGATATAAGCAAAGAGCCTACCCTGCTGCGAGAGGGGTGATGAGAGAGAGGGACATTCTGGCTCTCCCTGGTGTTTGCTGTGAGACTGATGAGCTACACACAAATAGCACTTCGCTGGCTTTCTGAGACATATGCGCAGGTTGTAGTCTGAGCACATCAAGAGGATGTCAGGAGGTTCATTGGACCAAGGATGAAGGCTCTGACAACAGTCAAATGCATACTATAAGTGTACTTCTGTGCCCTTGACTGAAAAGTTTAAGCTCTGAAATCCTCTCTCCCACCTTCCCTGAGACATCTTAGGCAGCTTTGACACGTGTTGGTTCTTATTTAATTCAGTTTTATTTTACTTTGCTGCCTGTTTAGGCCTCAGTTTATTCCATTGCTGTTCTTGGGGTATTGTTGTGGCTCCTTTGTCATCACCTGTATCTGCAAGAACTAATTCATCTGCTTTTCATTAGGAGGACAGTTTTTGCTCGTTTTAAATATACAAGTGTTGGGCATTTGATGAGACAACGAAGAAAACTTAGAATAGAATATGATGAGTTGCATGATGGTCTTTATTTTGTCTGGCAATCTTGGTATGTCACTTTAAAGCTTTGTGTTATTATAAGATTACGGCAGAACACTGCAACCTTCTGTGTAACGTCAGTCACAGGACTAATCAGCATTAACTCATTATGCTAGCACATCTGCTGGAAAAATGTCTGACAGAATTGATCTTGTTTAAGATTGAATGATGTTCCCAGGCAACTTGGGACCATTACAGACTTTTCATTCCCTTCTCTATCAAAATAAAAATGTGAATAATTAGTTGAGAAGAAGAAAGATAAATGAAGGCTTGTCACTCTGAGAATGAAAAGGCAAACACCTGATACAAGCTGATTTAAGTACTGCAGGGTGTCAAGACATATTGATATGAGTGCATAAGAACCTAGATGGAATGTAAAAGAAGTAATACATTTGTTTATGAGAGTGTAAATTTTGTTACTTGAAAGAGAAAACGCCTGTAAGGATTACAGAAGGATGGGAATACAATGCCACTCTGGTTGCCTTATGTCAAAGAACTTAAAGGGTGTGCAGATGACAGCTCTTTAAAAAATGGTTTCAAGAGACTTTTTAAGCGTTCGTTTAGGAATAAGCTAAGAGACGTACCTGCCGTACTGTATCAGATTAGTAGCCTAACTCACTTCTCATGTTTAGAGAGCATGGTTTCTGGGTTATTGATAATAGTGAGTTTAAGGTATGCTTCAGTCAAAAGCAAGACATATTTTCAGAATTTCTATTGTATGTGTCAGTGCTTGCTGGGCAGAAACATTTCTGTTCAGGAAAACTGTGGGCAGACTTATTGCAAAGGTTTGAATTAAAAGGCAAATTAACTAGGGAAGCAAGTGTTATGTATTCTCAGATTACGAACCATTCACGCTCTGATTGCTGGGAAGAACCACATCTTCAGTTGTGTAAATGCTACTTTGAGGGCAGAAGTCATAGATGATAACGTTTCAGTTTAATCAAAGAGCTGGAAGTCATGAAGGGCCTTAGAAGTCTGGAAGCAGGTTTGTTTCGCCACAGTGACAAATGCCTTTTGGTTCCTGTTGTGTCATATTCACAACTGAAGGTAGTTTGATTTCTCTTTGTAAATTCCCATAGCACATTTTTTGTATACATTTGTCACTGTCAGTGCTTGGGATGATTATATTGCAGTCCAAGACAAGTATGTTCTCAGTCTTGGAGATCTAATTCTTCCCCGCCTGGACAGTTCTGATAACTGGGGTTGCCTTGGGAAGAACTAACAGTTTTCTCTTCCATTTATTTCCATCCCTTTTAGCTCTGACATTGGTCTCCTGCTTATTATTTTCTATTTCTCTAGAGAAAAAAAAGTCTCATATATTCCACCTTGAATAGCACACTTTTCTCAAATAAATCCACATTCATTGCTAGTCTTTACAGTTCTCCCCTTGCCAATGTGTTGAGTAGTCTTTTCCCTTGCATTTTCATTCTTTTTGCTTTCATCTTCTGCTGGGAATTTTTAAATAGCTTATCACTAGTATTCTCTTGATTGCTGAGCTTTGGATTTGTGTCTTGAGTGACTTGAAAATAGCCTCATCTTCTAGAATGTATACTATATAAGAACTCTAAATGGGGATTTTCCCAGCTGTAGCAGATCTGTGTTTTCCTGACTGCTGCTCTACCTGTTCATTTTTTATTATGGAAAAAAACAAAACAAAAACCAAACCAACCAAACAAATAAAACAACAAAAAAAAACCCAAACCCAAACAGTGTCGCTATAGGTAATTTCTTTCACTTTCTTTAATAATTAAACCTTGTGTTGAAAATTATGCGATTTCTCCATCAGGCTGCTAGCTTTATGATGGAGCCCAGGATGTGAGAAATGGGGACATAACACATTACATTTCACGCTGGCTGCATCACTTGAACGTGTGAAGTGTCTCTTGCAGACAGCTCAACTTTAACAATTTTGCAGTAACGCTTTTAATGCCAGGCTGGATTTCCTTTTCTGGCTTTTCTAGGAATTCTTTCCATTCTGAAGTTGTACTCCTTGCTTTATTTTTTCTGACATCTGATTTTAAGCTGAATGACCCTTTGTGCTCTGGCTGTGACTGGAGCTCTCTAGCTGTCTGCTTCTCATTCCCTCACTTCTCCACTGATAGCTTCAGGCACAGTAGTTAAGTCTTGCAGGTCAGTAACTTTACTTCTTACTACAAGAATCCTGAATGCCAGATTGTTCCTCAAATAATAAATAGCACCTGGTACCTAGTGGTCTCCTAGGTGAGATTTTGAGAATCAGTATTTACTTTTTAATTGGAGAGCTGTTCTTCATTAACACAGTGTTCTGCTTTTTTTTTTTCTTTTTTTTTTTTTGTGGCGTGTCGTAGGGTCAGAGCTAGTGGGCGTTTGCTGTCTCTTCAGAGCTCAATTGTAAATATCCATCTTAGTCCCCAGTTCTACAGTTCCTGCAGTGGTAGAATCCACAAGGGGTGTTACATACATGAAGGTGTTTGTATATTTTATGCATTCCATTGTGCTGACTTTTTAATGGCAAATTACTGATGGAGTGAGGACACATGTCGCATGCATGGTATAATACCTATTGTAGGTAATTTACATATATTGCAGGTAATATAAATATAGGTAATACTTAGGGTATTATTGACACCTATTACTGAACCCTTTGAGCGTGATTGCTAAAGAAAAAGATGAGAGAACAGTAGTGCCCAGGTGAGGGAGGGAAGCATCTTCAGGAGGGTGCCTCTCCATGTACCCCGGCTGCTGGGCACAAAAAACTAGGACGGCTCTGCTGTGCCTCTGACCAGGGCAGTCTGTGGGGCGATACAAAGGGAATGGGTGGTGGGCCTAGACCCTTCCCTTTCCCTGCTCACAAGCTTCCCTGGCCCACAGTGCAGTGGCACAGAGCACCCATATGGTATGTGATCACTGCACTGGGTCAAGTCCAAGGTACAACTAGGTGTCCTCTTTTCACTGCACCTGACAAGTCTGTGTCCAGCCTAAGGTAGGCAACATATGGCAGATAGCTGTTCACTGTGTACGTGTTACACTGCTTCGTTCTCTGCAGATGAGTCCATGAGCAGATGCAGTGCTGTTCTGATGGGCAGAGTATTGCCCATGGTGGTACTAGCCTGGGAAGGAAAGGTCTCCTTAGCAGGTGTCCTTTCCAGTAACACCCCTGGGGTCATGCAAGCCAGCTTGATTGACAGCATCATAGCCCTTATAAGATCTCACTAATACAAAGTGAGATACATCTAGGACAGAGATGGTAGTCTTTACTACTTGCTGAACACAGTGGGGCCATGATTTTACAGCTCATAGGTGTTACCTTAATGTAAGGAATATATCAGCCAGTTTCTCTTTTCTATGATGTAATTCAGCAGCCTCTCATCGCAGAAGGTTCATAGTGCTATTTGCACAGGTTGTCATCTCTAATCTTCGCCTCTGTGTGATGATTCATTGTCTAGCTTTTTTTTTTTTTTGTCTTTTGTCACTAAATGAATTTTAGGCATGGGTGAAAAAATCAGTGATGAATTAAGAAAAAGGCTTATTCTACAACAGTTCTCAAAAAGCAGGTAAAAAGAGTACATAGTATCTCATAGCATTCTCAGATCATCTTATAAAGACTTATTTATCATTAGGAAAGCCCTATACATCAGCTGTGTAGAACATTTGGATTCCTCAGCATGGAAAAATGTTCCTTTCTTTTTATCCTTGAGCCCAATGATTTTTTATTGTTGGTCTCTAGAGCAGATGAGATGTAACAGAGGTAGATTTGATTGTAGTCTTGCCCTGAGCTCAGTCTGCTTCTGTAGTGCTCATAAAAACAAATGATTTATGCAGAAATGTGCATGAACATTCAGATTTTAAAAAAGAAAACCTATCTTAGAAATTTGATGAACTTTGGATTTTCACCTGATAAGTCATAAAAAGACTGTAGAAAATGCTTTATATTCCCATTTACACAATACCCATCCTCCAGTTTATTAAGGTTTGTAGTCCCGTCAGAGGAAAAACTATGCCATGCTAGTAGAAATAGCAGGTGGGTGAGGTTCAAGAGCCACCCAGTGGTTTAAATTGCCTGCATACATCATTCAGAGACCTGTTACAGGTTGGGAATAATCTGGATCTATCCATCAATGGGAAAATGACCAAAAATGAGTAGAAAATATCTACAGCTAATAATTAATTAGACCCTACTCTTAATACCTTGAGAAAAAAGTTATACTTTCCTTGGTTCTTAGTTAAAATGCAAGAAGCAAGTCTGTTTTTCATACAAAGATATGTAATGTATTAAGATGCAATGTCAAGGACCTACCTACATACACAGTTTTGGGCTTGTTTTTGTCTGGTTTTTATACTCTGTTTTATCTGTAGGTGGCTGACTATAACCATCCTTCAAATGAGTTTTACCATTTTTATGTCTATCAAGCTGTCTGTGAGCAAGTGGTAGGCCTGCAGACTCTGCCCTGAGTTCTCCATAGGGAATTCCTGCTACTAAGAATTATGCTTCTCTTCTCAGTGATCCATTTCTCCTCAGCTTCCTCTGAGGTGCTCATCGTGGCAGAAGGAAACGGACCCAAACATGATTCAGTAGGTAAGACACAACAATTAAACTGTAACTGTATAAAGAGACATCAAAGCCCATCAATCATTTATCCTGGTGGGGTAACGCCAAACAGTATTAATAACGGTGCGAGATTTCTAATCAAAATCAATTATGACAGATTTGTTAATATTTGAAGTTTTTAAGTGTTTTGTCAAGCTCTTATTTTCTGTGGGTTTTATTTTGCTCAGACATCACAATTTGTAACCGTACATTATAGCATCTCTTGATCCTGCTATGATGTTATTTTAGTTTTTTCCTTTAAATGAACAATATTTCACCATACCACTAAGCTAAATTAGCATCCCTAGAAAAGCTTTTCTCATTCCTTCTAAAACTAGGGGGTGAGGGAGAGGTAGATTGTTTCCCCACTCAGTTTCTTATAATCTTTTGTGTTAGTTATGCAAAGATGAAAATTCTGAATATGTAAATAGTCAAAACTCATATCTATCTTTCCATGGAAAGATTTTATTCTTTCAGAAAACAACTTTTTTTTCCTTTAAAAAAAAAAAAAAACAAGAAGAAAAAGTATCAGAGGGTAATTCTAGAACCAGGCACTTAATTATCATTGAGACATCTACCCTTCAGACTAAAACTGGCCAATGAGCTCCACAAAATCTTTATCTATTTTTTTAAAAAGATGCTACGTAATATTAAGATTCTGGCTTTTAGTTAGCTACAGTAGAATAAAGCAGAAGTAAATATGGTCTGTACTCTCTCTTCAGCTTCTGCATACGTGACCATGCCAGATAGTCTTATCAGCATGTTCACTGTATATTTACTGGTCATGTTTCAGTGGTGCCTGAAGGCAGTCTCACTTTTCCATTATAACAGATTATGTAACTTCAATTTTCACCGGACATGCCCAAACATATTTCTCCTTTTCGAGAATAAATAGTTAATTTCTTCCATAACAATGAGTGCAAATATGATTATAGAAATGCTGATACCGTTCTGAGAGCTACCAAGAGTAATAGCCTCCTGGGATAAGAGGAGTTCTTTGCTGAATGACTAGATAAATACTGGGGTTTGGACAGACAGGTAACTATACACTAATCAATATAGGTAAGTATATCTCCAGGAGCCAGGATTTAGTGCTCCCTTGAAATTCATTTTGCACAACACCTTGAATGAAAAACCTCACTACGTTTTCTTTCTGCATCACAGGTTGCTCTCGGAGATGACGTATGTTCAGATCTGAGGTGAAAATAAATACTGTTTGCACATATGCCTTGCCTTGTCCGTTGGGGACAGCAGGCTGTACAGTTACAGGCCTGTTGTCAGCACAGCAGAGTGGCCAGTCTTGCAGACATCAGTGGGACTGGCTGACTCTCCAGCAGTGAGAGACGAGTTTGTATTGGGAGCTCTGCGGCTCATTAAGCCTGTGGCTGTACTGCAAGGACAGAAATGGAACAGCCATCCTTCCGTACACAGACTGGGAATGACAAAGGCTTCAGGTATAAATAACACCAACAAACAGTACTAAAAATGCAGGGGTTTCGTTGATGCATAATTGCAAAAGGACAAGAGACAAGATGCAGCAGAGAGTAAAAGTAAAGCTTTTGCCAAGGAAGGTCACTGTCATCATGATGACCAGGCTCTTTCAGCACTCTGGTATGCGTGTGAAGCCAGATGTCTTCTGACTCCTATTACTCTGCTACTATCTGGTTTTGCTTTTTTTCCCCTTAATGCAAATATTTATGCATCTCTTACTCTCTTTTAGTCTGAAAAGAAAAAAATCACAGCATGTCAGGGTATTAAGAGACAGTCCATAAGATCACCAGCATGGATGGAAAAAGTTCTGTGAGTCTCAAGCACTCTTAGGAAAGATGATTTTACTTCCTTTTATTTTGATCAGGACAGACTCTTCACATCTGTTAGTCTGTAGCAACAGTTCTATTAATTTCAGTGGGGCAAGATTAGGTCTTAGCTGTGCTGAACAATAAAATACTTCATCTCATTTTGCTTAGCATCCTTCTTCCTTTGTCTGCTTCACTATGTACAATCTCTCACACAGAAAACCATGCTAGTAATACTGCAACACAATTAAATTCGTCATCTGACATCTCTGATTACCAGATCTTAACAATCAATCTGAGGGGTTTAGTTTTGGGGGTTTTTTTGAGATAGACTGCATAAGGTCACATACCAGAAGGAATGAAAGTGCAGAAAAAAAGCTGTTGTGAAGAAACAGTTCCTGGGAATGCTTTTGTTGAAAATAAATATAGTCTCATACAAAAGTTAAGACCTAAGAACCTGATCTAATCTCCTAAAATGAACCTGAGATCCTGAAAGGACTTTCTGATGATACTACACAATTATGTAAACTTCTGAAACTTTGATAGCAGGAAAACCTCAGAGAATCTTTAAAAATAATTAACATCAAATTTCTTATATATTGTCTGGATAGGAAATTCCTTTTAATGAAAAACATCAAGATTTAAAACACACAAAACCAAACTCTCTTCACATTAGATTTCAAATTGGATCTTTCAGAAATTGCGAGTTTTGGAGCAAGCCTATCCGAGTCAGGAGTGGTCGGTGCACTTGTTTGGAAGAGGCCCCATTTCAAATTGCTGCTTTGGACCAGAGTGTGTGTCACAGGCAGAGGAGCCTCAACTTCCTGCCTATTTTTAGGTGTATGTATCTGGCTTATACCACAAACCTTATCCTACAGCTGAGAAACCTTTGTAAGGTAAATAAAAAGCCATTACTAAAACTATATTAAAAGGTAAATTAAAGCTGGGCACAAGCCAGCAATGTGCACTCACAGCCTGGAAGGCCAACCGTATCCTGGTCTGCGTCAAAAGAAGTGTGGCCAGCAGGTCACAGGAGGTGATTCTCCCCCTCTACTCCACTCTGGTGAGACCCCACCTGGAGTACTGCGTCCAGCTCCAGAGCCCCCACCATAAGAACATGGACCTGTTGGAGCGGGTCCAGAGGAGGGCTACAAAAATGATCAGAGGGATGGAACGTCTCTCCTATGAAGACAGGCTGAGACAGTTGGAGTTGTTTAGCCTGGAGAAGAGAGGGTTCTGGGAAGACCTTATTTCAGCCTTTCAGTACTTAAAGGGGGCTTAAAAGAAAGATGGGGACAAACTTTTTAGCAGGGCCTGGTATGACAGGAGAAGGGGTAATGGTTTTAAACTAAAAGAGGGTGGATTTAGACTAGATATAAGGAAAAAAAAATTTATGCTGAGGGTGGTGAAACACTGGAACAGGTTGCTGAGAGAGATAGTAGATACCCCGTCCTTGGAAACATTCAAGGTCATGTTGGGGGGCGCTGAGCAACCAGGTCTAGTGGAAAGTGTCCCTGCCCATGGCAGGGGTTTGGACTAGATGACCTTTAAAGGTCCCTTCCAACCCAAACTATTCTATGATTCGATGAAATGTCAGCAAACTAAATTTATTTTTATAACAAAAAAAAATGTTTACAAAGAACTGTCATCTTCTGCCAAAATTCTCACAGCTCTAATTAATTTCACTTTCCGAAGAGCTGAGTGCAGTTCCCATTTACATTATCAATTAGTATTTCTTCCTTACAGCTTTCATTGTTCCAGCCTACCACATGCAACCAGCTATCATCACAGTGCAGTGAATGCACAGCCAGCCTAGCTTCTATGGAGCAGCACTGAGTAACATAATTATTATTCTGAATGACAAAATAACTACCTTCCTATCTCTATATTTAATGACACTGGGTTAGCTGTGGGCCCTTGTCACCCGTAAAGAGAGGCAAATATAAGAAGTGCCTGTATTTCATAGATAAGATTATTTGAAACTTTCCAAAGCTTCATTAGCACTGACATATTGTCTATGGGGCATAACAGCGTAGAGGTGCCTAATCTGCTTTTAAGTGAGACACCTGAAGTACTACAAGGAGTATGGTGCTGTGCTCAATGTTTGGCTAACATACACAGCTAAGTTGACTTTAATGCTTGTAATACTCAAGACGACAGCTCATTTGTGGGATGCCATGCAGTTCAGCACAACAGGTAGGCATACCTTTACTGCAAACAGAAAATGAACATTCAACAAAAATCAGCAACGTATGAAAGATGTGGTACCCACAATTCTTTTTTAGCAGGCACTATATAAACAACTGGAAAACTCTTTAAGGAAACTGTTTTAAAACCTCAGATATGATCTCCAACAGTTAAAAAGTGCCCAAGATGGCAGATGTCATGTCTGTAGTAAAAATCTGGTGAATGAATCAGTGGTGGAGCTGCACTGCCTGCTGCAGGCTTTGCCAAATGCAGACCTGGGGCCAAGGGCATGTGATGCATGCAACATGCTGTCCTGAACCCATAGTAAACTATTGTCCCAGGGGTACCCAGCTCCTTCCCCACATGGGTCCTGCCACTCCTGGCATAGGAGCAAACCCAAGAGATGGCAAAGCTGCTGCTGCCTCTGTCACTATTCAGCTGCCTCTTTGCAGCACAGGTGCAGGACATAGCCTCTTGGTGCACTGCTGTGCCTACAGCTTGATGCTTGCCTTCTCTGTCCAGACCCTGCACCACGGTGCTTACTGGTTTTGCCTTTTAGAACTTAACTTTTCAAGTCCCCAGCACATTGCAGAGCTGAGTCTCAGGGAATGTGCTCAGACTTCCTTTTCTACGGATGATGCTGTGCAGGCTTGTTGGTCTTAGTGAAATACTGGAATACTCAGCTGATCTGGAACTGCAGCATCTGACAAAAGTTTCATATTCTTCATTCATATATGCTTTTCTGGCAGGTTGTGAAAGGCACGCACACCCGTCAACAGCAACTAAACAAGAACAGGGGGAGACAATCCCTGGTTGCTTCAGAAGGACCTGAATTTTGGAGGGTTGCATTGCAATTATGGACAGGATGGTTGGAGAAGAGAAAGCAATGTAAATAATAATTAAACATTTCTTTGTCTTCATTGATACCTATAGCACACTGATGTAGCTTTTAAACATTCAGGAGGCTGTGATGACAACTGTTAAACAGAGTGCTTTATTCAGCAGTGGAGAATTTCCCTTCTTGTCATATCAGATTTTTATTACTATTAAGAACAAGCTTTTTCACCATATGAATTCAATTTGGAGTAGTAATGGGGGCTTTTAATTAAGTTTTTCATTTGTGGAATTACAATTCCTTTGTATTCCATAGCTTTCTTCCTATTACATTTCTCCTAGTTTTTCAAGTACCCTTAGCTTTTGAATCCAAAGCTAAAATAAGTGAACTTCAAACATTAATTTCTTCTTGAATTTTTCCCTTTCTCACAGCCTCCTTGTTGGGTCACAGCCCTTTAGGATCTGAGTCCAGCAAAACAACTGCTCAGAGAAAGGAAAAGCACATTATAGTTTGTGTGAACAAAAAACCAACTTTCCATTCCACATCTTCCTGTCACCAGGTGAAATTTGGTGTAGTTCAGTTTCATTTCTGACCAGTGGCCTGGGGCAAAGTTGCTAGTATTAGCCCACTTATCACAACCACCCAGCACAGGAGGGATCTCTTATGTAGCTTTTTAAAATAAAAAAATAGATAAAGGCTTTGGGGTTCAGTGCACCTTAAAACAATCAAAACACAGACCTGCAGGGAACAGGTTGGCTGTAGTGCTTGGCTGTGAGGTGGGTGAGGAGAAACCTCACCAGTGTGTTGCTTGTTGAAGCCCCAGCAGCCAGAAGCAGGGGAACAGTTACAAGATCTTCAGCAAACGGGGCTTCAGGGAAACCAGGTTTCCCACAACTCAAAGTGCTACTTGCACCTTAGTGCCAAGCATGTGCTGTCAAGATGCTGAATATCACCATCGTGGTGGAAGTCTTGCCTTTCATTCAGCTACAGGATTTTTTGGAGAAGCTCCTAGGAAAAATGCCAAAATGCAAATATTTGTACCCTTCCTCACTGCCCTTCAGTGCAACAGCTGCAAAGCACAGCATTTTCCAAGACATGCATGCCTGTTTGCTAAGCTATAATCCTGACTGACTCTTTCTTCTTTTCCTTAGTCATCAGTTCAAGTTCAAAAATGCAACTCATTCTTGTTCACATTAGTCTTCTTTCACTCACAGTCCGAACTTTGGATGGTACTTGCAAGGAGGTGAGGACATGAAGTGGAATTAGCTGTCTGCCTACAGCTGAATAATCCAAACTAGAAATCCTCTCTCTTATGATCATCTGCCCCATCCTCACTCCCTGCCCCACTACAGCAATAGTAGAGGTTGCTTTCTTCAGCTTTGCTGAGTAGTTTTGCCTCACTGGAGATACTTTTGTCCCAAGATATTCCATGTGCTCTTCTGGCTTTATCCCTACTTCCATCACCTTCCTTAACTGGCTTCATTTCAGACCATGGCTTTGCATACACCTCCCCAGCCACTGCTCTGGCAGCGCATGGCTATGCCACGGCACACTGAGGTAGCCACTGCTAGCTCCGGGGGGTTTAGTTGGGCAGAAAATGGAGTGGGCTGAGAAAATTTTGGTGCTGGCTAAACACAGTCTCATGGGTAGCTTCTTAATATTAGAAGTGAAAGGGAAGAGGTAGAAAGGACAGCAAGCATAAGCCACGGTATCCCCAGAGCAAGGCCATGTGCCAGTCTCTAACTTGCAGCATGGAGGAGGCTAAAGAGGTGAGAAGCGCCCTTGGCCAAGTCCCGAAGCCCAGGGACCCCACAAGGTGAGCTGGAAGGGACCATGGGAACAGGGGCCAAACCCAGAGAGCCAGCCCAGTCTACTGCTGAAACATTTCTCTGGTACTAAAGTTGGATGCTGTAGAACAGATTTGTTAGAGAATTATAATTATGCCTCCTTTCACATTTTGAGAAGTTTGTTGTCCTTTACTATCTCTGCTAATCCAGTTTATCTTATTTGGTCCTTACAATATCACCTGTGAATGTGTTTATATGCTGCCTCTATTTCACTCTCATTTATCACTAAAAATCCACCTCCTCAGTATTCAGTTCAGCCAACATGAATCACACCATATCCTCTGGCAGATATTATTTGGTCTGCTGTAGCAAAATAATGTTTTTGGATGAATACAGAGGACTCAATTTATAAAGCATTTCTGTGGTCTATCTGTGTTGATACAAGATGACTGAGGACTCAGTATATAATAAGAAATCGCAGCAGTCTCTTAACCTGAAAACACCTCTGCCTTCCCTCTAAATTTAAAATACTGATTTTTAGCTATACTGATATATTTTGACATCAGAATCCCAGAAAAGGTAATTTTAAACAAAGAAAAATAATAAAATAAATTCTCTAAGATGCCTTATATGAATGATGTTAAGTTTCAGAACAGCAGCACAAAAATTTGAACAAGTACATTGCAAAGGAGATAGCTTGCAAAATTTCCCGCCATCAAAGTAGGCAAAGCATTATTTTAATAGTATAATGAAAAGGGACCTCTGTGGCAGCTTAGATGTAGCCCCAAGAGAGGGCTGTTGTTACATGCAGCTGTGTTGTCAACAGAACCCTAAGTCAGCCATGAAATGTCCAGGCCCTTAAACAATGACATTACAAGATACAGGGAATTAGATACAGGGCAGCCGGGCTGGGTTTTCCACATTTCCACCTGGGATCTTGAAGCAAAAATGGAGATCTTCCACAGAATGGCAACAATGCTGGTTAAATTTTAAGTGTTTCATCTCAGGAACAACTGAAAAGAGACTTCAGGTCTGGTTTTCTATTTAGGTAACAAAATTGCCAGATTGTCCATATTCATCTAGTTGTTAAAAAATATTTCTGTTAACAAAGGAGCTGGGGACACACTGAACATCACGATGTGTACAATGTGTATATAGTTTTAAATAGTTTTAAATCTAGTTTTATAGTTTTAAATCTATAGTTTTAAATCTATCTTATTCTAAGTGTTTTTTTCAAGAAAAAACTTGAATAATATATTCATTATGAAGTGAATGTTGCTTTTAAAAAAATCCTTTCTAAATATTCAGCTTTAGTGACAATGTGCATTGACATTTTGAAGAATAAGTTATTTTTAAGCAAGTTCATATGTATTAATATTTACAATAGCTTTCGGGGTTCCCTTCATTAAGCAAGCTCATAACTTTTGTCACATAGAGACAAGAATCTCTGCCTTATATATATTACACAGATGTGGGTATGAAAAAGCTGTTCTGAAACTTTTGAAACTGTTTTAGACTTCCAGTGCTGCAAATTAGAGAAGAATTAAGGAAAGAAAAAATGAAAGCTTTAAGCCTCTAAACTTTTGCATGGTGTATGGTTTGGCCATTGATTAAAGCAACAGAGGTAAAAGGAAGAGCTACAAGAATGCTGGTGGGTGGGTTAAGCTGGGTTTATGCACTCTGAACACACTTACCAATATAACCTCCTGTCTGCAATATTACTTAGGGATTCAATTGACAAGGTCTGGCTGGAGCACATATAAGGAAAACGAGCTTCAAACATATAAACATTCATACCAGAAACTTGACATACATCCAAAAAAAAAAAAAAAGAAGCTTGAATGGCTCGTAGCTTAGACTCAAACCAGCATTTTGGCTATCTGATAGAGGCCCAGAATATATACATTCATATCAACTACCGCATGACTGTTTTTGAAAGTAAATGCTTGAGAAAATTGCAGCTTACTACCCCTTTGTATAGGAGGTGATTAAATTCAAGAATAAATGACTTATTGGGTATTATTCACCTAGATCTAAACAGCAGTTTAGAACTGCTTATAAAAGGAAATTCACACAAAAATACTTGAATAATCTATTGAAATCTCGTGAGAGTGGAGAAAATTGCAGCTATATTAATATTGTATATTCATTAAATGGAAGGACGGGACTGACAGCCCAAGAGAGAGAGAGATTTGCAATGAATAATTCTTTCAGAATTAAATGTGCAAATTAGGGCAATTAAACTATAAGCCACTCAGACACATTTCAAGGCTAAATGTTAACCCCCTGTAGGAATAAGAACAGACTGGCTTGCTAAGAGTGCAGCAAGTTTTACTTCAGAGTTTCTCAGTTTGTACATCACACAGGCTACAGCCTTAAGCTGATTGTTCTATGTGTAACATCCTCTCCTGTGTGAACAGGGGCCTTTTCTTTATCCACCCCTGTTAAATCTATAGTAGTTCTACATAAGGCTAGATAACTTTAAGAGAGGACTAAGACATTTCTTAAAGCTAAATATAAAGAGATATCATTTCCTTTCCTCCTCATCCATCCTTGCGGCCTATTGGATTACTCCCTGTTGCCCCAGATGTTTCTCAAAGTCATTCAGTCAGCTCTGCTTTTCAGTCAGCCTCTGCCCTGCTTACCTGCTTTCCAGTCTGCCTTCGACACTCACCTCTTATAGCCTTCAGACTCTGGAGACACCTCTTTTCCTTTACTGTCTATATAGCCAAAGTCATAGAGTGCAGTAGCAGTTAAGGGGGCTCAGTTTCACAACTCCAGTGCTCAGAGTGCTCACTGCAATGAAGAGCCTGATCTGCTGTGGAAGAAGTTGGAAATAAGAAAAGATAGGTATAGCATCTAATCCATTTTTCAAAAGCAAATACCAACAGCTTAAAAATAGTGAGATGCATATTAAAATAGCAAAAGGAGGAAATGAAACATATGATGATGTTCACTCTGATATTTCTCTTTAATGAAGCTATGGTTGCTACTTAGCATCACTGGCTGAAACTTACACTGAAAAACAAGTTATTCAGATAAAAGTCATGATGACCTTAGACACCTAGGAATTAATTAAAAGTTTTAGGGGTACTAGTAGCTATTAATTATCATGAGTGGAATAATGAACTTTCTGACTTTCTGATTTTTCTGATTTTTTACTTTCTGCTTTATATCTTTGTAGAGAGCAAGTAGAGCATAGCAATATGGAATAATGTTTATGAATTTCTTTACACTTTCATAGATTACTCCATTACTCATTGCTTGAAGAGGATGTGCTGTGCTTTGTTCTGGCCCAGGAAAATGGCCAGAAAAAACTGCCAATGATTTTTTATTTCATCCAAGCAACTGTTTACCTGACCGATATATCAATATGTAGCAAAATAAAAACCACACAACAACCAAACAACTTCTACATTTACAAAGTTAAATTTTAAGTTGAAGAGCTAAGGTGAGATACAACAGAATTGCATTTTTTAAAAGGGTTTTCCTAAAAATCAGTTTTCCTGCCTACTTTTGTTCTGCATACTTCACTGCCAATATAAATAGCAAAAGTAGGCTTAAAGGTCAGTCAATATGCTGGGGAAGTATCAGTGATCTTTTGTTCTACATCTTTCTATTGCTTGATGGATTACAGGTGCTGAAACAAAAAACAGGAGCCATTATAAATACTATGGTGCATTCCAGGACATCATTTTCGTAAACTTTTTGAGTCAGACTAATAGAAAGACTAAGTGAACGATCTGTATGTCCTATTGGAATACTGGGACTTAAATGGCCTTTGGATTAAAATAACATGAAGAGGTGGTTTTGATTAAAACACATGAGATGAAGATTTTTCTTTCCAGGCCACATCCATGAGTCTGGAGATCCACTCATCCTCCAGTAAGTTCAGTAGAAGACTCCTGTCTACATCTGTGGGTTTTGACTCTACATTCTTTGCAGACCTGATTTCATTAGTGTGAGCTTATAGTTTTCAATACTCACATTTTCTCTGCCTTTTTTGCCATCCAGCTTTCTGCTTTTGAAATTGTTCATGCCATCACTTCTCTGGTTCTCCTAGAAAGCCCTTTCTTCATACATCCTCAGTCATGTTTGCTTTTTTCATACCATATCACATTTATGACTGTTGATTATCTTGTGATAAACTCATATATCTTGATCTTTTTCTGTTTGCTGTTTCCAGCTAATGAGCTTCTCTCACATACAGCAGAAGATTTTACCCTTCAATTCATGGCATTGCATGTAGCATTGTTACATTTCATTTAGTTTCTATTATTTTTGCCCTCTGGGTCATCTAGTTCTTGCAGAAGGATACTCTGATATTCATCTATATTCCCAGTATCTTCCACCTTGTGTCATCTGCCAATTTCATTCCCTCATTTCTAATGGGGCCAGGGTCATTAATGAACACAGAAAATGTGCTGGGTCACTACAGGATTCTGTATCACAAGGATGCTCTAGATGAGCTCTTTTTTTGCCAGTTCTGATTTTTGTCCTGCTATGCTCTCAGCCTTAATTCCTTGAGAAATACTACCAACTACTTCCTCCAGTCCACCAGCTGCATTTTCTGTTTTGAGTGGAACTGGCCAGAAGGTACCAGAGTCTTGGTCGGGGTGCCTTACCAAAATTAGATATCACGGAGACAGAACAGAGTCTGATTTGGCTCTCACAAGTTCTGCATTTTTAATTCAAGTGAAAGGAAGAGTGTCTGTTCCTAGCATACCTGTTCATTTGCCATCCCTTACTTTTGATGTGAAATGATACAAGCCTTTTTTCTTTCTGACAGTCACAAGCACTGGCTTCATATAAAGATTGACCTTTACTTCATTACTGATGATAAGCAAGCTCTGAATGTGTATTTGCTTAGCTCATAGATACCCACAGGGACTTCATACAAAAATAAACTGTGGCTCTGGAAATTGCACAGGAAGAAATGAAAAGTCTAACTCAAGGTCTTCTGACTTCACTTGCTAATCTCCAGTGGGAGGAACCCCTCTCATCTCTTCTGCATAGAGAATCAAAGACGATTCTTCGTTTTGTATGTGAGAAAGTCATAAAAGCTGATTAACCCATTCTGAAAGCTGTAAAATATTCCAAAAAAAAAAAAAAAAAAGCAGCCTGGGTGAGAGACTTAACAAAGCACTTCAAAATGGAAAATGTATTTTGAAACATGTCATTTTTGACAAAATTATTTTCTGGTTGAAACAAGAAAAAATACTTTTGAAATGTTCTGGGGTTTACCATTCCAGAATGGAATATCTTGATCATTCCACTTTAAAACAGCTATTAATTTTTTTTAAAAAAATGTATATTGTAAAATATTGACTACTTATTTTGACTGGTTTTACAGCTTATCTCAATTTAAGATGAACTAAATTATGACAGAGTAAGAATTCACTGATTGATCTTGTTTATCTGTAGACATGTACCAAATCTCTCTTTCCTGTGTACAGGAGGAACAGATAAAGTAGAGTCTTTTTTTCTGCTCACACCAGCAAATGCCTTTTGGTCATCATTCCACCCAAAAGCCGCTTCCTATAACGTTTCTGAGGTCTGGACACCAAGGCTGCCTCAGTCAGTCACCTGAGGCCGGGTCTGGAGGTAGTTCTGGCCGCTACTGAGCTTTGGAGCTCGTGGTCTTCCACTGGCTTGTCATCTGCTACCCAAGGAACCAACTCTTCAGATCTTCTATTAATTATAACTGTATCCATAAGCACTCCTAACCTGTTTCCATGAGAAGTGTTTGTTGGAGAGTGGCAATAAAGACAGAAAGATCTGAATTTATCGCGAAACTGAAGAGGGTTTAGCACGCACCTTTCCCTCTTCTAACGCACTCCAGGCCTTGTTACTAAATAACGACTGATAAATGCATATACCCAACTTCATCTGCTCTTTAGTATGAAGCTCAGAGCTCTCAGTGGAAAGCACAAAGTCACTGCCTGATGCCACTGAACAGTGGAAATTGTATACAGTCATACTTGGAGGAATTAAATTAAAAAATTGACATGCTGCAGCCTACTACATAGCCTGTAGAAAATAGGTTCTTAGCAGAAAGGGAAGGCTGGGGATGATAAAGTCAGTCAAAAGTAAAAGTGGTTTAAATGTAATTGAAGTATAGGGGTATCAGAGTACCAGCATTCATAAAAGGCAAAAGCTTCTTTCTGCAACTGTTGCTGCCATAAGGAGACACTTAATGAGAATTCACTGTCACTCTGAATTTAGTGCTGGTCTGGTTTCCTGCCATGCTAGGAGCATGCATCCATTTGCTTACTCTGATTTAAACAGGTATTTTATCTTAATTATGTTTAAATGGTCCAAATTATTTAACAGCGAGATTAAGATCTGGGACACAAACTGGTTTATGTTATTGGAAAGGGAAACTGGGGACTTGCAGAATTCTATGGTGGTTTTTTTTTAATTTTCCTTGAGGTCAAAACCTATATCGAAAAATACGCTTTTGTTGAAGCACAGTTTTGGAGTGAGGCATCAACTCCTTGTTGGATTTCTATAGCCTACAGTATGTAGGAAGTCGGGTTAGATAATCAAAAAGGTCCCTTTTGAGCTGTAGGAAGTCTTAAAACTCTCAGAATTGCTCTGCAGTGCCACCTAACGACACAGAGAGGTTCACATGAGATCCATTCTCAAGACTGTCAGCATGAAGGTCTGCAATAAGTGACAGTCAGTACTTTATGGATTCTACAAATATCTTTAAAATGTGTTTCTCCTTTAAAACGTACAAAACCATGTCATTTTTATTCAAATAGCATTCAGAAATACAAGCAAAACATATGTGCAAAAGGAAACCTTAGGTATCTACTGTGTGCGTGCTGAACAGGCTATTAGTACTTTACCTTTCTGTTGCATACCTGCAAAGCTATATAAGCTATATATATATATAAGTTTTCCCTGGCAGCAGAGAAAACAGAAAATCATCTTTAGGACATAGATCGTATTTCAGCATATAGGAAGGAAGGCTTGTAATAAAGTACTAGTAAGAATACTCTGCAGGGTAAAAAAGGCAGATGTTTTGTAACATTTCTCTGGGATGCTGAAATTAACTGTATACAGAGACAGCTACTTTCCATTAAAAATCTGTCAGTCCTGGGGATTATCCTTGTTAACCTTGCTGGGAAATGTGTCACGGTGCCTAAGAGACTACTTTCAGGCCATAGCAGATAACCAGGGTAATTTTCAGATGTCTGTGTCTGGTGTGGTAGATCATCAGCTCTCAGTACTACCATCACTGAAGGAAAGTGAATGACTTGAAAATGTTTTGGAGTTAATTTGGTTATTTATCTTGTTTCCTCTGGGTTCTATAGATTTCTGGACCAGAAGAGAATGTTTTTTATCACCAAACTGGTCTTCCTGCACAGTGTATGGTGTGCTGGAAACTGTGCTGAAATGTGAGTCCATCATTTAGATGGACTAGTCTAGGAGTGGATTCAATCTTTCTGTGCTGCCCAGCTGTTTGAAACTATTTCAGCTCACAAAGACCATGTCTAAGGAGCAGCTGCTGTGACTGCTCTTGCATTGGCGGGCTCCTGTCACTACACTATTCTATTGTATTTTACATTTTCTGATTTTTGTGTGCTTCTTGATGTGGCCTTCTTGCATGGTCAGGGCTGTGGACCAGTGCTCTTGCTGAACTTGGGGGCAGATTCTCCAGTATGTGACAACAGTGTTGGAGATCCTTGAATTAGTTCCCAGAAAACATGTATATCTCCATGATGCAGCAGGTCATGGGTCAGAGCCATCAGCAGCTGCCCTGAGGTCAGAATTGCTGTGTTATTGTGTAGCTCTGTATTGGGGCCACTTCTAGAGCAGCTTATTCAGCAGTAGTTGGTCTAGTTCCAGCATGACGTGGGGGACCCCTGTGTTTCAACCCATGCAGACAGTGATGTACTCATGATAGCATTTTGTTGGCATAATTAGATGCCACCTTGAAAACCTTTGAGAGCAAAATATTCTCTGCCAGCTAGTAATCTGATTAAATGGAATTGTTAAACAATCAAGTTACAAGCACTTAGAGGATAATAAGGTGGTAAATCAAGAGCTTAAATATGTTTGTCAAACACAATCTCTTTCTTTACAGGGTAAATAGCTTAGCAGGAAAGGTGGCAGTAACACACATTATACATTTGGACGTAAGAAGAGGTGCTGGTGATGCTGTAAAGGGGTTTCAATTGAACAGTCATAAACCAGATGCACAGAGAGCAGTTTGTAGCAGAGTTTGGTGTCAAACTGGAAGGCTGTCTCATGTGAGACTCCACAAAGGTCGAAACTGGAGTCACAACTGGTTGGTATTTTCATCAGCAACTTGGATAACGGAATGCAGAGTATGCAGGTTTTACCTGCCACTAAACCCTGAGAAGGGCTTGGAGAACAGGCTCAAAATTCATATGATGAGTTGTGGCTCAAAAGCAGCTAGATGAAATTCAGTAAAGATATATGTGAAGTACTGCACTGAGAAACAAAATGCTAATGAAAATCAGCAAATGTTAGAACCAGATGCATGGATCTATGCCGATCCTCTGAAAACAGGAAAATTCTGCCCAAGTAACCTGCTCATCTGGCTAAACAGACTGGCTAAGGGCTGGTCAGTGTTAAAAAGAGGCTGATGCTTGATTCATTGGACACGTGCGTACACACTGCTATACCTCCAGATGAAGGAAGCAACAACAAAATGCTCATTGACTGTGAAGAATGGTGTCATAGCCTGTGTTTAGATATCCTTCCAATATTTTGTTAGTTCAGTTTTGACAGAAACTGTGTGAGAAACTAAGTCAAACATGTCATCTGGTGCTAATTTCTTTTTGCTATAGTTGCTGGAATGGCAATTCTTATTCACTTTATCAGCCTGATAATTGCTGTGAAGAAACAAAAAAGGAAGAAAAAGAATGAAAAAAATAATTCACAGTCCTCTTTCCAGTGATGTTTCCTATTGCTATTCTTCAGTTCAAGGTCTCATGGAAAGTGATTATGTAAATGCCAAAAACTTTTACTCAACAGATTTGGTCATTAGTAAGTTCAAAGTTACTTCCATATTAGTCACTTCTTCAAATGGTGAATGGGCAGAATGTGTCACTTCTTATATATCAACAGAAGTGTTTCCCAAGTGCCGAGCATTTCCATAGGCACAGTACCTACTGGGAGCATTAGGATTACACAAGCTCGATCATGTATAAGTTGAATCGAAGGTTTCAGAGCCTGAATTAATTTTACCTTCTTTTGGGGCTGACCATGTGCATGTTTCTAGCCGAATGAGAAAAGACATGAGGATTTGATTCATCTGACCTAATTTGGATATGCACTCTAGCATGAGAAGCACTGTACACTTGACTCCAATGAGACCAGTTTGGTCTGTGTTGGCTTTAGAGGGAGTCCAAGGTGGCTAGTTCAGATATAGATACTTAAGGCTAGGCGGAGATGAATCCTACCTAGGCAGACCTGGGTTATCTATGAAAGAATCAGAGTTCAACTGGAATTTTCAGGATTAACTAGTAGAATATTTAGTCATAAATGGAGCAAGTTTTTAACAAAAATAATTTAGAATCATTAAATACCGCTCCTACATATAAAATTACAAGCCAATACAAATATATCACTATAAGACACTATCAAGAGCACTGCATCATTTTGGTAGGTGATATCTAAATCTACATTTTCATACATGCTGTGCTGGTTAGAATTGCCAGGAAACTCTAGTCTCTATTGCAGTAACATGCAATATCTAGCTGTAGTGAAATTTTGAAATTTTAACACTTGCTACAGTTCTATCACAGAGCTATTTGAAATAGTAATGATCTAAGGGGGTGATTAAGTTTAGTATAGCAAATCATTATACATGAAAGATCTGTTTATTGTCAAGCATTCCCTTTTCAACAGTGAGTGCTCTTTTCCAGGTTGCCATTAAGATAACGGTGACTGTACTGGAAATGGATCCGGGTAGTCTTAGACATTTGGTTAAATGTACTGATAACCTGTTACAGTGAAATTGAATGAAAGAATAAGTATCTGGGAATAGAAAGATAACGATATAGATGTCAACAAGATGGAAGGAACAACGTTTCTGCACTCAGATAATTATTGCGTTGTCTATCTAAGTAGCCCTTTGCTAAAAGCTGTATTAAATGGCAGAAGTTGCCTCCCCATTGTAATTGATCACCTGTTGATGCATTGATGAAAAGTGAATGGTCTTTCTAGTGTTTGTTCTAGCCAAAACATCTTGAATCATCACCTTGATTTATAAACACTGAATCTTTAAAAAGCCCTTAGTATTAGTAAACCTGAAGACTTAGAGGATATGAAAACTCTCAAAGCTTCAATGTTCACTGGATGGAAAGTGATGGGAAGGAAATATTTAATTTGACTTCTCAGAAACTTTTAAAATGCCATAGTTTTTTATGATCTCTGGGGTTCAGTGATGCTGTTAAGGAAACCCACCATATTCTACATTAACCTGTTCTCATTTTGTATGGTAAATTGCTAGCTATTATATTGATTTTCATTTTAACATAGCCAAATTCTTTTGATGCTATAAGCTAAATGATAGTTTTGTTGATTAACTAAAAGCTGGTGTAAGTGTTTTCCATTGTTTTGTCTCACCTTCCCCTCCTTCTGTCCTTGCTTTTGAATAGATAATTCCTATAAAACCTTTTTATCCCCTCATTCCTCATTTTTCTTTGAACAGCAGCCAGTTATCATGAAGATTGGCACGGTTTCATGAAATTGTCAGTGGTTATTAATTTGTAGATGATTTGTAAGACAAGTGGAAAGGCCAGACAAGCTTCATTTTCTTTGGCATATTGTGTTTTTCACTAGCGTATAAATGCTGCTAATCACCCTTTAAAATGTTTCATGTTTTTTTATTCATCTGAATTACCATTTTTAAAATTATATGCTATATCAATAAGATGCAATAAAAGGTTATTGCAACCTTTGTTTATGCTTTAGGACCTAAACTCAAGGAGAGGAAAGTCTAGTGTGGCTGTGTCATTTCATACATTAAAAGGAACAAGGGCAAGTTCTTTTAGGAACTTTTCTGGAAAAGAGATCATTCTGAAAGGAATAGCAGTCTTTTCCTTCATATAAACAAACTATTGTTTCAATCAAGCCATCCAACATCATTACTACAAATACAATGCCATAGAGTGGCATCTAATTAAACCAAGTAATCCCACTAAATTGTGTTCATTTTGGAAATTGTATTGCTGCAGCACAACTTCCTAATTCAAGTTAAATTACTTTAATTAATGGATTTAATTTTGGAAATATTCCAAGTGAGTGCTGAATCCTTTGAGATTTATGCCAGTCTACTTTATGAACTTTGGTTATTCAAAACTCATTGAGCTTAAACTTTAGTTACTTGTAATTGCCTTTTCCATGTTCTGGAAGCTATGGAAATATTCACTGTAATTACAGTGGGCTCAAAAGAGAAGAACAGAAGGATGACGAAGCTACCTTGGTCCTGGAAAAGGAACTGATTTCTCAGTAGACGGAAGCTGTGTTCTTACCTGTGACCATTTGATGTAGAACCAGCTATTCTCCCGCCCCCTTCTGGGGTCTGATCAACATCATTACCAGCACCATGAAATAAATGTACTGAAACAAATTGCAAAGAGACATTTTTAATAGGAAAGCAAGAGGTCTAAAATAATAGCAATAAGATCACCACTGTTACATACTTATTAATCAGGCTTCATACAGCAAAAATAATTAAAATGATCTTTCTTGGAATCCTACCATTTGTATTTCCTTTGGGTAAAGACAGGATGTGATATCAAGGCTCAAATGTTTCTGCAATATTTTTGTCTTCACCCAGAAGGTATAAAAAGTTCATTCTATGTTCAGATATATAGGAAACGGATTAGCTAAAAGAAATTGTGGACATCTTCACATGGCTCTGAACACTGCACTCTGCGAAGTTCAAAAAGAGTGAAAAAACAACAGCAGAATTTCTCCAACTACAAAGGGGAAAATGAGTGTAGACATCATTAAAAAATTTTGTCTGCACAGTTTGAGACTGGGAGGAAGCCACTAGAAAGGTTATTTCTGTTGCTTTTCTGACACAGACAGAAACAAGGAAGATCTCTCAAGAAGGATATTTCCTGGAGA
Source organism: Charadrius vociferus (assembly GCF_000708025.1). Classification (NCBI taxonomy): domain Eukaryota; kingdom Metazoa; phylum Chordata; class Aves; order Charadriiformes; family Charadriidae; genus Charadrius; species Charadrius vociferus. Next base: position 3,735,792 of record NW_009646966.1, on the reverse strand, counting down.
TTTTCCCTCAGCATAGGGGAAAGAATGCAGTCTGATAAATCAATTATTTTTGGACTGTGAGTTGTCAGGCTTTTTTAGTCCAACTTCATAAGTCTGTTTCATATCCTACTTCCTTTCTAATTTCAGATTAATTAACAGGTTGTTGATTTGCATGTTTAAAGTTTATTCTCCACAAAGCCATGTGTTTAGAGTACACAAACATAAAATGGTACCTTGCCACAGCAACACATGGTCATGCCTGTCCTTGCAGAACTTTATCTTTGTCATGAAAACCACTTGCATTACATAAGTTAAATTACGGCAGATAGATAAGCCAGATTCCTAGCTTTCCTATCATAGACCACGAGAAGTTGTCATCCACCTCGTGATGTATAGTGGCTGCTATGCCTACAGGAATGTCATGATTTTTCTGCACAGTCAGACACTGTTTGTCTTGTTCTTAACCTCAGAACAGGAGATTGTGGTCATCAAAACGGAGCAAACCCCTAGAGTAATGCATCTCACCAGCAACAACCTCATAAGCAACACACAGAAGAAACAGGCGGAGAAAAAGCCTCACTGACAGAGACATCGCTCATACACCAGATCACAAAGCAAAAACAATAGGAAAAAGACACAGGTAGAATTTGAAGCTGTTTGTGTAGCTTGCCTAGCTTTAAAACTTACTGCCAAAACCTAAAATACTGCCAGGCCCAGGTATAAGAGCAACTGATGTCTGCATTATCCCTTTCTGCATGTAACTTGGTGGCAGTCTAGAAAAATCAAGTAGATTTATAACTCATAGGTTGTTTTCCCAGTTTTGGGCTTCCTTTTTGGCTGACTGAGCTCAGAAAATTTTAGAGAAATAGGAATCAATGGACCAGAGACTTGAATAATGCCCAAAAAAGCACAAGTTTGTAAAACTGCAGCAAGTGGATATGTCAGAAATAAGGTGACTTCTATACTGTGGAATCATAGAATCATGGAACGGTTTAGGTTGGAAAGGACCTTGAAGATCATCGAGTTCCAACCTCCCTGCCATAGACAGGGACACCTCCCACTAAAACAGGTTGCCCAAGGCAAAGCACAACAAATACTAACTAAAGGACCCTGGTGCTTAGTGCAGTCTCATGTAAGAACTAACCGACACCACAATCCTTCTGTTTGTTGGGTTGCCAAGTGCATCATCAGGAACATAAAAGTATGCACAAGCATAGGCATTTCCAATGCAGTGTGTGCAGCACATCTCAAAAACTTACAGGCAGCGGGTATTATTCTTATGCCATGGCAGTTTGTCTTCTCCAGAACACCATATATCTGTGTTAAAACTCCCAGTGTGCAATGATTTCTGAATTTTGAGGTTTGATTTTCAAGTTATTATGATATTTGGTCATCAAACAAATTTCATCCAAAAAGACTGAAAAGGGAAGAGAAGTTGACACAGAGAATTATTAATAAGAAACCTAGCTAGTGAGGTCTACAGCCAAAACCAAGCCCTAACTTTTCTACAGATTACAATTGTGCCTCAATTAATCTGTTAGCAAAAAATGGAAAAATAAGAACAGTGGATAAATGTAGAGCATGAGGATTTAAGGCTTTCTCAGTAGAGCGATGGTGTAGTTACACATTTACATAGTTGTAACCCATGTGTTTCCACAGCATTTCTCCTATTCCTCTCTGCTCCTTCCCAAATTCCAAGCATTATAAAATCCTCACAGAAACACATATCTGATGTCTGTGTGTAAGAACCACATTCTTTTGTTCTGTATCTCAGCAGAACAAGAAAGGTTTAACTACATTTCCATATCATGCATCAAACAAAAAGGAATACTAATTCAGTCCTGTTCTTCTGTCTAGTCAGTATAAATTCCAGGCAAAGATCTCATACAAATGTCCAGGGCACAAAAGATCTGGAAGTAATAGAAACTTGAAAGCACAGTGGAGACTTGGATCCGTCTTCATATCCTTTTTCTTTCCACAACTGAGCAAAAATTCGATATTTCCACGAGTTGAAAAATAATTCCTTCAGCATCACATGTTGTCTTTCATAGGATCAGTCATTTATGCATTATGCAAGACTACAAAACATTCATTTATTAGCTTTTTGCAGTGTTTTCATATGACATGTGAAGGACTTAAAACTTCACGAGTGTTTCAACATGTTTAAAGGCATTAAGTTTGGAAACAAGAAAATAAAAGCCATTTAAGATGTACATTCTGAGCCAAAACTCTGCTGAAGATCTCTGGCACTCAGACTACTTCAAGAGCAGCTCCCAGCCCCTTCTGCAGAAGAGTCCCGAAGACAAGCCCAAACAAGACCCAGTTTTATATAAGGACAATCACCAAATGTCATTCAGACAGATGGAGTTAGGACTAGCTGGAGTGTAATGGTCATGGTAAAGAATATGGCACCATGTGCCAGCTGCCTGCCAAGGTCTGGAATTATCAAGGAACTGAAGATACCACTTTTATTGCCCTAGGCTCATGTTTTTATTGCTTATGGCAATATTAAACCAAATCCCCTTCAATGGTGATCATTATTTCTCTTCACTGACAGATAAAGACAGCCCAGTGTGACTAGTCTTCTAATTTAAATAGTAATTATCCAAAGGTAGGCAGGATGAATTGGGGCTGAAATCTCTTCTTTTTTTTTTTTCCTTCGGGCATTTTGTTAGGAGTTGAAGGGAAGATTTAAAGGTAAAAAACCAAAGTGTTCACAAAATTTTTTTGAAGAGCCCTCCTGTACATAAAGGACAACACAGAAAAAAGCTCGAAGTTTTTTGTGGTAAAACTTGAATACAAGACAATTAAGTTCAGAATCTTTGGCAAAATGAAGGTGGAAGTGGTTTGGGGAGGAGATTATTTACTCAGTTTCTAATAGATGACAGGCGAGTTGGGACTAAGTCTCCAAGAGAGGAATGGAAAACAGGAGACCACTGCAGGAAGTCAAAGAGGTAGCCATGTAATTCAAGCAATCAGTTTGATTTTTACAGCAACAGTTTGAGAATTTTCGCATGAGAATGAGTTGTTCTATGCCAAAGCCAAAAATAAGACTGTGGGACTGCAAAATTCAAGATACAGCTGTTTGGGCAAAAAAGAAGCACTGGCCTTATGTTTTGAGCAGGGAAAAAGATCTTTTCAATAGGACTACAGTTCTGAAAGATCTCTACATGCTTTTTACATAGAAAAAGAAACAAGAAGTGATCTGTAAGAAGCCTTCCACACGGATAGACAGCTGGACAGGTACTAGACAACCTGACAGGTCTCAATTATAATCTTTTATTCAGACAAGTCTTTATTGTCTTTATCCCAGGATAAAAGCAGGAGTGGTTTCCAAGTGAGGACCAAGTACAGCAATAAAGATTGCAACTTCTTAAGTCTATGTAATCCCTGGAGCTAAGCTGAGGACAACTTCCAAAAAAGGTGTACAAGGAGTTTCCTGTAGTTGTAGAAGATGCTGGTGCCTCAGTGTGATTTTTTTTGAAGTTCTACTCAGATGGCATTTTGATTTAGGGCTTATGGACTTTCCAACACTGATGATGACAGAAGTTGGGGAAGGACCTAATCCTTCAAAAATAAATCCAAAGGAAATATTTTGCACAAGCCCTCTACGAGGTGAGGCAATTGATCTCATCTCTAGACAAGCGTATTTAAAACATAGGCAGCTTTTACTGACAGATGTCATCCACATTCATTACAGCAGCATTTCAAATGAAGAAACTGAAGAAACTGTCAGCTGCCATGGAAGAACTGTAAATAAGAGCAAGTTCAGGAGCCATATTAATGAGAAACTGGATTATTACTAAATTTATTCCATCCAATCAAACTACACCAGTTAGCATTTAGAATCACAGAATCATAGAATCGTTTAGGTTGGAAAAGACCTTTAAGATCATCGAGTCCGACCATTAACCTAGCACTGCCAAACCACTAAACTGTGTGCCTAAGTACCACATCTACACATCTTTTAAATACCTCCAGGGATGGTGACTCAACCACTTCCTTGGACAGCCTGTTCCAATGCCTGACTACCCTTTCAGTGAAGAAATTGTCCTATCGCTTGTTACTTGGGAGAAGACACCAACACCCACCTTGCTACAACCTCCGTTTGGGTACAGATCTTAAAACTGCAATATTGTAGTAAACAATATCTTGCTTAAATCTGTTTTATAGCATGTGCTTTATTGAATTTATCTGTCACTCTTGATTACAAAAATGTAACTTTTTGAAACTGTTTCGGTTAGCCAGAAAGATCTTGGGAAGGATTTACAGTATTAGAACAGCCCAGTTCTTCCCAAGCATTACCAAAATGGAAAAAGGGCTGACAAGGGCTGACAAGAATCTTTTTAAAATGTCCTCAATCTGAGGAAATAGTATCAGAAAGGAAACTGGCTTTAGTTGTTATATTCTTGAAAACATGGTGTCCTGAAAATAATGTTTGACGAACTTCCTATGCACCAATGCTTCCTATGCATATAAGTCCATTTTAAAGAGGCAGTTATTGATGATTAGACAGTAAAGGCTTTAATAATGCAAAAATCCAAGAAGAATCATTGCATTTTTTATTCAAACTGAAAAAGCAGTGTGAATTATAGAAATGACTTCTGAAGGCCTATAGTCCAACCTCCCACTTGAAGAGAGACTGCTGAAAACTAGATCGAGTCAGCTGTGGCTTTCTGTACTTATTGCTAATAATAAGCTTTGTTCTACCCCCTTAAATTTTTTACAGTAACCTAGGAGAAAATGTCATCATGGCAAAGATCAGATCAGCTAAAGCTCTGCAAGACACAACAGACATGAACTGTATAGGAATGGATTTATCCATTCGGTCAAGTGCCTCAAACGCACGTACAGCTCTTACCAAAGAAACAAATCTGTTCCTATTCCAATGTAAAAGATATGAATACAGTGTTTTGATTTGTAATGCGCCATCATTAATTATCTTCTGTCTTTCACTGATGTAGATCAAGATTAACTACATTATAAAATCAATATCAGAAAATGTAGAACTATTCAGAGTATATCTAATAGTATTCTTTTTTGAAGACGGCATATTTCAAGGTAGAAGCTCTTCTGGCTAAAATTTTGAGGTCTGAGATGGAAAGTACCAGCATTTGCTGAATAAGCACTCTCCAGTCTCTCATATTCTTATGGCTTAGTGAAACTAGAAATACTGGCTTCAGTATTCACAGCAGTTTAGCCTTGGACATAGAATCATGTCTGAGTTATTTTTCTCTGAAAGAGCTTTCTGGTTCTGCCATGAACACATTCAAAATAAGATCATTTGCCTGTGGCCTGTTCTACAGCATAGACATGTGTCTTCACATCCTGGCATCTAAGGTGATTTTTTAATTTATATCTAATGCAGAGATGCATAGTCATTATCCTAGTTTTCTAACAAAATAGATTAAATTGCTAAAATGCAAAGGAGTAAAATGAAGGATGGCACAGCCATGAGATAAAATACCTCCTGGCTATAATGTAAAGAGAACTGTCGGCTTCACAAATCAATTCTTTAAGATTGAAGCAAGTATTTTCATTTAAGTAAGTGAATCAGAGGAAATTAATATGATCCTCTTCATCACCATAAAGAGGAAATTCTCACACTATTATGGTCTTAACCCCTTCTCACAATAGTTTGTATTTCTGCTGACTTTTATTAGGTATTAAGTGCCAAGTATTGCTTAAGTTCTGTCACATTTTAGAAGATCTGACATCTTCACAGTAATTTTATCCCCCTCTGTCAAATTAATGAGATTTCCGGGGAAGCCCAGGCTCTAGAGTGGTATTTACAGCACAAGAGTCAAAAGTTAAGCATTAACTATTACTCATGAATATTTAATAAAAGTGCTTTTTAAACAATTTTTAATAATGGAATTCTTTACGATGTGTGTATGGATGACATTTTACCAATTGAAGGCCACAATTTAACTATTGCCTTTTTTTTTCAGATAATAAAAGCATAGTCAACTGGCATAAATCTTTCCTGTATTCTATAGCTGCCTAGGATCAGAAGAAGGAAGCTCAGAATAGTATATGTGTGCACTGCTTACCAAAGATTTGACTTGGGTGTTTTTACCGCTGTAAAGCAAAACCACCAGATAGTTAGCAATGCTATTTCCAGAGGTACCTCTGAGGTTTCGTTTCTGAAGACTGACTATGCCTGAATATGCTTATGCTGGAAGAACTAATGAAGAAGTATGCAAATAGCAGATGAGCTTTAATCAAAACAGAATAATAGGGAAAAGTAAAATTTCAATCAGTGTTCTCGTGACACGGTAGCAAACAAAATTGATTACATGAACTGCAAAGCAGTTGTTAAAAATCCCTTAAATTTAAATGCTTTCCCAATTCTTTTTCTGTTAGAAAGGGAATGAATGTATTTTGGTCTGTCTGGAGTTTTTAAATGCCCTTATTCTTCTTTTTTCAGTGGTCCAAAGTGTAAAAAAGTGGAACACTAAAAAAAAAACCAAAACCAAACATGAAGGAGATAGATAGAAAAGACTTTTTACTTAATTTTTCCTAAAAATGATTTTTTTCATTGAAATGTGTTTCAATAAAACAATTTTTGGTTTGGTTTGGTTTGATCTTTTGGGGGTTTTTTGGTTCTTTTTTTCCTTGGGAGAGGGGAATAGTTTCAGTCAGGAAACAGTTATGAAAAGATTTGATTAGGTGAAATAATATTTCTTTCAGTCCATGGATTTTTCTCTGTAAATAAAAGACATTATAGGTCCATTGCTGTGCAAACACTTCATGGGTTTTGAGTTAATGTGTTACCTCAGAGATGTTTAGCAGGCATATCTCTGCTTCGTGGGATACCTGGTAATTTTGAAAGTTTACCTTTTATACTCAGTGATACCAATGATGATTTAAGGTGTCAATTAGAGGAGGCAGTGAAGAGTAACTGCATACTGCATGACTGCATAGGCAAGGTTGTAACAAGCAAGTTGAAGGGAGTTGCTTTTCCCATTTGTTCAGCACAGGTGACACAACATCTGGAGTGTTGTATCCAGTTTTGGGCTCCCCAGTACAAGAAAGACATGGACGTATTTTAGCAAGTCCAAGGGAGGGCCACCAAGATTATTAGCAGGAGTATATAACATATGAGAAGAGGTTGAGAAAACTAGTTTCCTTCAGCCTTAAAAGGAGAAGACTACAAGAGGATCTTATTGATGTCCTCAATTACCTACTGGGAAATGATAGAGAAGCTGAAGCCAGACTCCCCTGGCAAGTGCCCAGCAGGAGGATAAGGAGCAACAGACATCAGGGTTATGCATGTCACTGTCGCTGGGCTTTGTGCTGAAGCTTGGATTTGAAGATCCTCAAAGGAGAAAGTCTAATGGCTTTTTATAAAGGCTGCTACACAAAAAGCAGAGTTGACCTGTAGGGGGCAGGTACAAAATCTGCCTTGTCTAACCTCAGTTAGTGTCTTTGGGTCTCAAGAATCACAAAGCGGATAGTAGAGTGTTTTTTTTCTTTTTAAACACTCCAGATTTCCCCCCTTTCCCAGTTTCTATGATGCCAGGGGATTCTAACCATTTTGTATCAGTGGACGGCTGTTAACCCTCCAAATTTGCTCACTAACCTTTATGAACCCTTTTCAGTCCTTTTGACTGAAGTCACTACAATGCAATGATGAGTTCACAATTCACTGTTTACTTTCACTATGGTCTACCAGCAAACCATGAATCAGAATATGCAAATCTCTACCTACACAGTATTAAGGCAATAGGGCTCTACTCAGTCCCAGTTCATCAAATTGACTGAATACTTGGAAAAAAAATCCACACCTATTTATTGAAACCAAAATGCAAATTTGCTTTTGCACTTAGAACTCTTTGTTCTGGTTTTCAAAAGCATTCATACCAGTGGATATCTCTTTGCATAAATGTTTCCCAAAGGGGTCATGAATATTAATGTGTGTATATGCCTCTGTCTTGGAAGTTCTTGGGAGGCTGAGGGAGGAGGAAAAATTATTCCGCCTGAGACAAATTAAAATCCTGTGGCTCTGGTAATGAGTCACAAACTTACCAACTACAAACAGCCAAAATAGTGGTGGGAGCTTGTTTGAGAAGCTGAAATGTCTCCTACACATCTTTCAACAGCTTCAGAAAAGTGAAGTTTATCTGTAATCATAAACAAAGGTAACAGCTAAGTTAAAGCAATAAGCTCCCACTTATGACAATTTTCTTGCTCCATTCTCTATTAATTGGAAGGAGAGTGCTGAATACTCACAGCAGGTTTAAAGCTGACCTTCCTCACCCTCAACTTTCACCATGACCGCTCCAGAAGCCAAAGGAAAACCCCTGTGGTCAGTCACCAGTCGTGGGCCTATTCACATGCTCAGGCATGAGCAGCCACAGGCCATGAGCAAGTCTTGGTCTGGAAAGCATGTGGCCATATACATGTCAGACTGTGTCTGTGTGATCAAGTCCATCTGAAAGATACAACTTAGTACATGACTACAATCAGACGCACACATGTCCATCTAGCTCTGAGATCTGTGTCTGGCTGGTTAAGCTTCTGGGCATGCATGCAGAGCCAAGACATGACCATCTGCAGCAGATAGTCCCAATGTCCTGTATCTGTAATACAATCATTTTTATAATAGAGGTTAATTTGCTAATGAGGTTATAGTATTCTACTGCAATAGGTCAGGCTGAGCTGAACAAAGAAGAACAAAGTGTGTGTATACTTAAAAGAAACATACGAGAAAAATAGTGAGGAAATGGCTTGTTCTTGTTTATTGCTGCTGGTGCTCTCTGAGTTTTGACTTTTTCTTCAGTTCATCATCCTGGATAAAATTATGCCTGGAGCATTCAATTCTACTCCCATTAAGTTGACAGCAAATCTGCCATTAAGTACAGAGCTGGATGAAAATCCTTAATGGAGAGAATTTTCCATGGGAAAAATGTCATTCTGATGCAATCAGTTTGCCATCTGAAAGCCACTAGTAAGCCAGTTCCTTCCCATCTCCCGTTTCTTGTACTAACACCTATATTCTCCAGTTTACCCAAGAAGGTGTTCCACTTGAATACCTTAGCAAAAACTTCCCTCAGACAGATAAGATGACAATATGTATCTACAATGTAAGTTACCGTATCATGGTATTTTAATGCTTTTTCACTTTAGCTCCATGTCTTCAATTAACCTTGTTTCCAAACTGTGTTTTAAAGCAATGTATGATATTGGAACTAGATAAAGGTCCCTAAATCACTTTATCCTCTTCTTAAAAACAGCTAATGCATTTGTTCTTCACCAGATATGTTCTACAGCTCTGACTTGTTAGATTTCTTTAAAATTTTTGCTGTCAAAGCTATGTTTTTACTGTAGTCTTCTAAGTTCTAGGCTGGAGTTCATCCAGTCATACCAGCATAGGCACAGCAGACTGCAGGATTTGTTCTTCCATCCTGTAAGTGCTCACTCCCTTTCTTACTCCAAGTCTGCATCCCATCCTTTGCCCTTCTGCCCACTGAAACTGAGGCAAAGCACTCACTTATTCTGGGTTCATATTTAGACTACTGTTTGTCCTATACTATCCTAAATGCAGAGCATTCCTGTTTTCTTTCACTCCTTTTAAATCTAGATTGCTAAAGAACCTCTTGATGCTTGTTCTAATACCATTCAGAAATCTACTATAGCCTGATGTTTGGCAACTTTCCCTGTATCCATATACTTCTATGTTTGTTTATTACCTTCCTCAATTAATAAAGCATAGTTTAAAATAATACCACTAAACATTGACTCAGTATCTGAAAGTGAAATCAGTTGGCTACAATGTTCAGGATATATCTGGAGCTTAGCATTGTTAGTACTACTTTTTTCTCCTATTTCTGTCTGAAAGTTCAGAGTTTCCTATAATGAAATACTTTGCAATGGCAGTTATCTTTCTATTAGCATTGTAGCTGGATCTATCTGTATTCGGAACCAGACACCTCACATGTCCTCAGGAGAGATCCTTTGTTAATAAACCTCCCCTAAACTGATTTTTGCAAACACACAAAAAAATGTTATCTATGTAATATGTTTTTCTAAATATGGCCTGTCACAGCAGTAATATACAATGCTAATCCACCTTTACCTTTATTTTCTGGTTTGCTCTCTGTAATAACTATTCCTTTCACTGTTCTTCTTCCATGTTTCTTTTATCCTTTACAATATCCATTTTCGTGTTCTTCAATCCTCCAGCTCTTATCTGTGTTCTTCAAATTTATGCATGAATTTCTCAGCTGATTCTTACTGCTCTCATTCAGCTTCCTGGACAGGTTGTGGTACAGTTATATCTCTGTAAATATAGTTTACCTGACTGTTTCTTCTGCTATTAGTTTCATTCTTATCCTTTCATCTTGTAGAGTTCCTTTATCTATTTTTCCTTTATGTCCTTTCACTGGAGATTTTTACTGTATTGTGAAAATGGGCTCAGAGATCATCTGTCTTACATATTCCACTTGTTCTAGTTTAAAACTCATTAGGTGTGTTGTGTCAGTCAGAAAAATATTCTTCCTAATCAGGTGGAATTAACACACTTAGCTCTTCTTGTGAATGCCTCTGCATGTGCAAGTATCCACAGAACTTTTATAGCATTAATTCATGAGCTGAGCGTCCGTAAGTATATTTGTGCCAAAAAGCATAATTACCCTTGATCTACTCCAGTGGGTATTTAGTGGTTAGTGTCATTTGTCTTGATGTGTGTAACATTAGTTCACAACATTTTAGTCTTTAAGACTGTGAATAACAGCATGCCATAGCTAAAACAGAATAGCATAGAGATTTCACGTTAGGTTGCACTGTTCCTACTGGTAGGTTGTAAGAATAGATATGCTGTGAACAAGAAAATTAATAAAACCCTTATGTCCCCTCCACTTTGTGGAATAACTGTGGTTCTTCCCACATGACAGCCCTTTGTGCCAGTCCCAGTGTTTCCCATATCTGTCTCTGCTGTACCACTGCTTCTTCCCCAGTTCCCTCAGTTCTTTGGTCTATAACACCTGCTGATGCTCTGGCTCCTTTTGTGTTCTCTGGCTGCCTTTGCTGTCCTGCTGGCTGGCCAAGAGCCAGTACAGTCCACAGAGAGTCTGGAAGTGCCTTTGCCCAGTATGTACATAGTAACTGACTGTGGGTTAGTGCCCAGCAGAAGGGATAACAGAGTGTTCCTCTTCCTGGTCCCTTAGAGAAGGCGTCAATTAATTATTCTTTACAAAGCCAGTGATTCCAGTGAAACTTTTCAGATGTCATGGAAATTTTACATATTTGACAACTGGGGAATCCGTATGATTGTACAATCCTCACTTCCTTAGGAAATCAGATTAAAAATAATAAATCAAAAATCAGAAGAAAAATAAAGAATGCAGAGTACACACAAGAACAATTTTGAAAATAAATTTTGAGGGTTTATAACTTTCAATTACTTTTTTTCCAAAATCTATGCTCTTCAATTTATTTTTTTTTTTTTTTTTTCCAAATGCCAAAGAACTCATGGAGAGGCAGTTCTGAGTTTAGTTAAGTTCCATGTTCAAGCATGCTCTCCCATGTTCCTTGGCCATCAGCAGGCAGAATTTGAGATAATGGAAGGGAGAGAGACAGGATAGTAATCACTTATTTATACAAAGGGAGGTGTTTAGACACATCTGAAATGCTCCCAGTTTCCAGAGTTAACAGACCCCTAAGGTACACAGAAATTCTTAGAGTTATTTCAGAAATTCTTCGAGTTATTTTGGGCCTTCTGTTTGCACACTGACAAAGAAAAGACTGAATCAGTTTATCATTGATTAAAATTGGGAAGCCTTAATTTTGAAACACATTTGAGCTAACAATGGCCAAAGAACTACTGAAAATATGGAACGCTAATTATCCCTCTACAGTTTATCAGGCACATGTTAAAGCACTCTGCATATGCTTCTGAGGCATATAATCTGTAAAGTAGATGAGTTTCAGTCCAGTCATCCAATTCAATTTTCTTTACCAATTTATTTTCCGCTAGATTAGTGAGAATGTTAGAAAACTAATGTTATAAATACAAAAAGGGCTTTTTTTACCAACTGAATACTTCCATATTCTAATGTTTTCCTAGCAAACACATTAGAATTGGAAATAAGCAACTTCCAAAATAGACTATTTTCTTCCCTTGCCATGAATTAAAAAAAAAAAAAAGAGGTTTACATATTAACATTTTATCTTTTTAAAAAAACGGAGCTGAGTGTCATTATATGAACTTTCCCTGACTTCTCAGCAAGAAAATTTAAAACATACTTCTATGTAAACCTTTTCTCTTGGGAGATTTTTTTACACTTTGAACCTTATTAATCTTAGATATCATGGGGGGAAAAGAAAAAGGGATAAAACAGTCCTTCATGCCTTAGCTGTGTTTGGCTTCCACCTGTTCACAAGCTGAGCCTCAAACTGAAAAAAGAAGTAAACTGTGTACAAAAATTTCATTTTACTTCTTCCCACATAAACAACTCTGAAGAGGTTTCTGTCAACAAAGCCTGTGAGTTAGTTCATTCTTGAACATTTATTGATCATAGGATATAGTCTACTATCAGCATTCATCCTTTGGATACAAGAACGGTCATATTCCAGAATATTTGGCTACGTAATCCCTTCTATTGCCTTGGGTATTTTTTTCTTCTTAATTTTCTCCATGATTGACTTAAAGAAACATAATTGAAAATTTATCTTAATTCATCCTAAGTCATTATTCTTTCCCTCTTCCAGCCTGATGAAAAAGAACACACTTTCTCTTTTTAAGCACATTTGTCTTAGTTTATAGCAGGGGTCCTGCTATAATTCTGTGAGTTTTAGGAGAGAAGAAAGAGATTACCAAGAAGGACTGTTGGTGATATTGGCATACTACCATTTATAAATAAATAGTTTATATTATAAATTATATATTTGTATATAGATTTTATATATTATAAATATATATAATATAGTTTATATTATAGAGAAATTATTTATAAATAGAATTGGTTAATGAACACTTTGTGTCCTTCTTTGTTATGCAAAAAGTAGAAGGATACTTTTCTCATTCCTCTGTATTTTACAGAGCACAAAGGAAATTTCTCAATAGCTTCAAAGACTCCAGGAGTCTGGAAATACCTGAGGAGGAGAGAAGAGAACGGTGTAAGGCTTGGCTAGGTGGAAATGTACTCTGGAAGTGCACATTTGAGATGTGTGTGGCTTTCCTTAGCCCATAAACTGGAGATCCAGCATTTACTAGGATTTTGAAATGTGAGCCAAAAGAGGCAGAACTAAGCACAAGGGACTAAGCATCCTCTGTCTCCTGAGATTTAGAAGAACAGAGGAGCATGGCATTATAATGCTAATACTAAACTCTTATATAGCCCTATGCTTTTGCACAACCTAATATGCTTTAGAAATGAGGTTTGTAGAAGTATCTTATTTTTATATGGCAGAAATAAGATGCTGAAGCTGCAGCCCTGGAACAGCACGATGGTTTCCTGGTTCCTGGCATTTTGATCCCAGCTTGTGATTAAGGGCTCAGAAAATGCAGCTAAAGCAGAGAGAAACTGCTAAAACTGCCCAGATTTGCTGTAGATGAGCAGAATTTATGAACCTAACAGAGAAATCCCTATCTCCTCTATGGAATGCTAGAGGAAAAGCCCATGACTGGATCCTTGGGGTCATGCTTACAGATTATTATTCTAAGGCTACCAAGTCTCACACACCAACTATTTTTCTTTCCACATGCACTTATACTTGTTCTTTGAGGGTATATGTCAGGGTCTGCATGGGCTAATGGCTCCACGGGGCTTCCCTGGGAGGACAGAGCAGGGCCTCACAGCTAGACCCCATCCCACTGCCCCAGCTGAGGAGCAAGGAGGGAGGAAGGCAGCCAGGCATGGGCATGGGCCATCTCTCTGGGGATGGCCTGAAGCCAGGCCAGGACATCAGCCCGCAGGTGTGCCTGGGTCTGGCTCAGCAGGGGCCATGGCGGACCCAGGCCTGACTGACATGGTGGAGCTGGAGCTCAGGGATGCCGCAGTGTGGCCTCAGCTAAGAGCAGCTCCCACGGGCTGGGGGTTGGCCCTGACTGAAACCTCCCCACCACACTTCCAGGAACCTCTCCCCAGGTCACAGAAGAACAGGGCCACCCTGGGCTGCCTCAGCACCAACCAGGCCCTGCCCTGTAGCCAGCCCCAGCCGGGGATGCACTCAGGGCCCTGATAGTGCACTGCCAAAAGATTCCTCACAGCAAGCTCACTTCTGACTCCACAAAACAATTTTGTAACAAATCTGAGGCAGGACTGAAATGTCTCCAGGGCAGCAAGGGCCCTGCAAGCTGTGTGGGACCAACAGCTGGGCAGGGCAGGGAGCCCCTGTGCCCTGAGGATAGGGCCTTTAGAGCACCAGGGCCCACCAGGCCCATGGCTGTCACCTGTAAAGAAAAACCTCATCGACCTTGGAAATACGCTACAAAACTATGAATTAAACGTGATAAAAATACATCTCAGGCACTGCTTTTATAGGTGTCCTACCCTAGGTGACACTGAAATTATAAAAGCATAGTGACAGTAAAGCCTGCATATGATTAGCTCAAGAAGAGCTTCCTCACAGAAACATTTGGTTATGCATTTGCAAAATATCATGGTCCCTACAGTTGGGAACAGTATAAAATATGGCATTGATTTGTGTGAATTTTCATTGAACACTGTAAAAAAAAAAACCTAAATTACCTGTCTTACAGATTTCTGTTGTGCTTTGTGAAGAGCGTAGGCAGTTGTACACAAATGAATTGGGGCGCTCTGTGCTTGATGGAAGAATGACATTTATACCTCCAGCAGCTTTAAAATATCGTACTGATGCATTAGAAGCCTGTACATACCCGACGAAACCTGTTTCTACGTTAGTACAAATTAATAGCCAGGGCCCAGGCACTGCCTGAAAGAAGAAAGCTCACACAAGGGCGAGGAAATTATTCATGTTTCCTGTACAAGCTTCATCCTGATTTTTTTCCAGAATCCTATAAAACTTCTCTAGTGTTACAATGGCAAGGGACAGGATTTATGCCCACACACACACAGGGGAAACAACAATCTGTTTTCTTCATACCCTAGAATCCTGCCAAGGCACCTAAGGAGCCTGGTAAACAAAAAAGCTAGTAGAAGAAAGACTAGCTCCTTGCTTTGACTCTGAGGTACCCTGCCATCTCCTTCTGTTTCCTGACAGCATGTGTCCAACAAAGATCTGCTGCCAGAGTTTTCTTCAGTTATGTGATTTCTGGTGTCCTTCAGCAGCTAGCTTCTGCAGTGCAGGTGGGCTTTTGAAGTTAACCAAACCTGAAGATGAGAACTTTACTGGTGATTTGCTTTTTGGCTAGTAAAGAACAAGTTCATGAAGCCAGAAAAAGAGTAAGGACCTTAACTCTTGTTAGAGCACAAAGTCGAGAACAGAGAGGCTTAGATTTTTCTGCGTGCTTTCAGGATAGTTTTGAATTTTTTCCAAAGATTTTTAAAGCTGAAATCAGTGGTTTGCAAGTTTTACAAGCTTGTGTAACTGGTAGTTCACAAGGGCCATTTTGCCTTTGGAAGGCAGGTCACTGACAATATCCAAGGAATATTATAGTGATTAATTAGTTATTATGAAGACTGTAGTCCCTTGAGTAAACTGCATCAACAGGCAAAAGGAAGCAGTCCATTAGATGTGCTTGTGTTGCAGAATTTAGAAAATTCTGCTCCTTTTCCAAATAAAAAGTTAAATGTATACGTGCATTCATTGCCATGCGTGTAGACTAGCCACTTCTTGCTCTCAGAAATACTTTGGGACTTAGTTCAGTTAACTATTTTTTTTTCTTGTTTCTGCGGGCTCCTTAAGTATAAACCACTGCTTTTAAAATATAATTAATCAGCTGTAGGAGTTGGTGATGTCCTATGGGTGTATGAACATGAGGGGAAACGATTTTGAGTCTCTATCACAAATACAATGTGTGGTCTTGAATACCGCGTTTCAGTTTTCTGTCCTCAACGCTGGGAAAATGCTTATCTCCTTACAAGAATATAATTTAGCAAAAAATAATTTTTTCTGAACTGTTTATGCGATGTTAGGCTTGCTTTGAGACATTATGACTCGATAATGTTCTATCAAAAGTGTCTTTAAAGAATTGCAGTGAAAAATCAATTTATTCTGGTTTGGGGTGGGATAGCTGGGTAGCTAGCAAATAATGTAAGATAACAAAGTAATCGAGGCAAAACACTGAAATAGATTAAAAGTTCTATAGAAAAAAAATAATTTTAAAATTTCAGTAATACAGGGAGGGTTTTTCCATTATAAAGTTCTATGGATACATCAGTGAAAATGCTAGTGCTTTTGGTAAGAATGTTACTTTGGTCATGAATGAAAGCTGTTGTGTGTATATTGGGTTAAGATTAGAGGGAAAAGGAGGCACAGAAACCCAGTCTCCCAGTTGAACAGCAAAAGTAGAACATACCAAAAGAAAGAAGTAAGACTTCAAGCAAAGCCAAGCAGGCCATATGGTGCTGTAATTTAAAACAAAACTAAAAAGGGCAAAAACATTTTTTCAACAGGTATTTATAAAGGCAGAAGGAATTCACTGGCAGGACAACCATGGAAATACTGCTGGAAGTTTTTGGCTGTAGGAGAGCAGAGAGGAGATCAGCGAAGGGAAGAGCTTAGGGTGGAGCTATTCCTGGTTTGGTCAGGTCTCTGCTCAATATAAACAGCAGGCTAATTGCAACTGTCAGTCCTAGTTTAAATGAGCCTCTCTGAGCCTTCTGACAGAAAAGTGATAATAGTATTCATGAGACAGACAGGAGGAATCAATAGCAGAACCAGCAGTAACAACAACAGAAAATCCTTACTTACAGATTTTTTTTTGTTCAGTGCCATGTAAATAACAACTGTATCCGTATACCATTGCCCGCTTTGTGGGTTAAGAATGTTTGGCTATTCCACAGAGAATTTATCTTACTTCTTATAAGTAATATGTGAAAAGGTCTGCAGATACAAGTAACAATATTAGAAGGTGTTGCTGAAGATTTTAGATGACTGATTTAATATCCATTTGAGACCATCAGATCAACCAATTAGTCTCGGTCCTGCAATTTAAGTATCAACTGTAGTCGAATCATTCAGTAATCATTAGAACAATCACCTGATGTACTCTAAAAATATCACCACCTATTTCATTATAAATTTCAACTTTATCAATGCCAACTGCATCCTAAATTGGAAAAAAATGAAGCAGCTTAGCTCTAAAGACTTCATCAATATCTAACCTTAGAACTATCTGACCTTAGAATTATCTAACCTAAAGCTTCCTCCTTGAAGCTGAATTTCAAAATGAAGACTTTTAAAATGAATTCTCATCAAAGCATCTGTTTACACATCTGGCTGGAGCTGTGCGGATGGTAAAGGGCTGCAGCAGAGACACGTCCCAAAGAGCTTCTCTGGGTAAGGGTACCACGTGAGGCCAACTAGCTGCTTCTGCTATGTGAGTCTCTGCCAAGACACACATCTTCAGCGTAATCCCACCTGTAGGAAAATGGTTCCTCTGCTCCATGTAATAACCCTCTGTTCGCCCCCAACAAAGCAATTAAGCTGTGGATAGGAATAGAAAGCTATTTTTAAATTTCTGCTTCTCAGCATTTATGAACCAGGAACTGCGGGTGAAAATCTAAGGATTGTCAACATTCTGGTATAAAACACAGAACAAAACATCTTCCTGGGTTGAAAGGAACATAAGGTGATCACATATATTTTGAGGTAACCTGACCATTTATTAAAGACGGACTTTCTGCTGCTGAAGCTACTTTACAACAATGTGCATAGCCTGACTCCTGATCTTTCTTCCCACATTTTCCCTGTTGCAATCTTTCCATGTTACTCTTCCCTCCATGGATTTAAAACTTTTTCTTTGTAGGACAGATTTTAGGTGCATTTAAAACTGAAGAGCATTTCCTTCAGGCACATTTCTTAAAGGAATTTTATAGATGTTTTTACAGAATCACATTACTCAGCATGCTCTAAAAATAAAGTTTAGTTTTCTATTCAGTGCAATGTTTTCCCCAATCACATATTCTTTGGATGCAATGAGAGATTAATCAAAACTAGACCGATCCCTCTGTTGTTGTTATTTCTTCCTCTTTTGATAAGAGTTAGCTTGACAAATTCTAGAAGGGTTACTATCCTATAGATGGTTTGTTGAACACTTCTTACTCTTACACTAGATTCATATAGGGTTTGTAAGCAGTTTTACTGTGCAGTTCTTCCTTACAAGGCCTTGAGTGAAACCAGGCTTTCTCAAAGGCATTCACCATGATCTGTTAATGGTCAAGAGTGCAAGTATCAATTTGGGAAATCTGCATTTAAATATTTAAAAAAATAAAACAAAATTAAGAAAGTTTATACATTTTTACAGTTTATAAGTATGTAAGCTTAATATTTTTTTTAAATACGCAGTGTTTTAGGTACTGCAGAGGCTGTGGTGTATCAGTCTCATATTCCATACACCCAATCTGAACATATGGGAAAGGTCTGAAAGTCTTAAAGTTGGCATTGTAACTCTGGCTGTGGAAAGTTCAAAATAAAAACACTGTAACTATTTGGGGGAAAAAAAAAAAAAAAAGGAACAACATCAGCCACTTGCCATTTTTTACTATTAAAAATAAAGATTAGATTTATTCTCTCTTTCACCATCTCCAGATATCTAGCCTTCTGGGAAATGAGGCAAGTGCTATGACCTTTCTAGTTTGGAATTGTGTCAGAGAATTTCTCTTCCAAAGTCTTCATCTTGATTAGAGCCAGATATCAACCTCCTGGGAACAGTTTTCCCTTGGGGTATGCTGAGATGCCGCATTCAAAACTGTCAGCTGAGAGCTCAGCTGGTGGAGGCTGATCAAAGAGTGTGCCAGGGAAGGAGCATTTGGAGGCACCTACCATATGGAGGCAGAAGGCTGAGGCCACAGAGATCTGTGTACTGGTGGAGGAGACCTACAGCTGACAAAGATGCTTTCCCTCACTGCATGAAAAATGCCAAGAAGGAAAATTGCTTCAGATGAGAGGGTTTGGATGTGGAACAGAAGATGTGAGTGGGATTGTTTAGATGGAAAAGTTGAGAGCAAATTCAGAGTTCAGTAAAACATCCAAGGGTCGATGAAGCATCTGCTGTCTGTAGCTACTCTCCTCAGAGAGAGAAAGAATTTGCAGGCCAGAAGGGGAGGAATCCATGTCCCTTGAGGCCTGACTCTGGGTGCTTGGGAATCCATTGCACCCATGTGCTTTGTTGCTGTCACACAACGGCACCCTTCCCTAATCTTTGCTGCTTGCAGGGGCTGTGAATGCACTTTGCTAGCCATGAGCTCAGTCTCACCTTCAGAGGTGAAGTTAATTTTATGCCAGGGTATGAGCGACTGATAGGATGCTTTCATGAATCCTGTCAAGTTAATATGATCTAGAAGCCATCTCAAAGGCCTACAAACTGGTGCCTTTCCAGATGGCTTGAATTTTTCGTATAGCCAAACAGATGGCTCTGAAAAGGTCTTTAAGACAGGATATCACGGAAGGAACAATATTCATGACTCTATTTCCCACTAGTTTAACACAGTTTCAGTCAGTGAGACAGAGGATCAAAATTCAGAATTTTTCATTTAAAAAAGGAAATCCGGATGCAGATGCAGATGTGTAGATGCACATGGACAGATTCGTTTAGCAGCTTTGCAAGTCTTTACTGTTCTAAGGCATAAGTATTCTAAAGGTATTAATTCCAGTAAAGCTATTTGACATTTTGGGGGCTCTTTTTCATCAATTTGTCATTAAGATATGAAAATAAGTGTCAGAAAATTCGGGAATTTATGGCAGCTGAAGTGTATAAAGTATAGAGTGCCATTACAAATTAATAAACAGCAGTATAAATAATTGGGTTTTTTATGAAAGAGTCCTTTTCTTATGGCAACATTAGGGATCCTGGATAATTTTATTAGATTTTTTGAATTATTTATTACTTTTTAATGAGAACATTATGAAAGAACAATATCAATATTTGTTTAAACCAAAAGAATAAGGCATTGGGAGGATTTTTTTAGATTTAAAATCTTAATTACTCTAAGATTAGAGTAACTAAGAGAGTAACTTGTTAGACAACAGTACCAAATGCTTCATAGTAGAAGCAGTTTCTACCATGAAGACCGTATCCTTTTTGATGCCATACAAGTGATTCAGGGGACCTACGAACATTGCAGATCCATTGTTCTTTCTTCATAATCCAAATACAGAAAAACAGTTCCAAATCTACCCTTGTGAAACTCTGTGAGAAAGATAATTTATACTAGAAATCACATACAAACTGCTCCTACATCATAAAAATTAGGTAAAAAATCTGCAAAGAAACTTTAAAAAAATTATCCATTTTATTTGTTATGTGATTGCTTATATTCAGTATTTGGCTGTTACTGCAATTTTAGATTACATTTAGATTCAGCTGATATGTTTAAAGAAGATATTGGCATTGATTTTTTTTTAATTGCTTAGAAATATTTGCCAAAGCAAATATGGTTATTTTGAATGTACTGTTGTGCTTGCTGCACAAAGGCAGCATCTCAGCATTTCTCTCCCATTTCTTCAAAACTCTAATTAGAGTCATTTCCTACAGACTCCTCAGCATGCTGAGCTTTCCTTGTAGCAAATTAGGCACAGAGGTTTTTAGGGTATATAAATGGGAAATCAATGGAAGCTCCTGACCTAATTATCTTTTAAGATATGGACCTGTGAGTTTTCTGGTGGGTCCGTGACAGGATGTTCATTCTCAGTTCTCTCTGTTGTGGATGCCAGTTTGAGAGGCAACACTTCCATTTACAAGCTGCAAGTACCACAGAATGGTGATCTTTTACCCTTGTTTCATCCTTATCAGACTTTCCACCATTACCTTGTCTGTCTCCCTTACTGTTTTTCTAACTTTTTCACCGTGCTGTTGAAGTGTTTCCAACCTTAAAAAGCCACAACTATAAGTAAATTTCCTTCCTGCCCCAATAGGCCAGAGATAAGCTTTGTGGAAAATGTGTAAAGCAAAAATATTATTTTAAAAGTATCATCTCGTACTTATATTTTTTTCAACCTTGAAATCTGTTATTTTTATTTAAAATATGTGTTTTGGGTAGGATACCTGATTCGTGTGTTTAATGCTTGCTGTGATCCTCTTGAAACCTCTTCCAGGCTGCATGACCTGCAGGGAAAGTTGAGCTAAGCCAACCACCGCTAGTGCTCCTACAGACCAGGCAAGCAGCTCTTTGGGAAACGAGATCATTTCAGGGGTGTGGGGACCACTAGAGGCACACTACACAGGTCTCCCCACCAAATCTGTCTGGGACTGCAAATGTACTACCCATGTGGCTGCATGCCATGTTCCATCCCAAACTCTCTGTCACCACATCATTGGACCTTGTTGGAAACGATTGCTAGAATCCTAGAGGCAAAAGAGGAGTGATAATGCTAGGGCACAAAGAAGAGACAGAGGCTAAGCATGCTGCAAAGCCACAGTGCTTGTGTGAGAGAAGGGATGAGGGAATGGAAGGTAAGAATGCTACAAAATGAAACCTTAACCTCGAATAAACATAAGTCATGGTGCACATATCTCTTCTGTTCTGCCTTGTACACACTTCCCAAGGACCAAGTGTCCTTGTCCATTTTGTCAAACATTCCCTATAGGTTTACCTAAACTGAGTTCCCTTTATTCCATTTTCTAACCTTCCAGTCCACAAACTACAAAGGAAGTACTAACAACGAATCAAAAACAAAACAAAGGAGGAAACAGAGGAAAAGATCCTGAAAGGACATCTCATGGCATTTTTTTTCCCAAATAAAAGACTCCTCTATCAAAAGTCAGTAGATTTTTGTGAAAAGAGATTTGATTGTTCTCCAGTGAGGCTTTGGGTTAATTAAACTGCTCTTACTCCATGACTATGCGTAGATCCCAATACATCCCAATTCATCAGGCTAATGAAAAGAACTGTGTAAAAATAAAGACACCCTTAAATATAGCCAAACCATTACATTATATCAAATCAATAAAGTCCTCAGTTTTATTTATCCTGGACAGTTAAATCAACTTTCTGTCAATTGACTCTTGAAGCTGATTCGCCTTGAAAAGCTTGAGATGCTTCCCACCCATGGCTATGCACAGTACAAACTGGCATTTGGCCCTATGGAAATAAAAATGTGGCTCCTGAAATTTATTGCATTAAAAACAAATGACAGCATGTAGAGTAATGACAAGTTGTTAGCGATCAGGTCACCTCCAGAATAAATTGGACATGCAAATGGTTTCTGTGCTGTTCTCTTGACAAGAGGCGTATAACAGAAAATGTGACATAACAATACATTTGGAGGACTAATTTCAATAAAAATGATGGATACAGACAAGGCTAGTTGGTAGTTTGCTTTGGGCTTTAACTTCATTCACCCATTAATGAGAAATTATCTGGGTAAATGTTACAATCATAGAATCATAGAATGGTTTAGGTTGGAAAGGACCTTGAAGATCATCGAGTTCCAACAAAGAAGTAGACAGTAGGCTGAAGAATAGAGCTACACTATTTTTTCCATTGATACCATGAATGGGAAACCAAGCTCTTGCAGTTGGATGATGAAAAAACTGCAAAAGGCTAAAAGAAACTACTTTAACATCTCTCTATGGAAAATCCTGGTTATATATGTGTGAAATATCTAGGAAATGTGGACGCATGGGATTGCAAACAACCTGTATGTAAGACATAGCATTCCCCGAGTAGAAAAAAAAAAGATTAAACAGCTCTTACGGAAATACACAGGCAGATAATAGCCTAACATCATGGGAAGATGAAGGCATACTTGAAGGTTGCTCTGTCATCAGAGCTGAAAGCAGTATGATGGTGGGCATGACGTTATCCCTGTCCTCAAACTTCAGGCAAGTCTTTGTTGCCTCTAGAGAAGGGACAGACGGGCACCTTGGAACTAGTACAGTCTTGAGAATAGTACTTGCGCTCTGCAGTCCTAACAATTGTTTCAACAAAGAAATTATTAAAAAAGAAAATATATCTTCACTTTGGCAAAAAAAAAAAGGAGCCAGTATTTCCATTTAGAAATATGGCTACAGTGTCTTTGGAGTGCTGTATTTTGTGTATCTTCTGACCTCCTTCTCACATTTACACCGTGGGTGAATATCTTCCCCACAGAATAGTTTTAAAAAGAGTGAGAAATTACTGCATCTTACCATTCGATGTATTCAGATTTTGTGAGCCTAGACTTCAAATCCAGTTGCATTTCATTCCTGTCCTTCAAACTGTAATATATTTTGGGGGGTTGAAAGGAAAAATTTATTTCTCAACACAGAGATCATTGTTGGCAAGTTTCAGTATGGTCAGAGGCCAAAATATTTAAACTTAATTCAGGCTCGGTCTAAATTATTTTGATTTCAGCTTCTCTGAACGGAAAAAGCAATTATTGGATTGGTCCTGTTATAGATAGCTAATATTTTAAGATCATAGCATTACAATCTTGACATGATAAAATGACTCTATTGAGGTAACAGTAACAGTAACAATCTTTGACTTCAAATCTCCTGCTTTTCAAGGAAAACCCCAGTACATAATCATTCACTGAAAAATGTTTCTGTAAATTTGCTTTTCTTTTTTATCATTGTATGTCTTTTGTTGCTTCCTTGCATGTTTGTCATGTGTTGTAAGCAAAGGGTTGAAATGTCACAAACTTGAAATGTCAATATCTCTTGCAAAGCTATCACTCCTCTTTCCAGTGTTTTGTTTCCATGGTGAATGACAAATAAAGAGGCCCGAAGACAACAGTTGAAGACAAAAATACAATTGGATGTGATTTTAATTAAAAAATATTTGTGTATGAAATGTAAGCGGACGATGGCAAAAGTAGGTCCTTATGTGCTAAGCTCAGGCTATGTTCTGTTACAGTATCTGTGCAGTGCAAGTCTCTCAGCACTCAAAAGGTACGTCTACAATAAAACATGGAAAGCAGAAATATCTGACCTAACAGACCTGAGCTGATTTTTTAAATACTAGAAACAACTTCTCCATGCTTTTTCATATTGTAGATATACCATGGCAGAGACACTTGTTTCCTAATGCAGAAGCTCGAGCACCTGGGTATGAGGGCAACCACCTAATTTAATCAAACCACACCAACAAGGTGAAATTAGCACATAGGCACAAGGGAATATTGTTACTGCGTTTGCGTTTCACTTCATTGTTTGAAGTTGACCTTGTTGATCTCTACACTCAGAAAGGCACAGGATGCAGGAAATACTTTGGCAGATTGTGAAGTGGTTTCTAAGAGAGCTTTGGTGAGGAAGACTTTAATCAAGTATTACCATTTTCTGCAATCATGTTATGTCAGTCACACCAGTCTTCACGTAGAGCTATGTGTGTAACTATGTACAGACCATGAACATTTGTTTCTTCAGACACTACATATTCTTATTCCTGAACAGACCTCACCAGGTATGTTTTGTGAGTCTTTATTTTGCATTTTCTTTTCCTACCCTTACCAATATTTTCCTGCTTGCAGGTGGCTTTAAGATGAGTTACAGATATGAACACACCACTGTGACCTTCTTCCTGGCCAAATGCTAATCTGATTTTCTCAGTGACCATAAAGGCACTGTGACATTGTTGCTGGAAAAGTTTGCAGATGGTACAGATGGATAGAGCGGTAAATAATGCTGTGGGTCATTTGGTAAACAGGGCGCTGTCAAATGTGTTTTATTATAGTCAAAATCATGCCACTACAATGCAATCATGTAGATTACAGTTGCAGAGAGAAGTGGCTTTAAAAAGGGCATTGTGGTCATGGTGTACAAATGTATGTAGTGTGAGCAGTTTCCTTAGCACTGTGACTACGAGTGCCGAGTCACCAGGATGCACAAACAATTCAGATTTCAGAAGTGGTACTACTGACAAGAGCCTGCAAAGTGCCATCTCTGTGAAATATAGCATATCCAGAGCACTGTTATTATCGGCAACTGCCAAAAAAGTTTGACACGGGAGCCTGTTCTCTAGCAGCTGGAGATTTGCAGAAGATTTTTGCTGTTTTGACTGCAGAATAGTGAAGGTCATTTTGCAGTAGCATTGACTAATTGTTCAGCCTCTTTAAGGTGCGTAACAGTTCAGTAGTTCAGGAATATACCTGAATATGACCTATTCTTTAGGTCACATCTTAAATGGAGGTTAAGGCTAACCCAGTTAGAAGATAATAGCCATCCATAAAATGGATTGGTGACTTTATTTAAGTTCAAAACCAAACTTTTTGCTATCATCTGACATATTGCCAGTTTGAACAGAGATACTAAAGACTGTTTGGTCATGATTGACTTTCAGAAGCTGTTGAAGCATCTTGTTTCACCAATTCCAAACTAAATTAATGATATAAAATTGAAAAGTGCAGCAGAGATTGAAATGAATTGAAAACTACTCTATTCCTAGAGTTTTTGCCTTATAAGTGATATTGATTACTTACAAAGTGTCTCATTATATGCATTAAATTTCGTACAGAATTTCATAGAATATACTAAGTACAGTATTTACAAGCAACAATAAGTTTATTGACTATTTTTGCTTGGTGATGGATGAAATCAAATGCTTAACTTTTAGTTCATAGTGATTAAATACAAAATATAAAAAAAGAATGTTCTTGGAGACCTGGGAACAAAGGCCGGTGACAGAAGTAAGAAGTTTTCTCATCTGAGTGGGCATGGAGAGGTAGGCCCAAGCCAACCTCATGCAGTTCAACAAGGCCAAGTGCAGGGTCCTACATCTGGGTTGGGGCAATCCCAAGCACAAGTACAGGCTCGGTGGGGAATGGCTGGAGAGCAGCTCTGAGGAGAAGGACCTGGGGGTGCTGATTGACCAGAAGCTCAGCATAAGCCAGTAATGTGCAATTGCAGCCCAGAAGGCCAACCATATCCTGGGCTGCATCAAAAGAACTGTGGCCAGCAGGTAAAGGGAGGTGATTCTGCCCCTCTACTCCACTCTCCTGAGACCCCACCTGGAGTACTGCATCCCGCTCTGGAGTCCTCAGCATGAGAAAGACATGGACCTGCTGGAGCGCGTCCAGAGGAGAGCCACAAGGATGATCCGAGGGCTGCAGCACCCCTCCTATGAGGAGAGGCTGAGAGAGCTGGGGCTGTTCAGCCTGGAGAAGAAAAGGCTCCGGGGAGGTCTTGTTGCAGCCTTCCAGTACCTAAAGGGGGCCTACAGGAGAGCTGGGGAAGGACTTTTTACTAGGGCATGTAGTGATAGGATGAGGGGGAATGGCTATAAACTGGAAGAGGGTAGGTTTAGATTAAACATTAGGAAGAAATTTTTCACTTTAAGGGTGGTAAGGCACTGGAACAGGTTGCCCAGAGAGGTTGTTGAGGCCCCATCCCTGGAGGTGTTGAAGGCCAGGCTGGACGTGGCCTTGGGCAACCTGGTCTAGTGGGAGGTGTCCCTGCCCGTGGCAGGGGGGTTGGAACTCGATGATCTTCAAGGGCCTTTCCAACCTAAACCATTCTACGATTCTATGATTATGTATAGAAGTTTGTGTGCGTGTGTGTGTGTGCGTGTGTAGCCAAAACATGACACTTCATCTGGCAATCCTCCTATTAGTATTAGTGAGAGCTTACTTGAAGAAAAACTGATGTATTTGGCTCTTGGTATTTTGCCATGGAGATATAATCACTAATCAAGCAGAAACCATCTGGCTCATTTCAGTGATATGGTTGTCTCGCCTCTGCTCTAGGAGGGAAAGAAATACAAACCCTTGATAAATCATAACCATACTGTATAAAGCAATTTTTTACTGGTTTGAGTAATTCCCTCTTTTCCTGCAGTCAAATGCAGTTTGAACTGACTCGTTTCATCAGAGCACATGAAAAACAAAGCTTTATCCTTTAGAAAAGGATGTAGTTTTCATTGTTTCATTGTTGTTGTTAAAGCATTTAACATCACTGCACACAGGGTTGTTCTGATCTAAACTGTCTTAGAGGTTTTGCACCTGAAGCACAAGATGGGTTCTTTGGAGGCCTGGCTTTGCCAGAGGCTTTTTGTGACCATAGCAGACAAATGAGAGCCAAAGTCCATTGAAGACGGACAAAGAAAAAAGTCCATTTCAATGATCTAGGACATACAAAGACCTTCTAGCTTTTTTCTTTTACTGGGAGAATCTGATTGTCATAGTCTTACCTTCTAGTATTTTGGCACAGTTCTGTAAATTTCCTATACTATGGTTGATGAGAGAAAGCAGTACTATGACATATTGCTGTATTTCTGATTTATGTTTGACCTTGGAATAGCAACACAAGGAAAGATTTCTGTTCCTTTGTGATCCAGAAGGCCTGGTGACCATGGAACCTCCAGAGCACAAGCAAATACTGGAGGTAAATATCTTTCTAACTCTTAATCACTGTCTTTAAGTAAAGCTTGCAGTACATACCTTAAAGTCAGTTAGCAGTGAAATCAGTAATAAACCATTTCAGTCATAACTCAGGAGATTCATGGGATAAGCGGACTGTCTTTAGTAGGTGGGCAGTAGAGGCATTTGTCTCTGTTCTTGCTGGGCCAAATAGCTATCTCGTGAAGGATGCAGTCCCTGACAGAAGAAAAACGTTCCTAAGTGCTGAGAGACTTCAGGATTAAATAGTGCCAATTATTGGTAAAATTGCTGTAACAGATGGAAGGCAGATAGCTAAAACCTTAACAAGTAGATGGCAAAAGAAGAGAAACCTAGAATAAAAATACTGTAAGGAGACTAGATAAAGATATTTATTTCAGGTACCGCCAAAGGGCACTTTATTATCTATCCATTCTAAAACGTAGCTTCATTCAGTCAAAAGAATTACCTTAAAATGCATTCCACTGCCTGGAATGGAGTTTCAGCTCATCTGGAAGAAATGGCCTGAAGCTTTCTTTCACACAGCAGAGTGACAACAATCACCAACAGAGAAATTGAAATAGGGATAACACAAATTATAGAAATGTTATTTTCTTATGTTTTCTGCAATTATTTTTATTCGCAGCTTAATCAGCTACATCTCACAGCAGTACCAGGAGGTGAACAGTGACTTAGAACAGAAGTCTACCCTTATTCCCACTTCACCTGAAAGTAGCTAGGCTCAAATCACAGAACATATGCCTGAAGAGGGATCATAAGCAGCATGTTCTCCACATTTAAAAGGAGCAAATCCTAAGCACAGACCTTGGTGCACTGTGTTTGCACCACATGATGATGTAACTATTTTGTTTTATGCCAGTGCTCCACAGTGATTCAAACCTCAGCACAGGAGCTGGGAGATGACCATCCTCAAAGCAGAGGAAGCTTTTGAAGTTGCTGTAGCAGCCTGTTAGGTTACTTATGGTGAACACCTGGGGAGTTCACCCTCTCATTATCCAGTGATTTAAATGGAAGGACCACAAAATCACAGAATCACAGAACCACAGATTGGTTGAGGTTGGAAGGGAATTGTGGAGGTCATCTGGTCCAACCCTCTGGCTCAAGCAGGGCCACCTAGAACAAGTTGTCCAGGACCACGTCCAGACAGTTTTTGAGTATCTCCAATGATGGAGATTCCACAACTTCTCTGGGCAACCGGTGCCAATGCTTGGTCACCCTCACAGGGAAAATGTGTTTCCTGATGTTCAGAGGAAACCTCCTGTGCTTTCTTTGTGCCAGTTGCCTCTGGTTCTGTCAGTGGGCACCACTGAAAAATGCCTGGCTCCGTCTTCTTTGCACCCTCCCTTCAGGTATTTATATACATTAATACGATCCCCCCTGAACCTCCTCGTCTCTAGGCTAAACAGTCCCAGCTCTCTCAGCCTTTCCTCATTGGAGAGTTGCTCCAGTCCTATAATCATCTTCGCAGACCTTTGTTGGACTCTCTCCAGTAAGTCCATGTCTCCCTTATACTGGAGAGCACAGAACAGGAACCAGTACTCCAGGTGTCGCCTCACCAGTGCTGAATAGAGAGGAAGGATCACCTCCTTTGACCTGCTGGCAACACTCCTCCTAACGCAGCCCACATCCTCCCTTGCTAGGAGGGCACATTGCTAGCTCATGTTCAACTTGATATTCACCAAGACTTCTAGATCCTCTTTTGCAAAGCCACGTTCCAGACAGGCAGCTCCTAACATATACTGATGCATGTGGTTGGTTCTCCCCAGGTGCACGCTGACCAGCCTGTAGTTCCCAGGGTCCTCCTTCTTGCCCTTTTTGAAAGTAAGAGTGACATTTGCTTTCCTCTATGCTTCAGGCGCTTCTTCCAGTCCTCATGATCAATCAAAGATTATCAAGAGTGGCCTGGCAATGACACCTGCCAGCTTCCTCAGTGCTCATGGGTGTGTCCTGTCAGGGCCCGTGGACTTACGGATCTCCCATTTGCTTAAGTATTCCCTGACCTGATCCTAAAGCTTAACACCTAAGTGAGTCAGGATTTCTACAACACTGCTTCATTTTTCACAATTGTGTGGTCTTGCTGGGAGCAAGATGGAAACAGAAAATAGAATAGGAACTGAATTGAACAGAGTAGGAAACAGAATAGAGTTGGGCATGCCCAACTTTATCTAGACTGTGTAAAAACACTGGCTCCTTGTAGTTGAAAGACAGTACCCGTTGGTTGCTGCTGGCCGTGTCTATGCTTTGGGTAAGTCAATCCCTCTAAAAAGTGAGCTGAGAGACAAAATCTTTCTGTGTCCTCTCAATTTTGTATACATACTATCAAAATTCACAAATAGATCTTACTTGTTTGAGACTTTGTTTTTGTTCCCAAGATTTTTATGTAAGTGTAGAATATCTCTGTCCATCTTTCAGGTGAGGTGTGTGTAGGGCTGTCTAATGAAAACAGGAAAGGTGTCCCTGTGCAGTCACCGCAGAGCTCCACTAAAAAGCTTGAGCAAGCCAAGCCCTCCCACTGGTGATAGGAGAGCCCTCCACGCACCCTACCACAAAGATGTGCACAGCCATTTCCCTCTGAAAATATCAGTCCTTGAGACAGGAATCAAGTGAAAGCCAGACTGTTGTCAAATGTAATATAGCTGTTAGCTGATACTCTAAATGTCAGTGAAACCAATTCTGTAATTACAGGGTTTTTTGCTTCATTTTGTTGCTATTAAATTAATTATATAAATTTCTTCAGAGTCTTCTCATAAATTTCCTCTGACGTGAAATAAAAATATATCTGATTTTCTCTCCCTAGGGATGAGATTTGCTGCCAATATTTAAAACACCACCTGTTTTAATACTTTTAATTTCTTTCATTAGCCAGGATTACTCTGAGCAGCATCTAGACATTCGACTTTAAATCTACTATAACATCTCTAGTTCAGATTTGAAGCAGATTTTTTCATGCATTTGCACAAAGAGTAATTATCATTACAAAGTAGCTCTATAATATTAAATTCCAGCAGAGCCATGTGAAATGATCAAAGATTTATTAAATCTCGTGGTAACAATTATGATGTTGTGTTTGGTTTGAATATTGTCAGTAGCATAATTTATGTGTAAATAGCTTTTACATTTTAAAGTATATTGAATATAGTAAACAGAAAGGGTCCATAAAGAGCACAAAGAAATGATCGAGTGATTATACTACTGCAAACTCTTGTTACAATTCTGAATAAGGTGATATAATTCTTCCCTTTTCCGAAAGCCCCATGTTCTCTTTCATACATAATAGCTTCAAACATTTCAAACACTTTGTAGCGTTTATTAGACAATGCACTGGGAAAACTATGAGTTTGACACTCTTGAAGCAAAGAGAAAACAGAGATAAAGAAATGGAGGGAGGAGCAGCATAAGCAAACCCTACGCTCACAGGGAATGCTGCTGCATCCCCAGTCAGTGCAGACTGGGCCAGTGAGGAGCCCATCTGACAGCTGTGCTCAGTGCTAGATGCTCAAAGAGGGTAAGCATGAAGAGAGAGCCTCCACCAAAATTTTGAGACCTCCTGGGAGAAACGCCAAAAGACAGCGTCCCAGCCCACCCCACTCACTGATGTGGGAGGTGATGGGGAGTGAGGGGGACTCCTGAGTAAATAAGGAGCTGAGGTCTCACTGTGCAGGTCTGTGCTCTGTACAGATTGTTGAGGACAGGGATTGTCCATATCTCCTTTTTTTTTAGTCTATTCAGTGCACTGGAACACACTAAAATTACATAGATATATTAGGAAGAAAGGTGAAAAAAAATCATGAAACCATTCATCTCACAGGAAAAAAAATATTCCTTTCAGAATATTATTAAGATTTGGTGACAAGTTTGTTCCCTGCCATCATCAGAAAACCCACTGGCTATTTGGTGTGGGCTTCATGGCTCCGTGCTCTGGAGCTATGGGACATTGTTGAGAAGGATGGAGTAAAGGGAGCAGGGAGAGGGACATGGTGCCCTCCTGACATTTGCCTTATGGGAATGAAAGAAGGATGAAACTCAACCAAGAGAAATCCAAATTTTCCAGTTCTGGCAGTTAGCATGAAAATGGAGGAATGATTCAGTGATTACAAACTCATTAATTTCTCAACCTGCGCTGTCCAGCAAAGACTTTCATTAATGATTGCTTTAAAGAACTTATCTTTTCTTCATATATCTGAGTGATTTATGATGAGCTTTTCTTTAGATGTGGAGTCTTGGATAAAAGTTATACAGACAAATCGTGAAGCATATATGATTTTCAGAAGATGCTTGTAGCAGAAAACACTTTCTAAATCTCTAAGCGTTTGATTAATGACTCCTAGTGGACCTTTGTACATAAAGACACGGCAGAAAAACAGAGAGAATAGTGTAGACAAACAAGATGAGATTTTATAAAAAATTAAGTGCATTATGAGGCCAGCCTGTAGGCAGAGACCCAGCATTCTCTATGCCTTAGCAGCACCGTTGAAAAGGTGGGTTTGTTAGGTTGGCTGCTTCCTGCAGCTTTCTTCCAGTTCCTTGTACCAAAATATGCTTTAAATAAACGGTTTATTTTCCCTCATATCTTTTTTGTTTTCTTCACACACAACTGTTGTGGTTATTACAAAACAAACACCATCAAGTTATTTAAATCAAAATTCACTAAATGCAAGATCTCGGGCTTCCCTTGAAGCAATACTGGATGCAGTTACTTAAACATTAGGGCCTCAAGAAAAAAATGACACACACATGACTGTACATGTATGTTACAGAGAGGATAAAATGTCACTGAAATACATCATATTGAGGATACCTATGAGCAAGTTGTGAAGTGAGAGCAATAAAAAGGAATTTACAATAACAGACTAACATATTTACAACAGAATATTTACAACAATATATCCCAGTTATTTTCTACCATCGGCGTAATGATGAAGATGTGGTAATGCAGACCTACACAGTAATTGGCACGCCAGATCAGCCTAGAGAAGATTCACACTTATCATAAACACTCTGCTATAAGTGTCTGAGTGCTCTAAACACCCATTCAGCAAAATGACGGAGCTTCATAGTGGTTGGTGGTAGTTACAGTCTGTGCATGTCTATGATATTTTTTAAGTAGGTTTAAGGTACAAATTTAAAGTGGAAAGGAAAAAAGAAAGGCATGGTATAAAAAAGAAAATATGACTGTAAAGCTAGATTCTTGTAAAAAACACATTAATTTATGATAGTATATCATATGATTTAATAGGATTCTTCTAATTTACCTGGAGTTCACAAGTGAAATCCTTCTGCTTTTCTGCATGCTGAACTACTGTTCTTCCATTCCATTGCTGAGGAAAGACAGAAGGCAAAAGACCATTTCACTTCATTATTATAATTGACTGGCCCTTCTCATTATCACTCCCTTCCATTTTTCTAAACAGAAACAATGAAAGACTTATATTACGGAGAAATTTAGCAAGTATCAGATTAAAGATCAAATTAGCAAATATGTCTTGACATTTCTAAAGCAGGGAACAGTTCCCAAGACATCTGAATTAGATCAACAGAGTACTATTGAATTGAATCAACAAGCTAGTACATGCTCATTAGCAAATTCTGAATGACTAACAGAGTGGATGATTGTAGCTGTTAATGTAATGTACAGTGATTTCAGAACACAAAATATTTAACAAATTACATCTTAATCCACCTCGCTATAAGCAGTGATTTGCTTCAGAAAAGTTATAAATATTAGCACAGCTAGTCTGCAGTTAACTATTTGCAGTCAACTTGTCTACAGGCTTTTCTGCAGGCTTTGGTATCGGAGAATAATTTGTATGCTAAGCTGCAATTTTATTTGCCACCTCCTAATATCAAGCTAGCCTTCACTAATCCATAAAGAGTAAAATTACTATTATCCTGAAAAATTAGGAAAGTCTCAAATCCATCACAAAGAAAAGTCTGGCTAGCTGCTCACCAAGAAAATTAGGAAGAGTATGCAACATATTAATAGGTATGTGAACTGAGAAATGATAAAACCAACTATTATGAGTAATTTGATTTGACATTTTGAACCTCTGTAGTTTAGAATTTCCTTTGGAAAATGATTCCCATGTGCCATATTTAGCTGTACAGGGCAGAACATGTAGTAAAACCATGAAATTTCTTGTCATAGTTTGAAATGAAAGTTAATTTAAAAAACAATTTACTGTAGACTTATAGGTGCAGCACATGTCTGCACACTGGAGAATCTAATGACATTTGTGCTTTTAAATCTAATCTGTTGTTTTTTTACCAAAGGCAGGTCAAAACTCAGAGCACTAATATCTACATCAAGCTTGTGTTACTTTTTCATGCCCAGAGAAGGAGGAATGCCTTGACAAATCCACAATTTACTTTTAAAATATTGAATTTTGCTGCCTCACACAAAGTACAGTGGGTTTTTTTTACTATGTATTTTAAGGTAGGTTCTGAAATATTTAGTATTATTACAGTCAGTCTCTCCCAAATTGTTAAGAAGTTTGTTTAAAAAGACATTTTTCTTTAAGTCTAGAAAAGAAGATTAGGCTGCTTTATTTTGCTTATTAATACAGATAAAAGAATAGTGCTGGCACATCCATATTGAAAAGGTTCCTATCATTGTGCTCAGTTATTCACTGGGACTTCTTTGTGCTCAATACCTCTGCAAAACTGCTTCTTGGGAAACAACAACAACAAAAAGATGTAGACACCAGGCTGTGGAAGGCAATTTTAAAATGCAAACTTATGGCTACAACATTATGAGGGCCCTAAAGGAAACACGGTTATTTTCCAAACTGTTATTTCACTATCTGTTAAGAGAAATGGAAAAGGCAGTTTTAAAACCCGGCAGCTTTTGACATTTCAAGGCTAGGAGACAGTGCCATGCCCTCTGCCGAGCTGGGGAAGTCTCTCTGCAGGGGTATGCAATGTTCCCGTTACCGACGCAGCAGGGCCGGCGCAGCTCAGCCGGCCATGATCCAGCAACAAATTGTCCTTGTAAAAATGTCAGAGAGAAACCCATGCTGGGAGGGGAAGCTACGGCAACTTTACCCTCCCACATATTAACACCGCTACATGTGGTACGTGCTTTTGTCACCCTACAAAAAGAGGCTGCCCAGATGCTTCCCTTCACCCCCAGTCAATGTGGAAGGTCCTTATGTGTCTCCAGGCAACCATTTCCATTACCCCACATATCCCTCGTGCAGGGCTTTGTAAAACTATCCAGGAACATCTTAGAATTAGCTGGGATGTATAGTTTGTGAAAACTCTACAAATGAGTGGATAGGCAAACCTCTTAAGCATTTGTGCTGCATATGATTGCATATATATTAAGGGAAACACTGTTGTTCTTTAACTCAAAATAAGTAAATGTAACTTGCATATGTAATTAATCTTATCTGTAAGCTATAGAGTTGCTAAATGCATATGGTTTTTTTCTTCCTTTGTCTCCCTGGTAAACAATTCAAACAGGAATTAGTTTTTATATATAACAAAACTGTCAAGTGTTAAAAGTATCAGACAGGGCTTGAAGCCTCTGAGCTCTGAAGAGGTAAGAGGTTGTGATGGAAGATGAAGATCAAAACAAGGTTCAGGAAGAGCCTTACTTGACAACTCAGTGGATTTTCATCCGTTGAGGGGGCCGCTCTGTGACAGGGAGTGAATAATTTTCTTCTGTCTTTAGTGTTCTGTGGCACATTTAGGGAGACTTGTACGAATTTACAGATTTCCTTTTGATCACACAGGATTTCCAAAAATGGTGCTGAATTAAATTGAACATAGATTTGATATTATTGTAAGTTCCTTATCACTGATTTCTGACTAACTGACTTGACCCCATGTGAACCCCACTTTATTAATAGAACACTCGCATTGGAAGCAGCAAAAATGAACAAGGTTTTTTGTGTATTTGTGTAGAACGAGGAGGGAAACCTGTGGGATTTGGAAATGCATGCCCTATTAAAATGTCTCCTGCTGGTATCTCATCATTTGTGACATACATGACAACACTGAATAGCTTCCATATGCAATATTAAGTTTTAATGGCCATTCAGGGAAAGTCATGCATGGGTCATGTAAGGGTAATGAACAAACACTGCAGGAATGGATCTTTACTATTAGTATCGTTATGACAGTGACTTTATATATTTTTTACTACCTGTACTGTGAAGCCTAATGTTTTTGGAGAACACCTTGGCTCATGGCATTGAAAAGCAAGTGCCTTTGTAACTTGGTCACAAATTTAAGATAGGCACCACACTAATTAATGATACTATTCTATAAACACTGCTCTTGTTTTCTGGATGAGTAGAATTTATCAGATTTCTGTATATGGCATATGAATGGATATTACCTCTTCAGAGGACTCTTGTGATGTATTGCTCTTGCTTTTTTGAGCAAAACCTTCTTTCATTTAAGGCAAAATTGATGTATAAAATGAAACCTTTCAAAGATTTTTTTTTTCCACTTTCACACAATTCGAGTCATCAAGCAACATATTAAAATGAAGACTGCAAAAGAGGTCCCAATACTTAAGACGATATCTGAACAGTACAACTTAAAAAGACATATTTCAGTTTCTTGGAGATAGTAGTAAGATCACAGCAGTATTCCATCAGTTTAAATCAAACCGTGTATTATAAAAACTCTGTATAAAATAGCAAACAGTACGCTGCTCTTCTACTGACAGAACCAGTAGGTGTTTTTTTCTTTAGAAAATCAACAAATACCAACAACTTTGAGGTCAAGGGTTTTTTGTTAAGTTCATGAGAAAACAACAGTTGGAATTACGCTGGAGAGTCTTACACCTTATGAAAAAAAAGTAGCTGTAAAAAAGGGAGCTCTAAATAGAAGTAAATGAATATTTGATTGCTAAAATATGTCCTTGCTCTCTTTTCTTCTTTTAATCATTTAATTTCAAACTTATTCTTAGTCATGCCTTCAAGGAAGTTAGGTAAAATTCAGATACAACTCATAAATCTTCAAGAGCGAAAAATAAGTTTATATCAAAATTTAAAACTCGTAACCTCTCATTTCTTTCAGCCAAGTTTGATACCATGTTCAAAAGTATTGTAACTCTGGGTCAAACTTATCTACTTACTTCAATAGCATACATGATAATTGCCTTCTGGCAACTATTTCAAATATACTCAGTAGTATTTTGACAAATCCTTTTCTTCTTTTGTATCTGGTTTCAGTTTGTGGTTTGTTTGGTTTTGTTTTTTTTTTTTTTCACAGGGTTACTACTCTGTGAGAATTATATGTTTTACATAAATGTGAGAGCAGAAATCAGTCCTTTAAATTTAATTTCCTTACTAAAGACAAGTAAATTACTAAAGGTAATTTATATCTAAATTTAATATACTTGCTAAAGGTGTGCTTTTTCACCTGAGGTATGGAATGATCAGTCAAGCTTCATGTACCATCATACAGAAAGAAACAGCTGAATACAGCAGGTAAGGCTTATCTTTTTGAAACGCTCTTCTCAAAGTGCTCTAAATTATTCCAGAGACCAATGTACCACCGATATCCATCAATCATGGAAGACATACAAATGGCTTGCAGCCTTTGTCATGCATCCTTCCCTCTGAATCACACAGAGAGAAATGGGAACATTGCCCAGTGCCTGGAGCAACAACATTTTGCTTTTATGCTCTGATATTTACCACAGCCATTCCTTCTGGCCTGTTTTTCTTCACAAG
Source organism: Charadrius vociferus (assembly GCF_000708025.1). Lineage (NCBI taxonomy): Eukaryota > Metazoa > Chordata > Aves > Charadriiformes > Charadriidae > Charadrius > Charadrius vociferus. Next base: position 3,698,719 of record NW_009646966.1, on the reverse strand, counting down.
AAGTAGTAGGAAGGCAACAAATATTTTGTTAGGAAGTAAGCCTGTGTCCTTCAAACTTACAAGGAAAGACTGACTTTTAGTCATTGGCCAGCTTGTAAGTGGTGAGCCACACCAGAGAGTCATGGCTTTGAGTTCTTCAAGCACACTGGGCTTTGCTGGTTTTGATTTGGCTCTGAGAAAGCGAGTGCTAGCTCATCACCGCATGCAGGGGGTGGGGAGTGTCACGGCACAGCTGTCTAGGTGCTATATAGCATCCAGGATATATTGGTCACCATTAATCATCTATTCAAATATGAGCAGCTTTTTGGAAAGAACAGTGCCTCTGAAGTATAACAGCAATGACACTTTTGAAATTACTCTGCCAGTTGGTGCTGAAGCGATGAAATTCATGCACGATTGAATGACAGAGAGTCCACAGTGAAGATAAACAAGAGAGGCTACACAGTTTAACCTCTTTTTGATTAGCTTTTTGTATTGGGAAAATAACAAGAAGAATATTTTTATAGTTGACCACAAGATTCCCTAGTCTGCCAACTACAGCTTTGCTTATCCAGCATTAAAAGGCATTCCTCTCAGAAGGTAGACTGAAAATTGGCTAATGTGGTTTCCAAGTTTCGGTTCTACATAATGATACCATTAATGCCTACGTTTTGTCTTTTCAGTTATGCCCTTATAGAGATATAAGAAAGCTATTTTCATTGCTGTTTTAGTGCAGCTAAGGGAAAAAGAATGTCAGTTTCTGCTCTGCTTAATGCAAATGAAATACTCATTTTGAGCATAATGTCAACTATGGATCAAACGTTTGCTGGCAGCACTAAAAAAGAGCAGCCAGTGTAGGAAAACCATCAGATTTAATCCATCAGATTTCAGGGATGTAATGAATATTCAGACAGGACTTGGTGAGCAGACAATACATAACCCTCCATCCAAGTGTGCCTAAGAGAAACAGATCCAATATCCAGGTGCTGAGAAAAAATTCACCCCTTGACAGTGGAGGCAACAGAGATCAGTAAATCTGCCATTTGTGGAGAATTTTGAGGAAAGGATTTCTAGGAACAAGAAGAATTGGGCAGTGGTGGTGTCTGAAGCAACAGGAAAGGAGACCAAAACTAGAGACACTGAAGCCGACTGGATGCAGCAGCTGTAGGAGGCACTGTCTATGGGTAGAATCTGATGGAAAGGAGTTCTACAGTGAAGCAAAATCTACCAGCAGGTGGAGGTGCAACTGGAGATTGTTTTAGAGCTCAGATCGGGCTTTTAGAGTGATGGAAGAGAGGAGAGGGTGTGTAGACAACCCCGAATTTGCTGACCCCCAAAATGGGTTTTCTGAACATTACTGTGAGAGATGATCTATAGAAATGTCTAACATCTACAAAAAGATTTTAGTATAATTAATTGGCATTCAGCAAATAAAATACCATATCATATTGTTCTACTGCAGAAATAGTATTTGAGGAAATACTATTAATGAAAAATAGCTTGCATTTTTTACTTTATTAATGACATGACTCCATATAAAGTTTAATCCAACTGGTTGTCTAACTAGACAACCCAGTGCCACTAAAACATTATTAAAGACAGAAGGAATGAAACTGAAATGTCTTTAGAGAATTCAAATCTTTTTATTAAAGGTCCAGTCCTTTTGCCTTTGTCCATTTTAGACGGTGCTTTTGGAGCAAGAAAGTCAAGCCATTACTGGAAATGCTTACAGAGTAAGATTCCCTGAAGGTGAAGAAATGTACAGTTCAATTCAAATTAGCATATAAAGATAACTTGAGAATAAAACTCCCACCCTTCAGAAGGACATTAATTCAGTCTACACTATTTTAACATGTTAAAAAACAGCCTTTACCATTTGTCTTCAACAAAAGCTAACATCTGCTTATAACATTTGCACTCTGGAATCATTCAATCAAAAAAAAAAGCTGGTTTTTGATCTTTGCATTGTGTTTAGTAATATGACCAAAATAATAAAATAGAGGGTAATTTCTGACTTCCACTGTCTGATTGTAAACCATGAGTAACAGATCAGAATGAAAAGGTGATTTTGTGCCTCAAGTTAAATGATGAGAACAATTACAGGAAAAAGCTGATTTGTTTATTGTTGCATCCTTCAAAGAAGCCAAGACATTACCATTAATAAAGAGATAACTGCACAATTACAATAAAAACCCCTCATTTTTTTACTCAAAGAAGTAATAATAATTTTCATTTGGAGTTAATAATTTTGATATTCCTTGAACATTATTTAAAAATAACAGTTTGCTAAAAAACCATTGCCGTTAACATGATAAGTGATCGTTTTTTCAATCTAAAAGGTGCATTACTTCACAAACTCTTTGTATAAATTCAATAATGAAAGAAAAGATGACTGAGGAACTTACTTGAAGGGTGCACTGCAACCTTAATTCTCATTAATAATTATAATAAAGTTAAAGGCACTGATAATGACTTCTTTAAAACTTATTCTTAAAAACATTTCCATATAGAGATGAAACAGATGAAAGTAATAAAAACTTGGTTTGTGGCCAAATTTGACATCCAGGAAAGACAGTAAAACTGAAGCAGCCATATAGTGATACTTCACTGATACAGTCTCCTAGCATCTATGGATTCTAAAATAGAAATTTTATCATTCAATTTAATAGTCCTAGATGGATTGCTCTTCCATCAATATGTCTTGTTTTTAATTCAGTCAATGTCTGTAATTCACAAAGTGATCTACATCTTATATCTTCCGTGAAAAAGACTATGTTTTGAGCCTTTTCATTTGAGGCTACTTACCTCATGTATTATAATGGACAGAAACCAACCGTTCCCTAGTCATGTTCATCGCACTACACGTAGCTTGTAGACCTGTATCATGCGTCCTCTCGAGTGTCTCTTATCAGGGCTGAGGAATTCTCATCTCTAATCTTCCCTTGTGCACAGCAAATACTGTAATACAGACATGATGGTTGGTGGTGGTCTAAGATTGAGCCCGTATAAATTCAGATTAGTCAGTGCTATTCACCATCAGGCATCCCTCATAGTTGCTGAGAATAAGTAGGAAAATCTGAATTAGTTGAGGAGGTGTTCCACTGCCAGAGCCTAATTTTCAACCCCCAAAGCTTTGCAAAAAGTGATCAATAACAGGAAAAGTGGGAAAGAAAGGAATTGCAGTGTTAATTGCTAAACAGAGGAATGGCTAGACAGAGGCAGCCATGTAAGAGGGACAAAACTTCCTGCCTCTGTGTGTTCTCATCTTAGATACTAATAAAAATAGGGGTTTGCAGAACTCATTTACTTATCTGGCAGGCTGAAGGACAGGTTGCCCATCATAGAACATCAGTAATCAAGTTTCATCAGTTTTACATCGCACCCCAAAATATAGCTTGAGAACTTCAAGTACTACCAAACTTGGTATCTAACTTACTTCTGTGCTGCAGTAGATTCCCTGTGTGATTCCAGACATTCATTTTCACCTATAAGCCTTGAGGCCAGATTCAAAATAAACTTTAAAGCATTTACCGTCTACAGTCAAGTAATATCCACATTTTTTTCCAAGAGTTTGCCAATAAAAGTTAGAATAGAGCACATTATGTGGATATCTTCTCAGCTACTGAGAATGCACTGCTCGTTTTCGGATGGGTAATTGTTCTGCCATGTAGCTCTCCCCAGTGCAGTTACTGTACCTTTCTCACCTGTCATTAAGAAGGCCAAAATGTAGTGTCTCGGAATATCCTCCCTTACACAGCGAAGGCAAAGTGTTCTCAGAAGCATGTTCGTTCCTCCAAGAGAGTTCATCAAAGCCTACATTTATAAGACTGAAGGAAACGAAACCTGCACCCCTTTAATTAAGACTTAAGGCTTTTATTGCCTGACTGCAGAGATATGATTGCACCGGGATGATGAGGGCATCCTGGGGAAAGACTCCTGATGCGCCAGTCCAATAAGCTTGCTCTGTGTTTCCAATGTTACCTTAAATATTGCTGCCGATGCCATTTAATCTAAAGGTCATCTAATACCCAAGGTACTCCAAATGTAAAATTGCTGTTTACTATCTTTCAATATAAAGTTAACAGGATACAGTACAACAGACATGACAGTTGTTTGGCAGTTGACTGAAAATAAGTCTGGAAATGGTCGCATTAGTTTTTGGTAGGGATCCGAGCATTGTGGTTTCCCTTTCAACACTCAGTATATTTATTTGGAAGAATACTGTGAGGTATCTGTATCTGCCATCTGAAAGTCATGTCTTTGCACTGCTAATAACTTGTAGTATTTCTGGCATCTTCCTATCAGGAGACTTTTACAAAGTAGCTGGAATAAAATTTCCAGGAAGGAGGCAGAAGTATGTTTATTTTCCCATTTCCTTTACAATAAATTAGCAAGGTCTGGCCATTAAAAAGGAAAATAAATAAACAAATAGATATGAAAAAACAAAATTAAACTGGGTATGCGTCTTCCTAAAAGATTTAATACTTATCCAGTAATGAAAGTCGACTAAAGGGCTGTAGTGTTGCGCATGTGGGCTGTTTCATTCCTCAGCTAAGCTGAACCCTGGCAAGCTCATATCCCAGAACAGCAGCCCGCACAGCTTCTTGTATTTTTCCTGCTTGCTGAGCAGAGAAATTGAGAGAGAAAAGGGTTTAGTCCTGTTTTTAGTCCTGTTTTGAATTCAAAGAAAGGGAATTGGTGGAAGGGTAGGAAAAGTGATTATCTACAAAAGCCACAAGAGCATTCATCAAAGCGAGGCATCATTCTTATTCTATTCTTAATGTTTTAATGCTTCATTTATGGATATAATTCTTATTTCCCAGGACTGTCCTCTCTACCCATCAGAATTCAATCTTGTGTCCAAAGAAATTATTTTTCTCAAGAAAAAATTGCCTCTATATAGTATAGTAAGCACTTTTGAGACTTTTTTGAATTAAAAAGGTAATAAATTCTAATAATGCAACTTGCCGCTATTTGAAACTTCATAGCATCAGCATTTTGGGGAAAATTTGTCGATGAACACTGCATATATACATTCAGTCAAACTCATTACTGGCCAAGCCATAAATGCATTTTAAGTTTGTATGGAGTTGTAATGTTTGTAGAGAAACTGAGCTTTGAAGTGATTTGGCCGCTTTAGAGAACAAATGTTGAGAGAGGACCCCTGGTGCTGGCTGAGGTGGTACAGAGGAGAAGCTTTGGGCCTTTCCAGGTGGGAAAACTTGGCTTGGCTACCTGCCAGATTTATGTTAGCCTTTTTTTCCTGGGAGAATATTATTTTTTTAATCTCTGCCAGCTGGAAGAGTCTAGTTCTTTCCAAAGATAAACCATAAACTCCTTAAAAATACTGTACAAGCCTCACAGACCAACTTTCTCAGGGGAATTCTCCCAACCCTACCTTTACTTTGGAAGAGGAACCATCCATAACTTCCCCTCGGTGCACTGTTAACAAGCTCTGATTTCAGACAGCAAGGGCTGGCCTGCCCAGTGTTCAGTATGGACACATTACTGCCATGAATTTATGGCTCTGATGTCAACATTCCTATTTTGGTTTCATTGATTCTTTCCCACAAAAGCCACAAAACTTCAGACTAGGAAAGTTCTTTGGGATTCCTGCCAAAGGACTTTAGGTGAATGTGACAGATCTTTCAGCCGTGCAAACTAGAAGAGTAAAAAGGTTGGTAATATTTCACTTAGCCTTTTAAAATTACTCATAATTTTTGGTATTGCACTTTTGATATTTTCAAAGATTCAGAGCAAGCTTGGAGAAATCTTGTCTCATACAAGTGCTGTATAATTGAAGGTGGTTTTATGGGCACACGAAAAAACAGGGAAATGGGGTGAGGTTTGAATGGTGTTGGGCACAGCAACACTAAGATGAGAAGAAAGTGGCTAGTGGGGCTAAGGAAGAGGAGAACAAAACTCTTAGGACAGAAAAGGGAAAAACTGAGCAGAACAATGTAGTTGACCCAACAGAACAAGAAGGGTAAAATGGGAAGGACTGAACAGAGGAACTCAGCTGAGCTCTTCCCTATGGATGGAAATGGACTGGCTTACTGAACATTTTGCAGAAAACTAGTGCTTTGGGAGAAAGAAGACCGACTAAGGAGACCTAAATTTACATTCCTTCCCCAGCACTCCAGCTAAATGGCGCCTCAGTATTCATTGAATAACAACTTCAGGAGGACAAATCAGCTAAATCTCACACAGGTTTGTGAAGACAAGCACTTCTTGATATTGATAAAGCCCATGCCTAGAATTAGCTTCTCAGTGGGAGCCTGCTTGCTTTGCCTGGTTTCACACTCATGGGGGATATCTCTATGTCGCAGTCTCACACTTACCGAGGTTTTATGGTGATACCATATAAAGGCTCCTGCTCTAATTTCCAAGACATCCCATCTAAAAGTTGACCTTTTGTTCAGTTACCAGCTCTGAAGTTTCCCAGCCATTGATGTCACATTCCATTCAAAAAATACATTTTCTGAGCATTTTTGTGCATTTAGTGTTGCTATCTACACTGTCCCCTTTTAGGCTGGTGCATCCTCCGCTCTGTTTTCATGTCAGCGTGAGAACACTGGTTGCTCTCATTCATCCTTTCTTAAGGCCTGGCATTTTCTTTTTTGCCTTCCCACCAAAAATGTGGCTGTTGCAAATTTTTGGACTAGTTTCTGAGCATAAACACAAGAAGGAACTCTGCTACTCTAAAACTGACTTCTATTCCAGTGCCCTATGTCTAGGAAAAATAGTAGTTTGTACTTTCTGAAGCAGAAGTTACAGCAATGTAGAGCTCCTGACCGAACAGATTCTTCCCCTAGGACAGAATTTAAACTGTAGTGGGTGAATTGAATTCTTGTCAGTTTATGTATTTCTGCTTGTTTCACTTACAGGCTGAGTATAGGAAAGATCTGATTTTGGGACACCCTCTTTATTTTATTACCTTGTGATCTGACGAGACAAAACGGCTCATCAATCATCTCATAGTCAGTGACTGTAGCTAACCAAATCTTTTTAACATCAATGTTGTTAATAAGGGTTTGTCTTTAAATAATCTGTTTGTCTACCAAATGGATCTAAAGAACTATGGCAAACAAAATAAAAATAGAGTTCTATAAATGAAAGCAAACGAGGGTAATCTCATATGAATCCCTTCTCTTTTCTAATCTGCTCAGCAGGCATTAGTTATATAGATTAAGATATGGACAAGGACGATGCCGTGAGATCACTGTCTGCATCACCTGAAGCCTTCCTAATCAGGCCATGTTAATGGGATGCTTTCACCCTGATCTACCAGGAAACATGCCAAAAAGTAAGGTCTGACTAATTATGGTTCTTTTCATCTAAGCACGTAAAATCAGCACAGTGTGATAAGAATAGCGTGTAGCTTATTGTCAGAAGCGACCGCTTTTCTGTGTGATGTTAGTACTCATTTAAAATAAAAATAAAAACAAAAGACAAAACAGAAACAAAAGAAAAGAAGAGAACAATTGCAAAACAAGTGGTGAATACAAATACCTTCTCAGTCACCTCAGCAATAACAATATGTTTTAACATGTGTTCCCAGGTCTGAAAATTGAGTGTTTTTAAAGTGGGGTTTGTTATACCCAATACCTGGATGGAAAGACAGAACTGTGTTTTGACCTGTCCTCCATCACTTGACAGGGATGATGTGCCATAGCAGCAGTAGCAATAGCCTGATGGCTTTCTTTAGTGTTTTCCTACAGAAATGTAACGTGACTTTGTTGATGGTTTCCTCCCCTGAAGTTTAGGCACACCCTGAGCCAGCCAATATCTTTGCTGAAGGAACTGAAAGTTGCAGATACCAAAGAGGGCAAATACAGAGGACTGATCCCACATGAGTCAGGACATCATTGTTTGTGCTTCTGGTTCAACACATAAACTACACAACAGCAGCTATTGGAAAACACCTAGTAACAAGCAAACATCAACTACTGAAAAAGTTTAATTTATTTAGAGAGTTTAGATATTACTGTTCTGCTGTTCTCTGTTGTGAGATACAAGAAAAGAATATTCTTTAGCATGAGAGCAATTAAACATTGAAAGATGTTGCCCAGAGAAGTGATGAAATTTCCCTCACTAGAAATATAAGATTCTTGGATTGACAGGGCCCTAGATGACCTAATCTAAGGGCTCCAAGTGCACCTAAAAGGAGCAGTGGGCAGAAAGTGTGGGTGGAGGGCGGTCAAGGCCATTAAGGCCTATTGGTGCCGTCAGGGTCTTGACAAATTCTGTGATGTGTGACATTTCTAATAAAAATCCATATTTTCAACTGTGTATAACATATAATTAAAGATGCTGTTCTTAAACTGGTTATGGCTTTTGGTTTAAGCCTAAAATTAGACAAAAGTTATGCAGACATGCATGAACAGTACTTACAGTTTTGGTGGTGTTTGAGATTGATTATGACTATATCCCTTTAGTTAAGCCCCGTGCAGTAATGCCGGTGAATCCTTTGCACATGGAAGGGGAAGAGCACCTAGGTTTTGCCTTGATTCAGCCTTCACAACTTTACGTGTTACAACCCTATCCACTTCTATTGTTGATGGAGAAAAAGATGCATGTCTAAAGGGTATTTCAGCCCACCCAAGCTCTGGATGTCCCAAGGTAAGTTTAGAACACATCCAAACCATGTGTTCCACATGGATTTCTTCATGTTTTATGTATGACCCTTAGCTGTCATTTTGTGTACGACATCTTAGCTTTCAAACGGAGAAATTCATGCAGTTAGCAAAACTATTGCTGACATATCAATCAATATATTTGATAAATAAGCCAGGATGGAGACCAGCTGTGTCATCTAGGCATTCTTTCTGCTACCCAACTGATTCCTGAATTAGAGGGTCACAGAGTAAGCCAGTAATGTTCTGATTATATCACCAGTTGCAGCTAAGGAATTGCAACTAGCAAGCAATCCCTTCTTGGTGTTCCTTAACATTTTCACCTTTGTATAACCTTAAGGGAACATTTGGTTACTAATTTACGTGTACCTGCTTCCATAGTCATTTAATAACTTCTAAAGCGTACTGGTGACTCTTAGGACTGAATATTGCCCAAGGGAAATGTGTTTAGTAGAATATCAAGGAAAGCTCACAGCAACAGCAGCCCAGAATGCACCGGGAACAATCTTCAGATAGAATAAGGTTGACCATTCTTACACTAATGCAGTTGTTTGTATGAAGTAGCTAAGCACAAGCTGTATTGACTCAGTCCCTGTCCTAAGGTGAATCTATGGTCAGGTGAAGGGTGTTAAATTTAAGGCCTGTCGGGTTAAGTGCAAGCTGCTTGAGAAGTTAAACCCTTACTTTTGTCCCCTGTGTAACATACATTGTGAATGTGACTTATGATACCTCACAATAAAAAAAAACTGGGGTGTCACCGTTCCTCAGTTAGATAGAGTAAGTCTTGGCCTGTGCAAGCAGATGGCAAGGGCCAGTGTCTGGGGCTGCTTGTCCAATGACAACATGGAGCCTAAAGAAGATCATTGGTAGGTACATGCTTATGAAAATCATCTTTGATACATCAACTATATCTTTGGATATCTAAAAGTTTAAAAATTCATCTTGGGATTGTATTCTGAAACTTATTATTCACAGTCAGTGTTCAGATTTTTAGGACAAGAAAATTATTTGAATCAGTCAATAACCTCAGATAATATGCAATTCAAATTCTTTCTCAAGTCATTTAGCTTTCTTTTCCATGTTTTGAAAACCCTCAAGCAAGCCTTTCATATTCGGTGTGTGGGTGTGTGCATCGTGTGGGCTGTAACTGTGCTGATTTTTCTTCAGAGTCAGCTGTTGCTCAGAAGCAGTAGAGGAGAAAGCATTGGTGGGTAAGCTTGAAGCTGCTTAGCTGGAGAAGATAACCCACACCTTTTAACCTAGGACCAAGAAGGTTCCGGTACTCAGGTAGGTAAAAACAGTTGAGAGAAAACAGGTCCATAAAACCATAATGGACTGCAGGTGCTATTCTCATTTATTTGTTCCAGGAAAAAATATGAAACTTCCATGGGCACATTTAGAAAGCCCCAAACTTAGGAAACACTTGCAAATTTCAAGCTGTGCCACAAGGACCACCGTAAAGGAGAAAAAAATCCCTTAGCTTTCAGTGCAGGGCAGATATGATTTCTACCCAGCTGCTGTTACAGCCTGAGGATGTCCCTGCATTCAGTTCCGCTCTGGCTAGGTGATGTATAATATTTCTAACTAAGGTGTTGTCACTCAGTTGGCAACAGCTCTCCAACCAGCTCCTGCCCAGCCTCCCAAATCTCACAGGCGCACAGCAAGGCAAGCTGTGCTCTGCTGCACTCTACAGCTCTCTACACAGGTCTGCCCCACCACAAAAAGTCCTGAGGCTACCGCATAGATCTGCAATGAAATCTAGTCAAGAGGTGACTAAAAAAGCAGAGGGTAAGTTATTTCAATCAGTATTAAATAACAAAGTCATTAATGGTTTGTATTTCAACTGCATTCATATATTATCGCATCATGGAATAAAAAACAAATGGAGCATTCCCAAACAGTTCTGGAGCAAAATTTAGAGTCTTTGAACAAAGTATTTCCAGGGGACAAAACATGAGAAATATTTGGGGCAAGTTCCAAATATCTAAGGCTTAATCCTTTTCCATTTTTCCTGAAGTTTAAATTCAGATTTAAAAGTTATGGTGATAAACTCTGAGTTTTATCATCATTCAGTTATTCTGCGTGACTCATAAAACCAGAATTTCTAAGGCCACCAGAGGTAAAAAAGTAGGAAAAAACATGCTGTCCTAAAGACAGGCTTTGGGTTTGTTTTTGGTGTTTTTTTCCTTTTTGCTATCCTAAAGTCTCTTTTGTGCTCTAAATCTCCTCCTTTCAGCCCCTACTTTACTTGAAAAATACTGTTCCTGTGAGTCAGCACACTGCTGGTAGACCAAGAGAATGTGACTGACACAGCAAAAAAAAATTTCCAAAATTAGAGCATAACAAGCAATTAAAAACTAATCAGTTGTATCTTCTGAGAAAAAGAAACAAATCGCAATAGTACGTAAACCACAGCTCTCCTACACAGTGCAGCTAATTTGTTAATATAGTTTGATTCATCTAACTATATTAAAAAGGAGTTGGTTCATACCCTTAACTCTATTTTTAAGACAACAACTGTTTCAGAAGGAACTAATTAGGTGCAATACAATTAGACCATGAAGTGTGCAGTGCTCCGATGGGTCCAGATTCAACTCTTTTCAGGCTTGAAAAACAAGAAAGGAGCCTGAAACAGAACTTCAGATCCTGTCCTTGAACATAAGGGGTTGTGGACAAGGGGAAAATCCCTGGGGCTCTAGTTCTAGTTCTGATCTGTAATTAGCTGTGCAAGGAAGACTCCTTGGAGACGTGATGACTTTCCATATATTCTATGCTCTTTGTTCAACAGCTGAGGAGATTTTAGCACCAACCATCATCCAAACTAATCAGGAAAAGCTGAGTTCCCTTAATTTACCACATCATGAAATTCTGGGCAAATGTTTACTATTCTGATGATAACACATGCGTTATAAATAGATAATAGTTACACAATGCATTATCTCTGAAATTGCAGGAGATTTCTATGAAGTCTCCTTGCATGTTTCTGACTAGCTTTGTTGTTTCACCAAGAAGCCCCTATATCCAACTTATTTTGGTCTTACTTGCTTCTAGCTGTTGTACTTCTACCACATTTCACTCTACTTTTGGATAAACTAATTCAGTAACATTAATCTATACTGAAAAGGGCATTGGAAGAGGCAATAAGAGAAGACAAGAACAACAACTGGGAAGATGAGTTATGCATGTGTTGCAGATATTCAGACATACTTTTCTTACATACATTATTTTGCATTTTGAAATTCGTTTGCACTACTGTGTCAAGAGCAAACCAGGTTTTCCCAGTTGCTGTGGATCTAATAGAACAAAGTCTCTGTATGTGTCTGTCCTACGTCCTTGCACACCCCCTTACCACCACAACCCTTGCTTTCCCCCCTTCCCACTGTCTCTATGCCCTTCACAGCACCTCACATTCCCCTTGTTGCTTCACTAATGAACTGAGCAAGTGGTGGTGTTGCCTGTCCCAAGTGATGCATTGCTGCCTGACCAGGCAGTGCACAGCACAGTGACGGACCTACCCCGGGGTAAGTATGGCATAAACCTGGTGAGCTCACATGGCTATCACAGTGCAAACACTAGCAATTTTCACAAAACCTCTAGGAACCTGATTATCTTTAATCCTCTTGCCACAACTAGTTGAAATCGGCCATCAGGTTCAAAAGATTCTGCAAAAAAGGTGTGGGAGCTAGTGGACACAAATTAATTAAAGACCAGTCAGGTTAACCAAGGGGAAATAATGATGCAAATTCAAGTAAACCAGTACAAAATTAACGCTTTCCTTCATTTCCATCATCAAAATCAGAATTATTCAGTCAAGATCTAAAAAAACTTAAGGCACGCAGAAAACATCTCACCTGGTTTAAAAACATGGTATCTTTAGTCTTGATTGTAGGTGCATGACCCAGTTCCTGAAGTAGCATCAATTTTCGATTATGTTTAGTGCAATGTCAGCCATTGTTACCATTAACATTTTCCCATTCAATCACACTGTGTGTAACCAGCCACTAATAAGAATTAATGATACAAATCTGCCTTGATTTAGTTTCGATGAACCTGCAGGAGTTCTGTCTCTTGGGAGAGTTTCATTTATTCACCACCTGTATCCTAAATGTGTTCTCTTAATTTTGGAAGACTCAGCGAATCTGTCGGTCTCTTTGCTCTGTTGTTGCTGTTCCTTGAACCAAACTTTGCATTCCTCAGGGGCTTTCCTGTTAAAACCTCCTTCTGTACGCAGCACATTTCTGAAAAGCAAACCCAGCCTCTCAAATCCCAGGGACTCTGGAGGTCACACATGCTGTATGCATCTTCTGGAGTGAATAATTTTCTGTGTCTGATGGAACTTGCCAAATGGGTTCGACTGCTTCCAGCAGCTGGTCCAGCCAGAATATGTGGCGAGAGTAAGGAGATGCAGAGCCAAGGCCACTGCAGAAGAATATGAGTAAGACAAGAGTTTTTGAATGAGTACAGAGAACAAGGCATTCACAACAGAAAATAGCAAGATTACTTCAAAAGGTCATTTTACTTCAGTAGCCTTTCAAATCATTCAGGGAGTTGCTTCCTCGGGTTCATTCATTGTTATTACCATTTTAGATCTTTTTTGGTTTTATAGGTGTCTTATTTAATCTTTCATCTTTTTTTCATCCAAGGGTGGAATGATGTTACAATTATAGAGTTTGTCCTGGTGAGACAATCTCTTCCTTGACTGTGGGAATGATTTCTGCTGCAATTCAGCTATGTAGGCTTCATTGTCCTAATCAGGTCCTGAAAACAGTGCAAACACATTTGTTTTGAAGTCAGCTACAAAGATGTCTGTATTGTTTATAGAATCATAGAATCATCTAGGTTGGAAGGGACCTTTAAGATCATCAAGTCCAACCATTAATCTAACACTGCCAAAGCCACTACTAAAGTATGTCCCTCAGCACCACGGCTACCTGTCTTTTAAATACCTCCAGGGATGGCGACTCAACCACTTCCTTGGGCAGCCTGTTCCAATGCTTGACAACCCTTTCAGTGAAGAAATTTTTCCTAATATCCAATCTAAACCTCCCCTGGCACGACTTGAGGCCATTTCCTCTTGTCCCATCCCCTGTTACTTGGGAGAAGACGCCGACCCCCACTTCGCTACAATCTCCTTTCAGAGAGCGATAAGGTCTCCCCTCTGCCTCCTTTTCTCCTTTTCTCTATCACAAAATTTCTCAACTAGATGATGAAATACTGAAATTGTAAATAGCAAAGCACTGGTTGGAAGATGGGCTACTACCTCTACTAGGAAAAACTTCTCTCAGCCTCTCAGCACACCAGAATACATCGCAGTAATGCTCAGAGGAGAAGAATGCAGGAACAAATGTATTTTTCCCTGGTGTATGTGATAGCTCTTGTAAGTGCTAATGGTATTTACATACACATTCAGAGACAGCTGCATTCCATGAACTGGAAAACAGAGGGTCAAGGGGGTATTTAATAAAAATATCATTCACCTTAAATGCACTGTTTACAAAATGTCGATTATGTTTTTGGTTTCTTAGGCCAGAAGAGATTAAATAACAAAGGCAGAATGAAGGCAGAAAATGAAGAGAAGAAATTAGCAATCAAAGCATTGGAAAAGCCATTAGCAAGTAACAAAGTGATGTTACTAAGGAAGTTACCTTGTGCTGTGATAGGGACATTTCAGTTAAAACAGATAAGAGCAGGAAGGCATTCTCCCAGAACCCTTGGATAAAATTTTATTTCGGAGCCAATGTTTTTAGTGGCAAGAAAAAAAACCAACATAAGTGAAACATGAAATTATCTGAAATTGTGAAGGGAAAGAACTGCTTCTGCCCTTCACCTGACTTTCTTCTTTTTCAGTGAGGAGCTGTGTTAATAATTGGAATCTTTATTTTTAGTTTTTAGTTGCCAGGTACTGAAATGCCACAGCAAGAGAATTGAATTGCATATTTGCTCCTTCCAGAAGAAAGTTGAAGGCAACTGTTAGAGGAGGAAGAAGGTTGAATTTTTCTAATTCATTTTACTTTATATGTGATGGACTTCTCTTTCCATTACAGTAAGTTTTAACGCTGTCATTTCAGCTATATGTTTATTTTGAAATCATCTAAATCTTATTGCAAATATGTACTTCTTTGAAGTCAATATTCATTCCAAATATGTGTATCTTCCAATAAACAAATGTAAATATGTAAATATAGCATGTATACAGTAAAGTCAACTAACACAGTGTGTTATCAAATGGATGCAAATCCTTCCTGATCAATGCCCCTGAAAATGTCATTATAGATTATACAATATCCAGATGATCATTTTATTGACAGCTTTGCACCCTTGATCTCTATTCTCAAAATTGTAAATCTGATCCCATCAGACTCAGGGTTGGTAGGAAGCTGTGACATTTAACTTCATACATTCTCTTCTTCCAGTTCACCAGTCCTCTTCACCTGCTAACCCTTTGCACTGCAGCTTAAATTTAATTAGCCATGAAGTCTTTTCTAATACAGGAGTGAATCTTGCATCTGACAGGTTTTCCACATTCCCTTTCTATGGATCTAGTATATGATTAGCATATGCTGATCTTCATCAATATGCTGAAAAGGGTCCCACGCTGCCTTCTAATGCTAATATTCCCACATTATAATCTGGTACTGCCTGTTTGCCTCTGGTTTTTAATTTCTTTCATAAAATGATAATGTGTAGTGTTTTAATATGGTGGTTGTATAATTGTCTTAGGATGTGACTAGCAATTTCTCAACTATGATTTTTTCACAGCAAAATGTATGCTTACTGAAACCTAAACCATTCATGAGAATCCTCCAGCCTAACAAAGTGGAGAAAATGTCTGAATACAATGTATTGACCCTTTTTCAAAGGAAAATTTTCATTTTCCACTTGAGAATGATTTGTTTATGCAGCACAGTTGATTTATACTAAAAAGCTACTGTTTAAATCCCATTAAAATTGAAAGAAGATGTTTTGATATGTTCAAAACAACCATTTGGCTTAAATCCAGTTTTACTCAATTGAAAAACATTCATCTCAAGACTATCTTTGGGATTTTTATTTTCTTTTGTCAGCTCACAGTGGATGATAAAAGTCAAACATTGCTGAATGGGAAACCATCTTTCTTATCAGCCACTGTGTGTCCTTATACTTCAAGTCTCCTTTGGTGTGTTTAATGTCGTCCTCTCCCGAAATTTTATCGTTGTGCAAAGGCTGGTGTTGTCCTTAGTGTGACAGCCATATCTGGCCATTGCCTTCTTGTGCTTGGATTACTGAACACTTCTGAATTGTTATTGGCTTGCCTTGATGCCCCCCACACCACTGCCCTACTTCATTTGACCTCAGCAAGGACCGCAGTGACCTAGGGTCTTCCAGACACTTTGATTTCTTTCTGACTTTAGCTATAACATCACTGGAAGATACAACTGTGACTTCTTTTCTGAGTAACACTTATGTGCATGTGAACCACAGGGTTAAAAAGCTGGTTTTTTCCCCTGGGCTGCCAGATGGAGCTGTAGTTTGTGCTCTTCACTGGTGGACATCATGGAGCTGAAATGCAGGTACCTGTAGCCCAGACACTGTCTGGGAAGGTTTCAGGTCAGAAAGGAGGTGAGAATAGTAACAAGAGGACTGGTGGTTGTAGTTGCAATACTGAGCAATAGGTCTGTCAGGGGACAATGCCCTGATTTCAGTCAACCTCAGCAAACACCTGAAGATCACTGACTGACCTAACCCTTCCCACCTTTCCCCAAATTCCACTGTGCCCACTAGCTTATTTTGCCTTACAGAGTCAGACTTTTTCTCCTGGTAGCCAGACCCTCACTATGACCGTTCTTGTTGAACGTGTAGGAGTGACCCTGATAAATACAGAGGTAGAAATGTTGACATTCTGTTAATATTTTAAGGTGGATTGATTCAAAAGAAACTAATCTGCTAGAGAATCAGAGCCACTCACAAGATCCACATGTTCCAATGTGAGATACTAGAGCCTTCCCAAAGCTAATAACTGTACTATTAGCTGCTGCATGTGTATTCAATTTAACATTTTCAATATGAACTGCTTAAAGCATGACCCCTCTTCCCCTGCAATAAAAAGCTGTGTGCAAAATCTGCAGAAACTCAGGAGTCTGAATTGCTTGCTGTCTCCTCAGGGCACATGTGTGAATGTTAGTTGATTTGAAGAATAAGGGACAAAATGCCATTAGGATACAGCTGACTCCGATTCCATAGTCAAAATCCATTGTTTTACAATGCGCTTATATTTCTAAATCGGTATTGCTGTCAGTAAGGAATTGCCGTTTCAGCAACTTAGTAGCATTTAAAGCTGCTAAAGGACTTTGATGCTGTGGTTTCATCATACCATTTTTAGGAAGCAGTTGCATTTCTGATTGTTTTTTTTTCCTTGATTGGGCAGGACTATTTCTGCTGAAGCCAGAAAACCTGGAATTTTTGCTGGTGTTTGCAGCTAGGTTTCTAATGCTTTATAACATAATTTTCACAGAAATCCTGAGCCTGAAGCTCATTCCACCTACTAACTCACCATCTGAAATTGCAAGTTAGTGAACACATTTGTCTATTTCTAAACTCATTGCAAACTTCTCAACTTTCTGTGGGACTGGTGTGAGAGAAGCCCATCCAGTTACACAAAGGAGAACAGTATGAAGGACTGGGCTGCAGATGGAAAACCAGGAGTCCCCTTTCTATGAGGACTCTCACCAGGAGACAAGTCACCTTGGGGACGTGTCATGCTATAGGTTGTTGTCTTCTCAAGCGTAACTGGATGATGTTAATTATTTGTGTGATTAAGCATCCTCACCACCCTGGTTGTCAAGGTAATACCTTGATCAGCAAGGAGAGAGGTATTCATGTGACCACAATGTCAGGCACAAAAAGATTGTTGCCTTAGTGTCCCTGCTCGCCCTGTATAGTCTATGGCTAGAAACTTCTTGGCACATCCAACACTCACACAAAATCCCAAAACCTCAGTTGCTGCAGTTCCCTGGGGCTTGAGACCAGGCCTCAGTGAGAGTCACAACCCTGGCAGGACTTGCTGATGTGGCCTCAACATCTCCTTCCCTTTATAAATAACCAAAAGTCCCACCATTACATACAGAGGCTTTTCTGATTCTCTGAAATGTTCTTTTTTTCCCTTGCAGTTAAAATATTTTGCAAAGGCATCTCCTCCTCCATAAAGCATATCCTAACCACTTCAACCGAGAGTGCTAAAGACAAAAAGCCTCACGAAAGATAAGTGTACAAAGAAGTGCACCTACTTTGTCAAAGTACAGCAAAACGTGATGGGAACAAAACATGGCTTCAGTGTGAGCATAAGGAACTGGTGTATTTATGGTGGAATCACTATGAAACTGAAAACGTGTGAGGGTGGTGAGTAGTGTTGGATGAAGATTAATAAAATGAAACACGATTGCTCTAAGGCTTAGAAGGTGAATAATACATCAGGAAATTCAATATAAAATTCATCTCACACATGAAACAAGGAAAAGTAGGAGCCACTGCATAATATTGAAAGTTAATCGCAAAGTCCTCCTAAGTAGTTACGTGAGTTGGTCAGAAAAGGTGATAAATAGCCATAGGAACTCTCTTCCCACTTCACAGGAGGGCTTCAGGTCTGGTTTTCCTAAAGCACTGTCCATCAGTGATGTCGGTGGTGTGAACTAAAAACTAAACATTGACAAAAAAGGGCTGTGGTGTGGATGGGCTGACCACACAGGAAGCTGCCTGGGCAGCAACCAGCCTCAGGAGCTGTAGAGCCACGGGGTCCATGAGGGAGAGAAGGGGAGGGCAAAACACCCCCACAGCCATCTGCAGGATGCTCCTGCATCCTACTCCTGATGGTCCAGCTCCTGCTCTGGTGCACTTTGTAGTTGCACAGACTGTAAGACCCTTCCTGCTTTTTTTTGAAGCCACTTGTTCCTGGACCGTTGCTGCGTCCTCAGTCACATCCACTCACCTCTCTCTGTCTCTGAACAGAGACTCTGAACTGGACTTTCACATGATGCTGTTTAAATAGAAGGAAAACCTACAGATGGGATTTCAGAGAACCAGGCAGGGGTACAAGTAAGTAGCTACACACAGCAGAGGATAAGGCAACCTGCAGCAGGGGAAAAATGCCTGGAGGAGGCAGGAGGTAACTAGGGGGACCTCTTATGTTCTGCACTTCCAAGGCACCGAGGCACCAAGATGACTAAAACGCACGCTAAGCCTAGCCCAGGGGGCTCCCACCAGGCTGGTGCTGTACAAATCAAAACCAACAGATAGTCCTCCTCCTGAAGTACTGCCAATTGAAAAAAAAAAAAAAAATCTCCAAAGCTCCAAAGCAAAGCTGATTTTTTTAATATTTGAGTCAGAAAGATAAGGCATTAATTGTGGTCATGATTTAATGGTAATTTTTTGGCATGGCATTTGACTAGACTTTAAAGAGATGTTCATAACACCTATTTGTCCTTGAAGCCCCATTAACAATATCGATGCCTATCTTTATAGCAAACACATTAGCAAAGGACTAAGCAGATGTTACCCCTCCTGCTTTGAATTTCCCCTATTTTCTTATACAAAAATTGCAAACTATTGACTGCAGAGGATAACAACGCAGTAACAGAGTGCTGAGGGCCATAGCTTTTTCTGTTCCTGACTTCACTTTCACAAAGTGGTCCTGCAGGCACCATTCAGTTTTAGAACAAGTATCTGTTATATAAAGAATGCTTTTTTGTGTGTAACTCATCATTTCAGATGCTGACAATATACAGCCTGACTTGCTGCTCGCTGGATTACCTGTTTTGTTGCTAGGAAACTTTTGAATAGGACCCAATTTGCCATTCAGCTATTTCCTTCATGTGCAGTTATATGGAAGAGGACCTAAGCCAATCATTATTTTAAACAATGCCCTCCAGGTTTGTTTTTTTTTTTTTACATGGCACTGCTAGAAGCAGGGGATAGGTCCTATGCAATAACATCAATTATGTGTATGATGATCTCCCAAAAGTTCAAAAAGAAAGGCAAGAGTCACATCCAGTTTGGATTCTTGCACAGAGTGCTCATTCATCTGGAAAGTGAAAATGCATCTGTATTGTGCTGAGCCTCTCCATTTGGGCGGCACTGTGCATTTTATATTTTTGTTATTTGTACTACAGCAAGAAGCATGGCCCCAGTCAGAATCACCGCTCCATTGTGTGACTAAGCCCTTGCTTTGAAGAGCTAACAGTCCGACACCATGCTTGATTTATCAAGAAATTGTGGCCTTTCACACTTTTTACAGACCTACTGAACAGAGCCGGACTGGTGAATAGGGAAGGCAATAAACCATCGCTAACAGGGAGACTGCCACACTCTGGGGACTTGAGCTCTCTGGCTACTAGCCCCCAGCTGCAGTTTAGTTTCCCAGTGGTTGTGCTCCAGTGCTTCCCAGCCTGAGTCACCTCAGCTAGCAGGGAAATAGGCATACAGAAGAGCCAGATACCCGAGATTCATGAGGGGGTGACAATCGTGAAGACCCCAATTCCTGACTGTGGTCACTGAGAACGACAATAGTTTCGTGTTTTGGAGGATCCACACAAATTCATAATTGTAGTTAAAATTATCTGTACCTTTTTGTACCCAAAATATTACCAGTGATTTTTTTTTTCACTCCTTGGGAAAGGGACAGTTCCTGTGAAGCTAATTTTAAGACCATTTGAATCCATGTGTCATGCTGTGAGACAGCTAGCTTTCAAAAATAGAGGAATCTTCCTCTAAGTTCACGTATGCAGCAATGGCCCAAAAGCCATAATAGTGACATGGTAACACATGGGTTTATTCTGAGTGCCGCACTCCAGGGAAGTAGAGGAGGAGGAATAAATAAAAACAGGCTCGTGCTCCACAAATGTGTGCAGGCTCTGAAGATTTTACTCTTCTAACGTTTGGGTGAGCCTGATAAATTCAGTGCAGCAGGACGGTGCGATGATTTGGGTAAGGCTTCCTAACACTGCCACCGTGACCCCCTTTCTAGCGCAAGTCTTCAAACAGGTCACTAGACATGGTGACCACTGAAGCTAAATGAGAACATAGGGAAACCATGCACAATCTCGGCTGTGAACCACTAGTGTTGGAGCAGATTTAGATTAAAGGAAGATGTTTTCTGTCCCCATCTACCCTTTGCTATATCAGCTTCAGGTCTTTGATTTCATATAGCTGTCTGCCATTTCATCAGATGTCCTTAACCATGCAGTTTAGAAAATCCAAGTTTTTTGGTATCTATCCTGAGGTGTTCATCTAGCCACAGAGACTCTTTAAAATGTTGAGGTTCACTGCAGATGCTGGTTATTGATAAATTTATTGAACTGTTTTCTTTTTCACTTTTTTCTTTCACACTGCCATGACCATAAGATCAATGTGCATCATACATAAGTTTTGAAATAGCATCTACAAGAATATGGATTTTGATGTCCGCTGTCTCGCTGTATATATCTAAAATTCTTCTGAAACAGATGTTGCTGGATATTTTGCATGGTTTACACCTGTGTTTAAATATTCATGTTACAATGCACTTCACATTTTTCAAGATTTGTATGTCTTCCACTCAGCCAGTATAATATTCTATTATCTTAATACATAATAAGGTGTTACCATTGTAGCAAACATCTCTATAGCAACATAACTTTGATTCATGCTTTGTAAACCAGTAGTGTTTACCACAAAAACCTTGCAGACTAAGTAAGGTAATGCAAAGAAAATGGGGAATAAAACACAAGCACTAACACTGCAAGCAAATGCTGAAATCCAGTATTACAGAGCTACTACTAAAGCAAGAGGATGAACGTTAATCGGAGGATGTCAGTTCCATTCCGTGTCAGCTTTTCAAAACTATTTTTTATTCTGCATTGAGCTTAGAACAAGATAGAAATAGGATTTTGTGGGAAAATATATTTTGGTATTAAAAATTAAGAATTTGCGGATGTGAAAGCCTGGTATTAAAGACCAGCTTGTGAAAGCATGCATGTATTCCAAGTGTTTTGCAGTCACCAACCATTCCAGATAGGTCCAGTGAAGGCAGGGCAGCACAAGTGGGGATGTCCATACAGAATCACAGAAGTATTGATTGGGGAGGATCTTACCCAGTTCAAACTTCCTCTTGAAACAGGATTATTGCCAACACAGGGTAGGATCAGATGTAGCTTAACCTAAACAACTCTTGACACCTTCCAAGGATGGAGAGACCACTACCTCTCCAAGCAACTTGTTCCTGCCCTGTACTAGCTGCCTTGCAAAAACATTTTCCTAATACCTAACCTGAACCTCCCAAGCTCAGTATGTGACTGTTGTCCCCTTCTATGGCATCTGACACTACCTGGTGGAATTTTTCTCCAATATGTCTGAAACTACATTTCCAGTAGTTGTAGATGGCTGTTAGCTCACATCTTTGTCTCCTCTTCATCAGACCAAAGAAGTCCAGCTCCCCCAGCCTCTCCTTGCAGGCCACGTACTCTCAGCCTGTGACCGTCTCAGTACCTGTCTGCTGTAGTCTTCTGCTGCTTCACCACTTCCTACTTGAATTTGGTACTCAAAACGGTACTCAAAACCAGGCACAGATGTAGCCTCACCATGCTGAGTAGAGTGGGATAATCACTTCCCTCAATCTGCTGGTGACGATCCTCCTACGTAGCCCATACCAGTACCTGAGTACTTCGTAAAGGGTCTTGTGTCTCCATTATCACTGCAGCAAATTAGCACCATCAAGGAAAACATTTAACAGTGTAGGCAGTTTCAAAGAGCTTGATTTTAATAGCCCAAAAAGTCCATCACAACTTTATGTTCTCTGTGCTTGGTTTCCTTGCTCTTCGATTTTCTCCTGAGTGGCAAATTGTATTTGCAGTGCTACATTTTAGTAAGTTGCTTTTTAAAAATTAATAAATATAGGTTCCTCTGTGTTAGACAAAAAGTCAAAACCACGGAGAATATCATAGATGTTTGAGGTGATTCATTGGTTCTGAAGAGATTTTTCCACCAGCTTCAATTGTTCCCCTTTAAGCTTTAATACCAGTTGATTAGTGTAATGTGGATGTCAATAGAAGACCATTTGAAGGTGTCTTTTCTGAAAGAAACAAAATTTAGCCCATATCTACAGGCAAGTTATTAGTTCTGGCTTTGCAAATCTAAAATAAAATTTGCCGAGGCAAATAGTGGATAGGATGATTGGAGGGCTCGGAGGGCTCAGACAGCTGCGGCACTACTTACCCCTAAGTTCCATGTGCTCCACTCATCTGAGACATGAATGGCAACTCCACATCCTCATAGCTTGTCATCTGGATCACAAAAGCTTCCAGTCCTGACCTCTCAGAGAATTTTGTCACGGTGCTTTGTCAGGATACCCAGGATCTGAATTCAGTGAAATATTTGGGCTCACAGCTCCTGAAAATCCCTCTCTGACTCTAGACGGAAGGGATGGGGAGGAGGTGAGTGTGAGATGGTTGAATGTTTCCTTCAAAGAAATACTTAATTTTGCAAAAAACAACAAACCCAAAATCTTCAGTGTGGTAACACAGATGTGTTGGGATGAAAGGTCATAGGAGACCCTAGGTGATAGTTCAAAGTGGACCGTCAGTCTCCTTTGAGCAGTAAAACTAAAAGGGGAGGAAAAAGCACTAAGACTCCGTCTATTCTTTAGCTGTAGTTAAGGAAATTTCATTACATAAGTCATTGCCTTAAATCACTGTCATCGTAGTGATTAATTTATTCTTTCACATATAAA
Source organism: Charadrius vociferus (assembly GCF_000708025.1). Taxonomy (NCBI): domain Eukaryota; kingdom Metazoa; phylum Chordata; class Aves; order Charadriiformes; family Charadriidae; genus Charadrius; species Charadrius vociferus. The sequence goes on along the minus strand of NW_009646966.1, from coordinate 3,675,370 downwards.
ACATGTTATTAAATATATCACCTTTATTTGCTAATTGCTTATTGGAAGGTAAAATTGATGATTCCTGCATTGAATCCTTCAGTTTAACGAGCCCTATAATTTTCTTAGTAACAGGCATAATTAGTGTAGCTTGGTTTTGTCTTGTCCTATGAGAAGACCAGATGAATTACACTGGACTTCAAAATTCCTTGAGAACGGTCTGTATATACTTAGCTGGAAATGAAAGCAATGTAGGGCTTTTGTGATTTTGGGGTTACCTCAGTGTGTGAGAAACCTCAGACCGGTATGGTCTAGAATATTAAATACACTATGCACAGAAGACTTATCCAGACATTATGCTAACTAAATAAAGCATATTCAACTTCCATTACGCTTCTAACAAAAAATAAGAAACCTCAACTTCCAGTGCAAAAAGGCTTAGCACATTAATTTTACTTAAATATGTCAGGAAAGGAAAGTGGCAACTGAGAGCGTGGAGGAAAAGTTGATGTTTTACAATGTCATCTTCCAGGGTTAGTTGAGCACACAGGTAAGGCACACTCACTGCATGGGGTCTCTTCTAGGTGGGACTGCTGTCCCCTGGAAAGAAAGACAGCATGCCTCTGCTTCTGCTGAGATTCTTGTTAAGTATGCCTGAAGCTTGTTAAATATTCACATTTGAATATCATTGTGAAAACTATTGTCATCTCAGATACTTCAGTGGCCCTCATATTTAGTGGGGAGATCTGCAGGTGAAAACAGGGTGAGCTCCAACCACTCATATGAAAGGCTTCAAATTATTTAAGCAGTCAACTGAAAGTATCACGTGAGAACAGCCTTCACAACATAACCTCCAAAAAGAAGGTTGTTTGCTTAATTAGGACCTACATGGATGCTACAAGCTGAAGGATGCAATTAACTTGTCTCGCTTCTCTCAACCTGCATAATTTATTTCTTTCATATTAAAATGTCTTATGCATTTCAGCAAGTGGCAGATAAAAGTAACCTGCTTCCCCCTCTCCCTCTTCCAGAGGAGTAAGGGCTTCCAATTCTTGTTGAAATCAAGTGCTCAACACCTCAGGAAATCAAGCCAGTGATACCTCTTTGCTTCGAACAGAACTTGTCTGGGACTCATGTCAAGAAAGAAACAATGTCTGAGGCAGCAGTAGAGAAAGCTTACATCAATACGAGTGGCAATTATCCAATAAAAACAATATATGTTAGTGGTATTTATCATATAAATAATAATAATAACAAATATTAATAAACCCAACCCACAAATATTACAAAGAACAACTACGCATCATTAAACAGAACAAACGTGTTAGTATTGCTATCATGCAACACCAAGGGTTCATTTAATTGCATTGGTGTATGTCTACTGTGAAATTTCTTGAGATGTAGGTCCAAATTTGAAGAAAGTTAACATTATGTGGGAAAATAAAGGAAAATTGTATAAGAGGATTGTAAACATGCTCAATTGACTTGCAGCTGAGGTGTCAAAAGCACATATATTATACTAATTGTTGTTTAGCCCTGTGTGTTGGACAAGTAGAACATCTGTGTTTAGACAACATAAGCCTGTGATAGACTTAGAGGCACCTTGTCGAACATGCTTGAGACTCCTGCCCTGCTGTGGGAAAAATCAAAGCACAGTGGTAAACTGCGCCTGCCTGAATCCCTGATATACAGGTGAAAAGAGCAGGTTCAGTGATTCGCCAATCTGATATACAGGTGAAAACAGCAGGTTCAGTGATTCGCCAGCACAGTCCGAGCTCCACAGTGCCTGCGTTCCTGCTTGTGCGCCTCTGCCCAGGTGCTGCTTCGGGGAGCCCCCAGTTGGCAAAGTTGCATTTCATCTGTGGTTTTGTGGTTGTTCCTGCATACTGGCTGCGCTGGCTCACACACATGTTAATTATGAATAGCACTTATTCTGTTGTGCTTTTAGGGCAAGGGGAAGTCATCAGCTCACGATGAGACTCAAGACGGGCTGGAGCGAAAGATTAAAACTTTCAAAGAATTTAAATGCAGCAGCACAACCTAGAGTCTGACAAGGTCCTCGTGCTGCTGCACTGAAAGGACTGAAAAAATAAGCAAAATTTAGTAAAGGTTAAAAATTCAAGAGCAAGATATCAATTTTCATTTCAAAACATGAAGCTTTATCTTGAATATTTACTCCATAGCAGAGCAATATTTTGTCATTTAATACCACATAGGGCAATGAATTATTATGTCTCTGGTTTGGGTTTTTTATATCTGGCATTCATTGTGGCTTCTGAAAACTGGTTTCAATAGTTTCCTCTGCAAACACAAAAAGTTTGAAGGAAAGAAATAATTTGGGAGTTATGAGTGTTTAAAGAGGCATGCCACAGTAGCTAGTCTGAAATGGTTTTCCAAGTGATACATCCTAGACATAAAAAAGCCCCCAAGTAAACCAGAATGGAGTTTGAATTCCACTGTGAGGGTGGGATCCTGAAGTTCACTGCACCAGATCTTAGATGGGCAGTTACGGTTTTTGTGGGGAAGGGACACACACACGCACGCGGAGCAAGCAACTCTTCATCCTGAGGGACAAATCACCATCTCATGGCCAAAATGCCATGTGTCAGGAGACAGAAAGACGAGCCATAAAGCAGGTCCACCGCCAGCTCATTCACCTCAAAGGTTTCTGGGGAAAAAGTGTATCTTTCTGAAAGAAAGAATCAAGATGGAGAGTAGGCAAAAAACGCTGTGACTTCCTCCCTCCTCCAAGATGATGCCTATGAGCCCTTTTGCAATGCAAGTGCGCTTTTGAGGCCTATGATCACTGATGACAGGAAAACACAGCCATTGGTGGCAGAAGTTCAGACACCTGTAGCTAAATTTGTGACGTCTATGGATTTGACTGCTTAGTACAAAACTGACGGATTTCTTGAGATGCCTCCCAAAGCATCCTGAGCTAGTGCTGGCTGTCAGGGGCCATGTGGATTGCAATGACAAAGACAGGGAAGGGTGAGAGACTCTTGAGGCAAATTGTGAGCTGTTGGGTAGGGGTTGGGATCAACACTTCCATGACAGCATCGCTGAAATGCTCCCACATCCAAGTACAAGCTCAGACAGGAGAAAGACGAAGCACAGACCAAGGCACAGTTGAGAAAGCAATCTCTGGGAAAATAGTTTAGATTTATCGGGAACTGGAAATGATTGTGAATACATGGAGTGTATGCAGCTGAAACAGTTTGAATCAGTTATGACTTACGCCAGGACTGAATGATCCCAACCTGCTAGCTGGATTACCTTGAATTCTTCCTGGTGCAGTCATTTTTAGCTTGGCTCACAAAGTTTAAGTTACTGGGCTAGTCCTCTTGACTTCTTTTTAGTTGAGCCAACCTTTAGTCTGAAGCATTTTTAAGTGTTGGTGGCTCTATTTTTAGTTTATCGTGACTCAGACAGAACACCTCCTGTATGGGCAAGTTAAAGTTCTGACAAAAATTGATCTTCTCAGCCTCAGGAAGGCAGTTAAAAGTCTCATGAAACTACATGTGAGTTGCACCCCAGTCACTTTGCCGGTAAATTTCTTGAGTGAGCCAGATTTGAGCACTGTAACAATAACAGGAGTCTGGCCACATTGTGTTCCCCCAAAATCCTGAGAGATCTGTTGTTTATAAGCAAAACTATGCACTTTAGCTGTGCATTTTAAATATCTGAAGTGTTTTAAATATGTGTTTTGTACTTGCAAGTTAGTCCAATCTAAAAAAAAAAAAAAAAGCCATAAACAAGTTTTGAATCACTGTAATGGTGCCAGTAAGCAATGAATTTTGAACAAACCCTGTAGTTAGTAATTTTCAAAGCACTTTGTTCCACACAGCATTGCTTTAAAATCTTGGGAAGACTGCTGCCATCAGAGCGTGCCCTCTTTCCATTCAAGCTGTGTGAAAATGGTCCCAACCAAAGCTCCAGCAGCACATATTTGCCTTTAGAAAACAGAGTGATACCATTCAAGCACAAATGTGAGAGAAATGTTAATAAAATATGAAAATTAGAAAACCCCTGCTATTATTTTGCAACTGTTCTCTTTTATATAAAACTCTCATTTAATTCAGCAATGTAGAAGCATATGAGTTTATGGAAAAGATGCTATTCTTAATGTAGTATGGGATATACCAGACTGCAAATTTTACAGTAGGTTAATTCAGCTCTAAAAAGTCTTTATTGGCATAAAGAAAACTAGAGTACACATAACACACTGAAAAATCAGGAGATATAAGCCAGCTGTATTTGCTTTTTATCAGCACCGTGCTCATTTTTCTAAAAATGTTGCTATCATTTATATAAGAATAGTAATAGACATATTTTATATGTTATGCTTCTGGAAACAGTGTAAATGAATAATTTGCAAGCTGGATGACTGATTTGGGGTGGATAATGAAATACCTTGATGCTGCTGGACTCAAAGCCTTTCACTTCATTATTCAATACTTCAGGATCCTTATCAAAACATGGATTTGGGCATTCCAGCCTGAAAAGGTGGACTTGTGCTTTTTTTGGTTTAAAATACTTGTGCTCCTGCTTTGATGTACTTTGATTCAGGGGACCTGGCCGCCATGCACGGACAATTGTGGTTGATTGATAACTTGATTTCAAAAATGTGCCCTAAGAACCTAATATTTGACAGCGGCACTGCTACACCACAGAATATATAAAGGCATAAAATAATAGTGCCTGCTTAATAGAGCCCTCAGTCTTCCAGAGCCTCAGTTTGGATATAAACGAGCATCTTAAAGTAGTTTTCAAAGAGTGGGAGCCCATTCATTTCATGCTATAACCATTACAGGAATCTCCTTCTTGCCCCCTGCTGCCACCAGGACAATCTATTCCCAGCAGCTGGTTCTGGTTGCATGGCTGGTGTGTTGATGGCCCATAGGAATTCATCAAGGGCAGAGAAGTCAGATTTTTATCACTGAACAATTTTAATGTGTTTTTGGCTTCCCAGAGGTCACCATTGAGACTAGGACAGTTGTTTTCACTGGGTCGGTTCACTGCAGGAAAAAGATGGGCACTGTACCTCTTTGTTTCACCTCTTATTTGTTAAGGACGGGCTTATGGTGGAGACAGTGAGGACTCCAGTAGGCAGAGCTGCTGCCGGACCTTCAGTAGGCTGGTTCTGAGCAGTGGGGGCTGGATCCATGGCCACCACGGCTATTAAAGGAAGCAATTCTCTGGCCTTATGAATGTGGGTCCCAGTCTGTGATTATTCTAGACTTCTCAAGTCAAAACTGGCAAGACTCGCTGGATAATTTTTTTTTTTTTGTGAGGTGCAGAGAAGGAAAGTCTTTAAATCTGTTTAGCTCAAATACTGCTAAGCTGCAATGTGGGATTTGTCACTATTGCCTACAGGTAAAGCTGTAATAAACTGTAATAAACACTGCACACTTTGATCTAATCAAAAGCTATGGGATTTGCAAACATCTTTCAAAGATGTCAACAACATTTCCACACTCCTCCAGGTGATTGCAGTGCTTCTTCAAAACCTGCAGAGCTTGGGAGTCATTACTACACAGCTCCTGTCCCCACCAACCACTGCAGTCAGCCCATGGCTTGGCGCTTATTGGGTCTGTCATGGTAAAGGACCCTGGCCTTCTCTTTTCTTTCAACTATTAAAAATACTTTAAAGACTAAACTCTCCCTGTAAAGGTAGTGGCATATGACAGGAAGAACTTAGCATCACTTTTGCGGATTATTTTATTTGCGCTCGTAGTGGCATATGACAGGAAGAACTTAGTAGCATCACTTTTGTGGATTATTTTATTTGCGCTTTTTCTTCAGTGATTTGTTTTCTTATTATAATTCTCCTCATTAATATCTTCGCACCACTCCAATATCAAGCTTTCAGATGTGAATGTGGTGTGGGTCGCTGATCAAATAATCTATTTTTACCAAGATTTTGATAGTAAATCTTGAATCTTTATGTTACAGGTATCAGAGAGGAACCCCCAAAAGACAGAAGAGTATTAAGAAGAAAATGTATATATAAAGAGCGTCAGCAAGAAAATCGTTCAACCAGCAGCTCACTAATAAAAGTATTAATTTTATTATTATTCAGAGAGGACTAAAAATCCTGCTATAAACCTGCAGACCTTGCTCTGCATCTCTTAGCGTGGATCAGAGAGGATTTACACACTATTTACAGGAATTGAGGTTCAGTTTCCACTGAACCACTGATCGGGTTCCACTTCCCTTTTATCCCATACTTATTTTTTAAATGATTGCACATCTCAAATAGACTTGCACAGGTCTTAAATAATGTGCAAACTATCCGTGCAAATGATTTGTTCATTACATACAAGTGTATTTCCAAAGGAGGAATAAATTTCTTCCTGAAGATCAGATATGCTGAGAATGCTGTTAGATGGTGGAAGTGTGTTAACATGGTTAAAGTGCCAACACAAGCCTGAAATGTGGAGGAGAGTTTGGATGCCAAATCATGACTTGGAACAGAGTCTGAGTCAAACCTTAACCTGGGACTCAGATACACATATTGTAACTGGCCTTGAACCAGCTTTAACCATTTCTGCTTTCATGTGAGTTTAGTCATTTGTGCCTTTACTTGCACATGGCCATGGCTCAACATTGCTGTTATAACAGAGACTTGGTGGGACAACTTATGTGAAACAAATATTATTCTAAAAGGGCAGACATTGTTCAGAAAGCAAGACAAAAATGAAGGAGGCTTTGCCCTTTAAGTCAATGATAGATACAAATGCTTTGATTTAGATGATAGTGTGTTCTGCTGAAAGCTTCTCAGTGATGATTAAAGAGGAAAATAGAGACAATTCATAATGCTGATGAACACATAAGGAAGAACACATGCATGAAGAGTTTAGTAAGCTCTTACAGAAACATCCCTAATGTACACGTTGTTTTTAGTGGAGATTTTAATTACCCAGATACCAACTAGACATAGGCTACAGACTGTCCATCAAACCTCTGAAATGTACCAGTAATAATCTGTGATACAGTACATGGAGAGAGCAGGTAGAAGTGATGGTATTCCACATATGATTCTGGTAAAGAGCAGAAAATGCCTCTCTCGAAGTAGCAGGTAACTGAGATGGGAATGGCCATTGAATGACCATGTTGGTGCTCATTAGGATAGGAGAAATGAAGGAAAAGCTAGAATTACAGATTTCAGAAAGGCAGGCACCATTAAACTTAGAGGATTTGTTGGTAACATCTGTCAGCACTAAAGGAAAAACTTAAAGGAAGCAAGAATATTAATTAATTAATATTAATGACATGAGCTAATTATCCAGTTGTGGAGAGGGCATAGGAAATACAGTATAAGATCGTTTTGACAAAATAATTAACAATCATGGAGTTCAGCTATAAGACAGAAACAAAAAGGCTGAGCTACAAAGGATGAATACAGAGGTATAGCACAACTGCTTGGAAAGGTGAGGAACAGAATGAGCTGCTATTAACACAAGACATCCAAAATAACAGTAGATCTATAGTTAAAGGGAAAACTAAGGCAATGATTTTCACTAAGATAATCTTCACTAAAAAGAGCACTATCAAGTGAGGTAGCATAATTATTATGTGGCAGAAAAGAAAGACCTCATCTTTGAGTATTTAATATGTAGGAATCATCTGAGTCTGATGACTATCCCACGATACTTAAAAAAGTTGGATCGTAATTCTCAGCACAAACAATTATTTTTAGCTATTCAAGGAGAAAAGATATTTCGCAGCATACAAGAGGCTTGTCTTTAAAAAATGAGAAAGGAAGAACTGGGGAGTCGAACACTCAGTAGCTTAACTTGAGTTAACCTGAAAAATTGCCAGTCATGATCCAACAAACTGTTTGTAACTCTCTAGGAAAAAAAATAGAACAAAAATTGAAATCATCATTAATTAATCCACCATCACAATACGTAAGTATAGCCTAGATTAAACTATTGGAGTCTGAGTGGAAAGCTATTCTCAGAGACTAACTGTAAGTAATTAACTGTAAGAATGGAAGAATGCATTGAGTGAGGTCCTGCAGAGATCTCAGCTGCATCCAGATATCCTCTGTATCGTCGCTAGTGATCTGGATCTGAAGACATGACTGCTTTTATAACAGCTCCAGTCATGCTGAAGATCAGAGTTCAGTCATATCCTTGTAAGTCGGAGATAAAGCTCAGAAGAATCATGGTGCAGGAACAAGAACAAGGTACTTCATTTGGTCCAGAAAACTTAACTGGACAACAAGGGCAACAAGAAAAACTTTGATAAGTATGTCAGTGATAAAAGGAAGATGAGGGAAGATGTGGGCCCTCTCCAAAAGGAAATAGGAGACCTGGTCACTCAGGATATGGAAAAAGCTGGATATGGAAAAAGTCTCTAACCATACCACCCAAGTCATAGAAAGCAAAGGCAGGGACTGGGAGAATGAATAACCCCCCACTGTAGGTGAAGATCAACTACAAGACCATGTAAGGAACCTGAAGCTACACAAGTCCATCAGACCTGGTGAAATCCACCTGCGGATCCTGAGGGAACTGGCAGATGAAATTGCTAAGCCACTTTCCATTATATCTGAAAAGTCGTGGCAGTCTGGTGAAGTTCCCACTGCCTGGAAGATTCAGGGAACTACAGGCCACTGAATCTCACCTTTGAGTCCGGCAAGATCATGGAGCAGATCCTCCTGGAAACTGTGCTAAGGCACATGGAAACCAAGGAGGTGATTGGTGACAGCCAATATGGCTTCACCAAGGGCAAGTCATGCCTGACAAATTTGGTGACCTTCTGTGACAGGGTTACAGTGTTGGTGGATAAGGGAAGAGCAACTGACATCTCCCTGGATATATGCAAAGTGTTTGACACTGTCCCACATGACATCCTGGTCTCTAAATTGGACAGAGAGACACGGGTTTGATGGATGGACCACTTGGTTGATAAGGAACTGGCTGATGGTTGCATTCAAAGAGTTGCAGTCAACAGCTCAATGTTCAAGTGGAAACCAGGGATGAGTGTCATTCCTCAGGAGTCAGTACTGGGACCAGTGCTGTTCAACACCTTTGTCAGTGACATGGACAGTGGGATTGAGTGCACCCTCAGCAAGGTTGCTGATGACACCAAGCTGTGTGGTGTGGTCAACATGATGGAGGGCAGGGATGCCATCTAGAGGGACCTGGACAGGCTTCAGACATGGCCCCATGCCAACCTCATGAAGTTCAACCAGGCCAAGTACAAGGTCCTGCACCTGGGTCAGGGCAATCCCAAGCACAAATACGGGATGGGCAGAGGAAGAACTGAGAACAGACCTGAGGAGAAGGACTTGGGGATGTTGGTGGATGAGAAGCTCAACATGAGCCAGCAATTTGCCCTCATAGCCCAGAAAGCCAACCATATCCTGGGCTGCATCAAAAGGAGCGTGGCCAGCAGATTGAGGGAGGTGATCCTGCCCCTCTACTCTGCTCTGGTGAGACACCACCTGATGTACTGCGTCCAGCTCTGGAGTCCTCAGCATGAGAAGGATGTGGACCTGTTGGAGCAACCCCAGATGATCAGAGGACTGGAGCAGCTCTCCTATGAAGACAGGCTGAGAGAGTTGGGGTTGTTCAGCCTGGAGAAGAGAAGGCTCTGTCAAGACCTTATTGAGGCCTTCCAGTGTCTGAAGGGGGCCTACAAGAAAGGTGGAGAGAAACTTTTACAAGGGCATGTAGTGATAGGATGAGGGGGAATGGCTTCAAACGGGGAGAGGGTGGGCTAAGATTAGATGTCAGGAAGAAATTTTTCACTCTGAGGATGGTGAGGCGCTGGAACAGGTTGCCCAGGGAACTTGTGGATGCCCCATCCTGGAGGTGTTTAAGGTAAGGCTGGATCGTGCTTTGAGCAACCTGGTCTAGTGGGAGGTGTCCCTGCCCATGGCAGGGGGGTTGGAACCAGGTGATCTTCAAGGTCCCTTCCAACCTAAACCATTCTGCGATTCTATAAGAAGCTAATGTCTGTTACACAGAAAAAGAGAAGGAAGATTTTTGAAAAGTGGAAAGCTGAATAAAAATTAAAAACATTAAGGAAATGCAAATCCCACCCTAAGATGACAAGTGCAAGCAGAGCTAGCAAAGCATACAGGTCAATCTTCTGCTCTGCTCAGGGACGATAAGGCTTCCATCAAGGGGTTGAGTTCAGTCTGGAGTGCTGTACTTCAAGGAAGATGTGGACCAACTGGACTAAATTCATAGGAGCATAGTGAAAGATTAAGGGAAAAATGGGCCTCTAAGTCCATAGTGACAGGACATTGAGCAAGAAAGACTGAGTTAAAAAAAAAAAAAATCCAGTTCTAAGTGTAGTGAAGACCTGGAAGAGATTGCTTGAAGAGGTAGGGAAATGTTATTTCCATGTCTTCTTGTCTCATGGTTCATGCGTTTTTCTCAAGCAGTTGTCAAGAATGACATAGAAACAGCTGCAGAACCAAGTGACCCTTTGAGATCCCTCCCAGCCCAATTTTTCCATGCTTTTAAATCCTCAGCCCTAACCCTTCCCTTTAACATACCTATTAGAAAGTAGCAAATGTCTTATTACTTTCATTACTTGAAATCACTGTGCTTTCTGCCTCTTTAGCACTGTGCAAGTGTGGTCAGGTTTGCAAGAAAACCCTCTTTTTAAAAATTTCAAGTTATATTTCATATGACTTCTTTTCTTTTGCACTACAGACACCATGTGGTGCTTCTGATAACTACACAGTGTCTGACAGCACTTTGCTATTAGGAATACCATACGGCAGCATTAAAACTAGTGAAGCTGTGCAGTTACACTCTCTGTACATCTCTACATGTCAGGCAGGGGGATCCTTCCAGCAGCCATGTAAGACTGCGAAGAGAATCAAAGGCAGGAATCATTGTATTTGCCAGGAGAGCTAAATTCATACAAATTGAGATTACTTTGAGTTTCACAAGTTACTCTGTCTGTGAAAGGGCTGCAGTGATGTTTGCACCTTCAGAGACGTTCAGTCATATTTTTTTTCAGTCTTTTATTTTTATTTTTTTTTTCACAAAAAGCATTTTTCTCTGACATTTAACCTCTAAAACCAGCAGACTATCACCCACAAGATTTCCTTAAATCATGTCCTTCCTTAGCCAAAGCTGCTGACTTTAGAGTTCCTACAGATTGAAGAAACCATAACAATGCCAGGCATTTGGTCTCTTACACACAACCCCATGTAGGATTTCTTAATTTTTAACAAATGATGCACTAGTTAGCTAGTTCACTAATGACCTCATTTTTTCTAACATACTAAATATGAATAGTGTGGTGTTACCGCAAAAATACTATTTTGCATATCACACATTTCCCCACCTTTTTCCTTTATTTATGTGATGTTTATATGCAGTAGAGACTGAACAAGATTTGAAGTTGTATAATTTTAATTTATCAGTTTTCATGTATTTATTAAACAATTAGCACTACTGATTTATCTTTAATAGGCTTAAAGTGCAGCACTATCCTTATTTTGCAAAGAATCACAGAGGAAGGCTGCATATTTTTACAATGAAAAAGTAACCTACTTTTTTCACTACTGCAAATGTTTATAACTATATGTTTCTATCTTGCTGCTGGATGACACCCAGATCTTCATTACATGAGTTAGAATCTGGAATAGCTCCAGTGATCTGTACTAAATCATTCATGCCTGGAGATAAACAGGAAAGTATTCCAGATTATGATTTCTGCTGTAATAAATTCCTTATTTAATTCCCTATTATTTTCACTAGTCCATTACCTGTGAGATTGATGTTTTGTACTTTTTTTTTATTAATATTCCTCATATACAAAGGAAAACCATATGCTTCATTCCCAATTATCATAATTTTACATGATGAAAAGGAGGAAAATTACCAGATTTATGAGAAAAAGCAGAAAACCAAACATTAACAGAGGCCTTTATGTGTGTGTGTGACGTTTTTTTTTCTTCTTGAACAGAGACAAACAGTCTGGTTGCCTTTGAAGGTACATTAAGCCACAAGCAGTCACAGCCACAAAACAATGCCTTTGTTTTTAAAAAGTGATCTTAGAGTACATACATCCCAACAGCAGCTGTGCTAGTAGGAAAGTTGTGATTTTAATGCACAGCAGTTTGGACTTCAGTTCCATTAAAGTTTGATGACAACTCAGAGGAAATGGTCTCTGCCAATAAGTACCTGCTAACCCAGTTGCTTCGGTCTCATCTTGGTGAGTCTGCTGCCTTGGAAAGTTAAGGGACAGCTGTTCTGGAGAGCAAATTTCTGTGCATTTATTATCCTGTTAATCAAAAGGCCTCATCTCATCCGTGGTGACCATCATTAGAGGCTACGGAAGGCTGCTGCAATAGCCTTCAGGGGCTCATCACAAGCACATGTTCACCGCTCAAAAGCCAAGATTGCAGCAAAACTACACATAGGCAGAGGGAGCTGTATTCAATCTCTGCTTAGCAGAGCTTCCCGCCTCTCCGCAAGACACACACATCCCCCTCTTTCTTCCCCCTCCTGCAACACAGGCTTCACAGATTTTTCTTAAAAAGTGTTATAATGGTCTGACATGAATGGGGGTCTCTGAACTTCATGGTCAGCCAGTGTCCAGAGCTGCCTCTTGTGCTGTGTTTACTGAAGGATTAGAGATACCTGGTCTGGCAGAGCAGGGCTGCTAAAGGGCAAACAGCTGTTTTGCAATAAGCTCAGGCTAATTAGAGAGACTTGAGCAGCTAACCCAGGAAACTAGGATTCAGCTTGCACATCTCTGTGACCTTGTTTGCATGAGCTCCCCCCCAGCAAAGGGGAGGAGGTGAGAGATCTCCCTTTTAGGCAAAGAGCAGATTTACTCTGGACAAAAGTGATTGTGGGATCTAGACATCAACACAAACTGCCAGAGCACCTGAATGTCTGCAGTGTGCTTATCCTCATCCATAAGCAATATTGTATGGTAGACCTATTTTTGTTAAACTATGACCTTATGCAATTGCTTTTTCTGTGTCTCTCCCTCCACTCCCATTAAATGCTGAACTGGTAACTAATCCCAGCTGGATCTGATGGAGCAGCAGCTATCTCAGAGACACAGTTCCTGAAAACACCAGGAAAAGCACCTGGAGGGAGAAGATTTATATTAGTGCCTTCATGGAGACAGTTATACCAGGAGGGCCAGTTAGCATATCCTAGCTAATCCTGTATGCATTGAGGACTACTTTGCTTCTTGCCTGATAAAGGACATGGAGACGGTTCTTGTGGTGTTGGAAGTGGGAGGGCACGGGCAGAGTTTATAAAGTGAGCAGAACATAGACACATCTATTCATTATAACGTGGCTGATGCACACCAGCACACCACCAACAGTACTTGGCCTATCATTGCCGAGAACAGCAAAACCTAAAGTTGTAAGTTAAGAAGTAAAGTAAGTTTAAGAAGAAAGTAACTTGAATCAAAACACTTCATCAGAGAAATAATTTTGAAGAACTGAACATTACTCTCCAAATAAATTTGTTGTTCATTCTAAGGGAAAATATTTTACCGAAATTCTTCTAATTTTCCCACTTTTCTTTTTCTACAACATGTTTTGAAAAATTTTTCTAATTTTCCCAACCTTTTTTCTAAAAGAACTCTCAAGTTTTTCTGCTAGACCACACATCACTAAGGAGGTCTCACTCATTTTTGTGCTGCAATTAAAGAACATCATTTGTGGTTTTTTAAATGCATGTAGCAGAGACACTGACATTGTCTACAATAAGACTATATCATATCTTAATGTGCTTACTGTTAAGTTTAGTACAGTATATTATCCTGCTATAAAGTTGATTATGGAACACAGTTTGACTCGGAATGAAAGCTATCTCTTGATCTCAATTAATTAGAGTGAGTTTCCCAGTTCAGGAGCATGTACTGACATAGTGAAGGTTCAGAGAAATTCAACTTCACAAGGCTGAAAAAAAAAGAACTGTTTTTGAATACTCTTGCAAGATTTTAACCCTTTAGAAAAATATTGCTTAAAACTACTCCTTGTACTGTTTGTTCCATCCCATACAGGATAAAGGTTATGCCTTGCTGTCCTGGTCCACGGATTACAGATTTTTCTAGAGTAAATAACAGATTTCTTCCCATCTTAGTCTTCCCCATCAGCTGTGGGTCAGCAGGACATGTCCAGGCTTTCATTCTATCAATGAATGAACACATGAGCAGGGCCTACATCTAGTCTTGGAAGCTGAAGTGCAAGTATAGATATGTAAGATAAAAAGTGCTGCATACAATTAATCTTAATTTGGACAAATGTTCATATTGATATGAAATAAAATGTTTTATTTAGGTTTTGACATTTAAAAAATTCCTTTAAAATGAGGAAATTTTGATGTACAGTCATAAATACATTTCATTTTGAAGTATTGAATGATTTTTTTCTCTTTTTTCAGATATTTGGCCAGTTCTTTCTTCCTTTTTGGCAAGCTGAACCATCTGGTGAATCAAAACACTTTCACAAACTGTTGTGATCGTGCAAAGATTCTTGTTTCAGAGAAAAAAATCACCCAGAAAAAATGCTGTGCAGCAGAATCCCCATTAATCAGACTCGTGGGGACTATATGATGTTCTTTTGATGATTTTTTTATCTGTAAACTAAAATACAGTCAACCTCTAGATTTCCTTAAGGCCCTCTGCCTCTTTTATTTTCCTTTTCAAGTGGGATGAAATAGTCCTGGGATTCTGGCAAGTTAGCACAATTTACTAAAACCTTCTGACCCATTTACCTTTTAAATTCTGGATATAATCAAGAGTGTCCAAACATGGAAAGAGACACTACTGCACTTCTGCCCGAGATCAAACCGTAAACACTGACTATACTCTTAGAAAACCTATTCTCCCGAAACCTGCAGCCCTTTGCAGAAGCCTGACCCTCTGAGGGGCCAAATTTCAGACTGCAAACAGAGATTGGGAGGGGAAAGGCAGTACCCGGCGGTGGAGGGGAAGGAAAGCAGCGTATGCGTGTCCCCTGGCCAAGGGTTCCTGTTAGAGATGTGTGGGTGGGCATGAGGTATATGGCAATCACAGCCTTCACACCCTCAGCCCTGCCTCACAGCATCAATTTCCACCCTCATTTTCCCCTTCATGAGCCCGGTTGGAGCCCAGCTTGCAGCTGTGCTGTGCTCCCCTCCGTCTCTTCTCCAGTACATCGGAAATCCTCTCTCTCCTCCATCCCTCAGCTGACCCGGGAGCATCCAATTTCTCTGCTTTATCACTCATAAATCTCTCAGTGACCCATCTCTCTCCCGCTCCACTCTCTGGCACAGCGTGTCCTCATCCTCCTGCCCAGATGTCTTAGCTGCTGCCCTCCAAGCACCTAATGCAGAGAGGAGCACGGGCGCTGCACAGGGAATGGCAGCCACTGCATGGTCTCAGAGAGGCTTGAACTTACATTTATCGAAGGTGGGAACTTTGGACCCTCTGAAGTCAATTTCTTTTCTTCTTGCCACACTTAACATCTTTTCCACCTTGCTTTAAAAAAAATATTGGCTGAAAAGTAGTGACAGATTCTCTGTGAGTACATTGGAAAACACAGCTTTCATTTTCTTTAGAGTAGAACACCTAAAAAGACCAATCAAGAATACCTTTCCCATTTTATCAATCAGAACAGTGGAAAACTGGTTGTGTTGACCTGTAGTATTCAAGCAGTGTTTGATTTCTTCCTCTGAAATGTTTTCTAAGCCCCAAAGGGTTAAAAAAAAAAAAAAAAAAAAAAAAAGTAGTAGAGATATTTAACCCAGCAGACTGCAGAATGTTAAGGAGTTAGTTGCGCAGATAAAAGGCATTGCTGCTGTGGCGGGTGCAGGCTGAGAACACTAGATGGTCCCTGTGATCCAGTTTTACACTTTAGAGCTCTCTGTAGTTGAAGAAGCAAGTACAATTATGGCATGTCCTTGCAGCCAAGGGGAAAAAAACAATGTTGGCCATCGGAAGTTACCACCCAGAACCACATCAAGAACTGCAAAAGTAACCATGATGGTTTTCTCAGCCTTTAAAACCGGGGAGCGACGTGGCACTCTCAGTCTCCCAAACGGAGCAGCACAGTCCTTTGGAAAGATCCTCAAAAACAACTGGCCAGCAGTTTTTCTCTGAATTTGGATACACCCTGTAATACAGAGTGGTTGTTATACTGAAAAAGACTAGATGAAAAAGAGAATATAAAAATAAAGCAGAGAGGTTTTGAAAATAATGGTATGTTGGGTTTTTTCCCCATCTCAGATGCATAAGTTTGAGGCTGTGCTGCACAAAGTAAGTGTTTATTAAAGAAAGCAGCCGTGCCCCATCTTATTTTTTTAGAGTTAAAACTCTGGAATTCATGAAACAATCAACTGAGCCTAATTTATTGTGCAAATAGTCTTTGGGCCATGTTTTCAAGTCAGATTTATTTGCAGAGGTCCCACTCAAGGTTTAGAACACTTTTTTCTGTTATCACCATTTTTTCACCATGTGAGAAGTTAGAAAAGATCGATATTTTTAAAGCTCTAGTCCTTATAATAATCATACACTTTTTCCATTCAAAGCCGTGCTTGATCTCAGTTGCATTATCTGTTGCAGACACTTTAAATGTCTTTAAAGAGTTAACAGGAATAAGCATCCTAAGTCAACCCCTACTGAAGTTTTCTGGATATACCAAAGTGAGTCCTGTCAAAGCTAAATGGGTCATCATCAAAATTAAAGGAAAAATGTCAGGCAGGAGGAGCCTGGAAAGAGGTGGAAAAGCCTGCTGACTTGCTACTGGGGAAGCAAAAGAGCCAGAAGCTGTAAATCACACAAGGATCCAGCTGATGTCATTCGTTAAAAAAAAAACCAACCTTGCGATGAAAGCGAGTCCCCCCTTAGCTTGCTTGGGAGTGAGGGGAGTCAGAGAATGAAGTGAAATACTTTTCTTTCCATGCATCGAGACCTCGTAGCAGGGTGAATGCTGCTGTCAGTCCCTGCAGCCTGTCCCTCCCCTGCTTTCCTGCCTCCCCATCTGCCTGCATCCCTCCAGTGCGAAACCAACCCCCCCACGCACAGACACGCTGGTGCTCCTCCGCCTGAAAGAGAGGAGGGTTGGGCACCAGCCATGAGAGCTGGCTCCAAAATTTTGGATTTCCTCGGGCGCAGGCTATGGCCAACGTGGATGAGTTTGGCGCACGCGCCACAGACTGAGGAAAGCCTCGCCTGAAAAGTGCTGTGCCATTTTGCCACGGCATCCATGGCCTTGCTGACAGCCAGCACAGTGATCCCAGCTGGGACACCTACGCCGCACACCTCACCCAAAGGTGGCAGGCACCTTGAACAGGATAGGCATCAAAAACAGCTGAGATTTCCTAACAAACAACAAGAAGGTCCCTCTGAACCTGGGAGAGAAGAAATTGCTTTGATCTGTATTACGTCTCTGCCTCTGGAGAACTGGACGTTATAGGCCATAACCCGCCATCCCTTGTATGACCTATCTTCACAAAAAGCACAGTCACAAAGAATTACCCGCATCTAGGAGATCTTCAGATGACAATTTTGGTCATATTACACACGGCATACTCTGTGTTGCAACCCTGAAACTGTGACCTGTTTCTTCCTCTGCTCATGTCACTCTTCCCCAGATTATTCGCTTTCATACTACCTGAAACCCTCTTCAGCAGAAGACTACTCTTCTGTGTGCGCTGCTCATGCCTTCCATCATCTCGTTGTCTTCATTTGCCAATGAGCTGTCTTTCACACCTTCCTTCCCTGAATCATACCTTCACCATTCTTGACCCTCCAGAATTGTTGATTTGTTGATTTGCCTTCCCCACGTTGGGTTCTCACATCTGCCTTATCCTCATCCTGATTGCCCTGGTATTGAACATCTCTGATTTCTCATCATCACCCAGAAAGCAGCTAGAAGGCACAGCACGCTCCACATCCTGGTTAAGGATGGTTTGGTTGTTCTGTAAGTTGTCCCCACTGTGTGTTGGGTAGGAGCCTGGGAAGGCTGGGGAGAAGACACTTATAAACTGCTTCTCTCTGATCCAGTACAGGAATTTCAGTATTTAGGACATACTAATTTCAGTATTTAGGACATACATTTGCTATGGTGCAAATACACTTTCTTATACATAGGAAAACATAGATGTTTTTATGTGTATCCATAGACGTTTTTTCTCTGCTAGGGAAATTGCTAGACTATCACTAAGAACAGAACCAGTGGTTGTAGGCTAATTTTTAGAGGTTTTGCTCACATACAGTAGAAGATGTGGAGTCTCAAAACAAACATCCTCCAGAGGTGTTCAGCAATTTGTCTCTCATATACGTACAAGCACACACCATACACACCTAGACACATACACAAACGTATGCCAACACACTATGCAAAATTTAGCCACATTTTGGGGTAAAGGCTTTCCATTTGACATCACCTCAAATTAGCCTTTATGTAGCTATTAAGTTCTGTTTTTTCTTCTGATCCAGGGGACCGCAGGCTCTGTGAAATGGAGGGAACCAACAAGAAAATACTGACTCCATCATTGAGGGAGGGGCTCAGGCATCACAGGAAAGGGAACGAAATTCAGAGGCTTGGAGGATTTGGTTGCAGGAAGAGAGGTAGAGGTGGAGCGGCAGTGTGAAAGTCAGAGTAGGAAGCCTGGACTCTGTCCTGGGATGTGCCTGCCACAAGAGGAGGGGGTGACGGACAGGCTAAGCGCAGGGGCAGCACCGTGCCTGACAGAAAGGTGTTCAGCAGCCTTCGACACAAAGAAAAGTAAAAAATGCTAGGGATAATTTGGGCCTAATGAAAGCCATCAGGCTCTGAAGGGAAGGAGATGGAGACATCTGAAACTCCATCCAGTAACTTCCCTTCTGGCATATTTTGGGGGAACTGATTTGATGATATCTGATGGTATCTGTGTCGATGTTCCCATTACCACTGGTTAAGCTCATTAACTGGGTGCTGTGTGAGGCCTTAGCACTGTTTTACAGTGAGAGAGAGAGATGACGACTCCTACAGAGATACTCTGGCTGACTTCCCAGGAGCAGCTCTGTAATGTAGCTGGTCTCCCCCAATACTGGCCTCCACATTTTTCCAGCATTTTCTCTTCCCTTCCACCGCCTACTCTTCTCAGTTTGGGTTCTGTTATCTCTATTATGTGCTCTCTCACTTTCTTGCTTTCCTTAAGCATTTATTTAGTTATAGTATTTATGAGCTGCCCAGGGATTTTCATCCAGCCCTCTCTCCTCTTTCCTCGTGGGAGCCTAAGGTGAGTAGAACCTCTTCAAGGACAAGAACCACTTCCTATGGGTGTCCCACTTCCCAGTGGAAAAGGAATCAGCCTCTTCATATGTGAGAGATCCCTGAGGTAGCTTACGCCAGCTGCAAAGAGAAGTGACCTGGGATAAGGATGGAGGAAGAGCTGTAAGAGGATTTCAAAGCAGAAATGTCATATAATTCCACCAACTGTGGCAGGAAACTTTTAAGAAAGTTAGGTGGCCCTGAAACCCACATTCACTTCAGTTTGAGAAGCAAATTCTGCTTACATTGTACCAAAGTGGGTCCCTGAGGAAGATAATCCTGTTGGCTTTATCTTCCCAGAAAAAAAACAAAGCAACTATAGTTAGAGGGCTGAGTGCTTCTGATTTTCACCGTTGCAGGGATATCCTACAGAGACAGAATTTGCTGTTTTGAAACGTCTTTCCTTCTCTCTACCTGATTTGTCCCTTTCTCACAATTTCTGAAAAAATTTTGCTGTTATTCAGTAATTTATTTATTTTTTTCCTAGAGCCTGGTGATACTCCGAGTTGCACCAAAAGGCCCCTGCATCTGATAGCACATTATCAACTCTCCCCATGATACTTGTCAAATGATTACATTGTTCTTCCTTTTTAGCACCTTCTTAAATATCTGCCAAACATCCTGAAGACTATAACCCCCATTCTGACAAATCTTCAGCAGCCTGGAGGGCTCTGTTGTGCTTCTACATCACACCAACAAACTCTTGGCATAATCCACTCATCACAGATTCATGCCCCACAGTCATCTACAGTCCACTCCCACTCATACTCTGCTTTTCCAAATACAATTTCCAAGCACTCTGAGATTCCTATGCACATTACATGCATTGCTCACTTCAGCATGCAGCACATACATTTTTTGGTGATGAAACTAAGCCAAAAAGAAAGACAGTGGCAATTAAAAATGCTTTTAGTGCAACACATCCTCCACACAAAAACTTTCACAAAGATTTGTGTGTGTTTATGATTACGGGCCAGGCTGATTCCCAAGGCATCTCTCACCTTGGGTAAACTGAACTGTTACAAACCATGTCTCAATTAATCAGCAGGGTTTATCAGCAGTGGGATATGATCCGAGTTTCACAAATATATTGTTTAAGGGATTAGGGGCTAAGGGAGAAACATGAAAAGGTGCAGAGAAAATGTTCCTGCCACACAGTTAAGCTGAAATTACTTGAGGCTGAAGATGTGGGAAATCACTGCAGCTTCAGTGTGATAAATGCTCATTTGAAGCTTTATTCCTTACATTCTCTGTCTTCGCCTGGTCAATGTGGAGCTGTGAGAAGAATCACTAGAGCTGAGATAGCTTTGTGAAAAGGGAGGAAAGCTCTGACACAGGATGTGCTTTTCTGCATCCCTTGCCCTGGCTCTCCTCCACATAGTGTCCACGTAGTCAGTGGGCTGTACACCAAAAAAAAAGAGGGGGGTTAGAGGGGATAGGAGGGGGAGGATGGAGAGAGGGAGGGGCCCAGCTAAGCAGTTACTGAGCTGCATAATTTTTCTTCACCCCGTTCTAAGGACAGTGAAAGAAATTCAGGAAAAGCTGCGTGAAGCAGGACTAACTCCTCTCGGCGATCCCCACTTCCCTCCAGACATGGTTCTACCCGAAGGGCAGCCACCAGCACCAGCATGGCCACGGGCTCTGCTGAGCAGTCCCACCCCCCGGGGACAACATAGCCTGGAAGCAGGGCAGAAATATTGGTATGGGTTGGCTGGGAAAATAGCTCCAAATTCTGTCTGCAGAGCTCTGGCAGCTTTTCTTTCTCTTTTTTTTTTTTTTTTCCTTTTCCTTTTTTTTTTTCTTTTCCTTTTATTTTTTTATTTTTTTCTTCTTTTCTTTTTTGTTTGCTGGACCCTAGTTGGTGCCTTCTCCACAGCCCCTTTGTGCCCTGGAGGAATGTGCTGGCTGTACAGCTCTGCTTGTGGATTAGTTTCTCATCCACACGTTTCTGTCTGGGATGAGTACCACAAAGAGAGTAATGATTTTTGTGTTAATGAAAGGGGAAAAAAGAATGACTGCATGTTGCTGTTGTGGCAAACGACTTCCACAGACACATGGACAGCCCCATTCTACTGCAAACCAAAAATGTTTGAAAAAATGGAGCACACACAGGTGTAGTTTAATGAAAAGCTGCAAATGGGAAAATCTGAAGGAATTCCTTTCTCCCCCTGCTTCCTCAGCCGTGTACTCACTTGCAAGTGGTTAGAGGCTTGCAGCAGAGAGGTGTTTTCATTGGGAAAGGTCCCACCAGGCTGATTGGGTGGGCCCTTACCCTGTGAATAAATGCCAAATGCAGCGGTCTAGTAAGGAAGAAATTTTTTAAAAATCTGTTCTGCGACAAGCCTAAAACAACAGAAACTGGAGTAGACATCATGAAGGTAGAATTGACTGGGTTCAGGAGGGAAGGTGATTGTAACCAAGATTTCTCTCCACTGCCCTCCTCATCTGAAAGCTCTTCTTTCCTATAAAAGTCAAAACTGTTTTGCAGGGGTTTGCTTCCTTTGCAGCTGGCAAAGTTTTTCCCAGTAGAAACTGTGCAATGGAGAGTCTACTGGAGCCCAAAGGGAGGGCATGTGGCACTCACTCCTGCAATCTGCCAAGTCTGAACACGTACTCAAAACGTGGTAAATTGCAAGAATTAGCAGCAAATTTATTTGTAATTTAATGTTCTACTCCGATTCTAGACATTCTCACAGCACAGAAAGTGTTCTCGAATGCCAATTGACCTGTTTCTGGTGCAGTCGTTATTTCAGCCTCGAACAGTTCATTTAGACTGCATGGCCTTCTCGCTTCTTGCCCTGTCAATTAATTTTGAATGGACAAGAAACCAGTTCAGCAATCTTCCTGTGAAGGTTCAGCGTTTTCTATCGAAGATGCATGTCTCTTCCTAACATCTTTAAATGCAGTCACCTCTGGAAATGAGACCGTTCCATAGCTTATTCAGTAGGGACCAGCACAAAGCAGACATGCACCCACATAATTATAGGTCTGGACACACATGTATTTATAGGACTACGCAAATACCTAGGACATGCTCTCATAAAAACTGTATTTCTCAGTTTTTTGTTCTTAGCACAAAGGTTATTCTGACTGACAGTACACACTTGTCACGTGTGTAGGCCTAAATAACAGGAGAAATAATTGTCATACAGAATCTGCAAGTAAAATTCAAGGGTGGCATGTAAGTCATACATCTTTATAAACAGAGTCAAGGGTCTTAATTCTCGATTCTTGCTTGCATGGAAGAAAAAATCAGAACATATTTGCTCAGTTCTTACCTTAGTTCCATGCTATTGGACTAAGAAGTAGCCACTGCTTTGAAGAAGGCAGAAGTAGGAGTATGAAACAGAGCTATTATTCTCTTTTTTGCCTTTTCTGGATTCCCACTAATTTTATTTTCTCTCTGCCAGAGAAGCTGGAGGAGAATTCCTTGCTTTTCAGGTCTGCTTCAGTTAGATTCAGCTGCTTTTTTTCCATCTCTTTTGCTTTCCATCAATTATTATTGTTCTTAAAGCTCAAATAGACCCTTGACTCTTTAAATTATATTTAAATTATTTGGATGTATATTCGCCATATATGGAGAGAGAAAATGGAAAGACAGCCCTGCTGAGCACCTTTTACTGAAAGTGTTGGTGAAGGGAGTGAGTCTGCCTTCCTTCCTATTATTTGTGACTAATTACCTGCTTGAAGGTAATTGAAAGGAAACCCTGCTCTCACTGCCGAAGTTGCGCAACGTAGGAATAGGTATAAATCCTTGATTCGGACTTAGCAGGTTCCCCTGAGGTACATCACATATTGCGTGCCGTGGAATTAAAAAGTAAGAAAGATTCTGGTAAAGCGGCTGCAGGAGACTGTTATGATACAGGCACTGCATGCACATGAATCATCCCACCTTGTTGCATGAGTGAAGCAACATGTGTATGAAGATGGGGTAAGTGAGTGAAATGAACCCCGTACTCAAACATGGAAGAAGCAAGGTTTGAACAAGAGGAGCTCCCCACTGTTGCCATTTTTTTGGTGAGCCTAATTGCCATGCCTCGCGCTGTGGTCCAGTGAGATCTGAGCAGATTGGCCAGAGTCTATTTGGAATTCGCACTCTATCATTTAGAAGAGCTTTATTTGGCATGACGAGGCTGAGGCTTGAGCTCCTCTGGTTGATCCTAAATAGCTGTTTTTACTGACAGCCACGTCGCTTCTCTTCCCTCAGCTTGCATTTTTTAATTTCAGATAATTCCCTGTCATCTTCATCCCACAGATCACTGACTTGCTTCAGCAAAGCACTTAGGAAAGATTTTCCATGTAGGTCTATTTGCATTAGACAAAAGTCACGTCTCTAAATTAGATGTTAGTTTGATTTTTGCAGTTGGTTTTGCTTTATAGGTACTGCAGTAACTTCTGCACTAAACAGTCTATAGTCTACGCTAGGCCAGCGCTGAAGGCAGCCAGTTCTGGAACTGCTATAGGGAGCACTGATATGCACAATAAATGTACATAAAACAGGAGACGAACCATCTTCCCAGCCTAAAATTAAAGTGCTTTTAAAGCTGTGAAACATGAAGCTATTGCATAGGGTTTCAAACTCTGTTCCTTTGTGAAAGGCTAAACTTACAGTATAGCAAAGTCAGTTATTTTGGCAGCATTTCAGTTTCTATGTTTCTGCCAATAGCTGAATTTAATTACTGTTGCATTTATGGAAATACTTACCTAACTGGAGGAGCTACATAGGAATTCCGTCAGTTTCATATAAAAAGAAGTAAATGCAGAGATGTCGGCCTGTAGAGAGAACGTGGAGAAGTTTAAAACAGAGATTTGCACAGTTGCCTCTAGGTTTCATTTCTTTCCCTCTCCAGTTCAAATGAATTTTAGTGTGCCTGAAAAATGCAAGATTATGGCTGGGGTAAATAAACTCCTCTGTCTATCTACAGTGAAGTTGTCAGTCCTTCCCATGCTGTAAGAGATGAAGTCATTCTGGGATAAAAGGTGCTGAAGTTTTCAAAAGCAACACAGGGGAACTGCATCCCCACTTGCATGGTGTCTCTGGCAGTAGGTTTGTGCAAGGAGCACTAGGAGGAGGCATCTGGCTCATTCACCTTTAATCCAAATACCAGCTGCATCATCTCATTTCCTCCCCCTTCAGAAAGTGGAATGGCTTGTACCGAGCTCCACAGTCATGGTCCTACCACCTAAAAGAGAGCCTCCTTGCAACTTCTTTCTGTTAAGGTCGCATTTTTGTAGACTCGTTTTTGTTCCCTGTTCATCTGGCATAGCTCCACAATATGAAAGCACATGCCTCAACAGTACCATATTTTGGGGGGGACAGCAGTCCTTACCATTTTATAATACAGTGAATTACAGTTATTCATGGAAGACCACTGCACAATGAAATGTATTGCAATACAGAATCCTCTGGTCTGAGATCTACAGGAAAATTGATATACAGGATATGTTCCTGTGATGGCCTGAAAAGCCTGTAATCGCATAAGTTGGGGTTGTTCAGCCTGGAGAAGAGAAGGCTCCAGGGAGACCTCATTGAGGCCTTTTAGTACCTAAAAAAGGCCTACAGGAGAGCTGGGAGGGACTCTTTATCAGGGACTGTAGTGATAGGATGAGGGGGAATGGCTTCAAACTGGAAGAAGGTAGATTTAGATTAGATATTAGGAAGAAATTTTTCACTCTGAGGGTGGTGAGACACTGGAACAGGTTGCCCAAAGAAGTTGTGGATGCCCCATCCCTGGAGGTGTTTAAAGCCAGGCTGGATGGGGCTTTGAGCAGCCTGGTCTAGTGGAAGGTGTCCACTCCCATGGCAGGGGAGTTGGAACTCAATGATCTTCAAGGTCCCTTTCAACCTAAACCATTCTATGATTCTATAATGCTCATAGGCCTTCCCTTATCTGTGTTTGTAGTCTGTTCTATAGCTGAGTCTCTGCCTTTTTATTAGTCTCCAGATTTCTCTTGTGCTTGACACATACAGTGACGCTGGTACCTCCAGGGAAGGGAAGAAGGCAAATAGAAGCAGTTTAATTTAATCTCATTTCATTTGCAGTGTTAGTGCTCTAAAGGACAGCTACTTGATGAAGAAAATCCTAATTAAGGTGAATTTCTCTGTGGAGTTAGAGTAGGGCAGATCATACTTCCTTGTCATTTAAAATTGCAGTGGAACTAAGGCAGACTGATAACACAATTAAAAATATGGTTGCCATTGGTGACTTGAGTTATATTTATCATGGACCAATTATTCTAGGTAGCAAGTCAATAGAAATGGTGAAGTGCTAATGTCATACCACCGATTTTAGCTGGATTTAAATCACCCCTCTAAGCTAGGACTACAATTCATGCTAGGATGCAACTCAGTCACTCTGCAGGAAGCCTGGAAAATTTTAGTCTCCTTGAAGCAGTAGAAATAAAGGGTTTGGTGTAATGCGACCATCACTTCTTTCTATGAGAACTTACTTAAAGCTTGTGAAAAGGGTAATCATTCTTGTAGTGAGATGGAATAGCAAAACATACAGGATTGGACAGTAAATGATGATACTATAATGGAAATATAATGAAACATTTTGACCGAATGAGCTAGGTGCCAAAATATGATCTCCAATGTAATTTGCTTGATAACTTAGAATATTTAAGATGACACATATGTGACAAGCTGGCAAGCAAGTTCTCTTTCCTTAGCTTCCAGAGATAGGAATTAAAATGTTTCCCACTTTATAACAGTGAACAAATCTGTCTGTTGTCAGAAAAGCTGTAGGTAACTGAATATATATAAAATTCAATCTGGTGTAAAGCTTTCCAGAACTGTGGTGTAACTTCTCGGATCACTATTTCCACCATAAACATAGTCTACTGCTGACTATCATTAGCATTTTGTGTTACCCTGTTTGTCTCTAAGGTTTGTTAACCAAAATTAAACTGCTTTCATTTAGATAAAACATTGAGTAGTATAAGAGCAGTGCTACTGTAACTAAGGATGCAGAGGACAATGTTTTGGGCACACAAAAAAAGCCGTAATTCCAATCACATAGCACTTTATGTAATCATATAGGGAAGATGAACATCAGAGGATGGACTTTAACGCTGTAAATGATGTTGGCACGTGACAAAAATAGGTTTAAATGATTTGTTAATAAGTTTAAGCTGGAAATTATCAGCCTTATAACCATCAGATCAATTAAGTTCAACATTCTTCAGTTCAATAAAGCTGTCTTGGAGCCACTGGTACAGTTCCTTCTTTTCTGAACAGACTGGAAGCAGAGGTATAACAGAAGCATCCTCTGTCTTGCAGTAATGGCCACTGAAGAAATTGATAGCAAGTACCATGGGACAGGTCACATTTAGAGTTAAGGTAGGTTAAGTGGTGGTGCAAAGCTGTCAGATCAAACTCACTTCACGTGTCTGCTATGCATGAATCATCCATAAGAACTATCAATGGGCTTCATCAACCTCATTTTCTAAAAGCTAGAGACATGATCCCCTGTAGTGGACAGGCATCTGAGATACTACCTCTCAAAAGGTGCCTTTTCAGGTGCTAAATACATGCATATGTATTTGACTTTGAAAAATGTCAAGTTAGGTGAGTTGAACTCTGCCCTACATGTTAGGGTGGCTCCATCTTGGTTTGGAAGAAAGTACTGAAAATATAAGTACATAGCCCAAATTTTACATTTTGAGTGAATGGCCTACTTACGGATCCAACATTCTTTCCCACTAGCTTTCAAATGTTTCATTAAATCCCCCACTGAGGGTAGGCCATTGCTTATCCTGGCTTGCTAACGTGCCTTCTTCATCTTCTCTCCTGTTGAGGAGACATGAGCTGAGAAGACCTTTATTCAGCAGCGCATGTTCAGCATCAGAAAACTGGAGCACATTCCCTTCAACTTTGTGCGACCAGGAAAAAAATCCCCAGGCTTAAATATGCAGGCTTGAGTGACACGTCAGCTTTCTCTGGAGACTTTACTAAAGACAATGCTCAAAACATATTTTCAACATTGCTTT
>NW_009646966.1:3635309-3648131 GCF_000708025.1 Charadrius vociferus | reverse complement strand
GGCGGAAAGGACTGAGACAGCTGCTGGACTGGTTTCAAGCTGGCAGGGCAGAAGCATAACTGAAAACAGAAGCCACAGGATCTGGGGAAGGAAAAATGTACAAGAAAAAAGAAAAGGAGCTGCTTACCAAACACCCTGAGAGCAGAGAAGGCCTAACATTTATTACCAAGGTGTGTTTTAACATATATATCTTGGCAGCATTGGAATTCACAGTGTAAGTGCAGGAAAAATATTTTCACCTTCGAGTTTTGTTTTCTGAGGAATGACAGGGGATTTTACAGACATCACAGTTTTTACCATTCTGGTTCCCCAAATAAGTGATGAATAGCGTACTGAAGTGTAAAAGGTCCCTCGGAGTAAAGAGAGCTACTGATTGTGTCATCATTTTGACAGAAATTTCTTTATGCAGAAGAGGAATAATGCCCCTTCACCAGGATGGAATCAGACTGCCACCAGCCTCGCTGCACAAGGTAGCAAAGCATGCTGGAGTGTTACAAGGGAAAGGAAAAGCCTACCTTTTGAGGGTCATGAAAAAAACACTTTTATTTCACAATAGAATTTAATGAAGGCCACCAGCTTGCCTGGTGCCATCAGGACCCATCCAGTGACTCCAGAGGATAACAGCATTGCAGGAAAGGGCTTCATCTCACCTGAGTGCAGTGTACTATTATTCAACTGCTCTTTATTCCCAGAAAAAAAAAAAAAAAAAAGTGGTAGTATAGGTGAGTTCACTCCCTTTTTCTTGGGCATTCCTCTTCATTTTTAATATTTAAACTGGTGAATAAAAAACTACGTTGCTTTATTTGCATGAAAATGTCAGCTATTTTTTTTATTTTTAGAAAAAATGACCATTAATGAGGCATGAGGGAACAAGAATGAGCCTAAATAATATTAACATTAAGGAAGCTGCAGAATAAAACTTAAAGCTTTGCAAAGTGTTCACAGGATTCACAGTTACACAACAACTATCAGTCTCCTAAGGGATTACAGGTGGTTTTGCCTGAGATGTGAATGTTCCCAAAAAATCTCATGACAATCAGGTGAGATGGAGGGAATTCAAGGCACCCTTGATATTTCTTTCTCCTTGTTTTTTCAGTGTTTCTACTTTTCCAAATTTTAAATGAGGCTGACAGCTTTATTGTGACTCCTTAGAACTGAAAGTATTGTTATGCAGCCATCTATGAAGCAAAGTTTATAGAGAAGTTGGTATCTTTTGTTAGGCCAGGCAACAGCTAGAAATTTATAGGATCCTTTTCAGTATTGATGCCGTTTCAGACCTTAAATAAATGAGTAAATGCCAGGATAAATACAGGCTGAGCAATATAATTTAATCAATTAGGCAATTTGAGGAAAGAAGGATAGCTGCTACCTATGGAGAAAGAGGGATGTTAGAAGAGGAAGAACTAAGATGGTCTTTTACCTACATGGAGCACTGGGAGAGGAAAGGAACAGATAATTATGGATCAATGAAGAGTTAAATACATGTGAAGGATAAGAAAAGTCATAATGCACTACAAAGTAAATATCTCTACTGACTTCTTGAATATGACAGACAGCGGTGTTACAGATTGCAATTCCAAGGCTTGTCTTTCAAGAAGACGTTTTTAAACCTCCCCATCAGCCCCTCTCAATGATCAGAACTGACCAGTCAAAGATAGCACACCTATGCTTTGAACAATATTCCCCCACTGGCCACTGGATGATCCTGTTCTTAGATTTCTGAGTGAGCTCATGCTATTTATTGTACATAAATTGCTTGGTGTCCAGGACAATGTCCTGTAAGGATATTTAGGGCACTAGAAGAAGTACATAACTCTCTAAGGAATGGCGCGCATTTCAGCTATGGGTTTGCCATCAAAGACATTTCATATGTGCCATATTTCCATTTGTTACTGGTACAGAGCCACAAATCTCCTCTCCTTTGCAGCACTTGGGTAGGGTAGATGCACAGTTGTGTTTCTACCACTCTTTTCTGCAGTTGGACAAAGGAAGGAAGCAAATCCATACAGCAGGATGCCCACAATCAAATTCAAAACTCACGAATGCTTGTCAGCAAAATCCAACAGTGTCAGCATTTCTCTTTAAGGTGGATTAGTGAGGCAGTTTTGCTAGCCAGCAACAGAGAGCTCCCAGCCATGTGCCAGACCTAATGTCCTTTAAATGTGCTCCTCTAGGTCAGCACGCCCATCTGCCTGTGGGGATGAGAGAAAGTGTGATCTACATGGATCTATAGTCTAAGCCTAAATGTCTTGGAGTGTGTTCAGAGAGCTACAGAGGAAAGATCACTTCAGTGTCACAGATCTACAACAGTAGATCTGTTGCAATAGGTACCTTCAGGAAACAGTCCCTAAACAAGATTCCTTTCTTCATGATTCTGTTGATTTAGAAACCTAGTCTTATGTATGTAGTTTTTCTTATTTTAGCCAATACTGAAAATTAATTGGAGTTTGGAAATATATTAATATTTACATTTACTCTGCAAAAGAAATCAGTTTGCTAAAAAGGCAAAAAAATCTAGAACCATCTCAACCAATATGGCAACCTGTTGGTCTACATGTCTTTCTCTCTGTGTGTCTACAATTTTTGCTTAAGGAGCTCTCCTGTCTGTATTCCTTCTCTGATGTTTTGAGATGAAGCACAGTAAGCATTTTTCTTTAATTTTTTTTTTTTTTTGGTCAGCTATCACATTCACTTTACAATCTTGCTAATGTGTAGACAATTTCAAAGCGAGATACAGTCCTGTCATAGTTCATACTTTGATTCGCTACTGAATCATAGAACTGTTACGTCTGGAAAAGACCTTTAAGATCATCAAGTCCAACCGTTATATAATTCTACCAGGCCCACTTCTAAACCATGTCCTTAAGCATCATATCTAGATGGCTTTTAAATTCATCCAAGGATGGCAATTCAACCACTTCGCTGGGCAGCCTGTTCCAGTCTTTGATAACCCTTTCAGTGTAGAAGTTTTTCCTAAT
Organism: Charadrius vociferus; assembly: GCF_000708025.1. Taxonomy (NCBI): domain Eukaryota; kingdom Metazoa; phylum Chordata; class Aves; order Charadriiformes; family Charadriidae; genus Charadrius; species Charadrius vociferus. The sequence continues at coordinate 3,645,153 of NW_009646966.1, read as the reverse complement.
GTGTAACCTGAACATGCCATGGTGCAAATCAAGGACATTTCCTCTTGTCCTATCGGTTGTAACTTGTGAGAAGAGTCCGACGCCCACCTCGCTACAACCTCCTTTCAGGAGATTGTAGAGAGCAATAAGGTCTCCCTTCAGCCTCCTTTTCTTCAGACTAAACAACCCCAAGTCCCTCAGTCGCTCTTCATGAGACTTATTCTCAAGACTGATACCATGCTGCAGTGCAATGTCAAAATACCACCCCAGATGACTGACTAGATCTCCTTTCACTATTACCACAGGATGCCTAGTTCGGATACAAATTCTTTTGTTGTTGACATCTACCTTTAGAGAAACAAACTCTACCCTGGGACTTCCAGATCAGCAAATGTGCTGAGTAGATATAGGAAAACACAGGACAGGAAGGGATCATCAGGTTCAGCCAGCCCAGTTGCCAAAACATAAATTGCAGTGTAATAGATGTCCATTTCAGGAACGTCTGCAGAACAGGACCCCACATGACCCTGCTAACGAAGGCATGTCCTATGGAATTTTTAGGGTTTTTTTGATTGCAGTATCTCTGCTGAAAAAATCTTTCATTATGTCAAACGCAATATTGCTGACAAGTATATATGTGATAGTCTTAAAAATAAATTTTATTACTCAGTTGTTTTCATTGATGAAAAACATGATTGTTTTGATGATGATTCACCTTGTGAGGCTTTCAAACAGCAGTTCCATCTGCAATGTAATTCTGTTATACAAACTATGGTAATGAAAGAAGACTCTATCGTATTTTGAGACTTCTTTATTGCAACCTAGTTGGAACCCTCTTCCACAGTTTCTCCTTCTGTTGTGTTGCACGGAGTTTCACGAAAGCTGCAGATCTCCATAAGTCTCGCTCTAATAACATGTTGCAGGTAATTGCTGGTTTCTTGGGATGCATTTGCCTCTACTTCAAGCCATAATTAAAGGAGTCACATAAACTTTGGAACAGGCTTTGGAAATCTGAAAATAGGAGTTTAATTTACAAATGTTAGGGTGGAATAGGAAATGAGTGAGCCAAAATCAGCACACTGCCATGCTTGTTTGCAATACTCTGAACAAGGCATCCCTTTTGTTTTGGCCACCAAGACTTATCCAAGGCATCTTGTATATATATCATGTAGTGAGAACAACAGCAGGTCCTCTCCAAAAAGAGCAGGGTACGTTTATTATCAAGACAGGAAGGTATGGCTTGAAACTATATGAAAGGCTACCTTCAAAGAGAGTACGTTGCCATAGGGAAAACAAATTATTAGAGACAAGGCATCTTCTTATACCTGTTCATCAGCATTGCTCACAGACTCGGTGCTGAAGTCCACACTTAAAGCCAGGCGCTGGGGGGAGTTTTGTTTTAAAGAAATGGACACCTTCAGGGCTGTGAGAGAATTATGTGAAAAGATAAGGTTTCCTTTGTGCTTTGTGCATCTATGCCTCCTTTATGTTAAGTGGCTTGGTTTTGGACAGAAAAGTCTCAAAACTTTGTTAACAGACCCTCGGCTAAACCCAGGTTATAGTTTATCAGGTGTACTTATTTTTATCTAACTGTTCCTGTAGCTTTGCCAGCAATGCTTACTCCAAGATATAAGCCTGATATGCTCCATAAGGTCAGATTCTTCAGCGAGTCCAGCTGCCTACGTTAATTCCACTGAAATAAGTTTCTGTCCCACTAGCCACTCAGTTACCAACATGATCTCAGAAGTGCACTCCACAATTTTAACAGAAAAAAAAATATCTTTTTTCTCTTTTTCCAAAATTCTTAAGATATCCTCTATGAATGTTTCCCCCTTACCGAGTGCTGGGTTATATTCGGTTCAGAGAAAATATTGGCAACAATCAGTTTTACAGGATGGTCTCTACAGACCTGGGAAGCTTAAGTATGAGATGAGGTGTCACAACAAGGTAGGCTCAGAAAGATGAATGGTGCAAATAGCCTGGCTGTATTCATTTGGATTTTTTTTTAAGTTTTAGTGTCAACAGGAATTCTGAATTCTCAGCCAATAAAAGCATAATCTTTTTAATGAAGAATGAAGCAAAGTACTTACCTAGATTTTGATTTACAAATAACTCATCTTTTCTCTCTCTTTCATCTTTCACCTCTTTCTTACTGCTTACTAGCCCATTTCATCTTTCCTGCTGCCTTCTTTTATTTATATAGTTGGAGGACGTTTTACCATTTTTTTTAGGGTCTAAATCATTTTCTCTTTCCCCTCCCATTCCACTGCTCTCAGGACTTTGAGGACATTTTGAGGTTCAAATGTGAAGCCCTGTGACATCATGATTTCTCCAGATGTCTCCCTTTCAGTTTTAAACAGAGCTCTCTAACTTAAAGATTCTTCAGAAATCTCTCAGAGGTTTGGTGTTTTTTTATATGGAAGCCCAAATATTCGTTTTTGTCCATTCCACTTCCCTTCACCATCTTTTCAGGATAAATGTTGCTTTTTGCATAACTTCTATATAATTAATTTTCATTTTAATTGTCCACACATCCAGTATCTTCTGAATGAAATATCCTCTCTTGTGCATCAAGCATCTTATCCCATAGTGTAAGAATCTGTCTCAATATCTTTCTGTAAAAACATTTTTGCCCAGAAATGTCAGGGTTCTTTGTAGTAGAAACATGAACAGAAAAAAGGCAATTTCTATCACTTTGTCTCAACACCTTGATTTTCTTTTCCCCTATTTCCTTATTTCTTGTACCCTGTGACAGGAGGGAAGATTACTGGCTGACCACTGGCTGATTCCCATATCTGCCATTTCCGTCTGAAAAGGGATGATTTAACAGAAAAAACCAAGTATTTGGGGTGTTGAATTCCAATATCTAAGCCTTTCTTTTGACCCTGAGTAAGAATTTGGGTCTGTGTAGCCCACATCACAGCTAGATGTCCAACTCCACATAATTATTTTGGAGTGCACATCTATTCTTGTAGCATCTTCTTCCCTTTCTCCCTCCTACTTTTGCCCTGCACACTTTGAGGTGCGATTTCCAGGGTTCTTCAGTAACATTAAAAGAGGGAAATAATAACTCAACTTGTCAAACATCCTCGCTTGACGGGCCCCTCATTCTTCAGGACTGGAAAAGCAGTCTGTGCACCCGGTGTGCCTCATTCCTGACATGAAAATCTCACCTCTGGAAAAGAGTTAGTAACCGAGGGTAATTAATTTCTGAAACGGTGACAGGACTGCCAGTTCTGTTGGCGAATGGCCATTGTTGCTTGTGGTTTTCATGTCTGTCCCTGAGGAATGGGATAACTCTGCTCAAATGTAGGAATCTGTGTAATCATTTGCCTGTATGATTACCAATACCTGATTACAAATGTCAGGATAATACCGTCAAGGTAATTCACATGAAACTGTTTGCAAGATGGTTTTTAGTTACTCAGAGCATATTGCATTTCCTTTGGGAAAGGTCAAAGAATGAAGAATGAGTGAATAAATGAGCATTATGCTAATAATCTTCCTGGGGATATCATTTACATTAATTATGTGTTTGCTCTGCCTCCTTTGGGCATGCTGACAGAAATACGTGAATTTCACAGGGAATTTCATGTCTATAGGTAAAACCAGAGAAGTTACGTGAGAAAGACTGGAAAAGAAAGTTGGAATAAAGAAAAACTCAATTTTTACAGAGCAGGAAAACGGGAAAGGTTTATGGTTATCTCCTAACATTCAGAAGCTCTGGCATCCCCATACCCACCTCAGGCTGCAGTTGTCTGGAAAAAGTTGTCAATGTCTGGAAAACCTAGGATTCTCATCCATCATATTCAAGCGCTGATGATAACTGTTGCTCTTGGAAGTTTTACCAAAGAACTCAAAACAGGCATTCCTAATAATTCTTTGGAAAACTACCCTCATCAGAATAATGATCATTAATGTCTGTTTACCTGTGATGCTCTTTGTCTTGGGAGGGTTACCTCCTTCACCAGTTTCTTACTGCATGTGAACAGACCTCGGTGGTTTGTCTCATATGGGTAAACAAAAGTGGACAGCAGCGAGAGAAAAGAGAAATCCAGCACTCCACAGCACACAAACATGAGCCCACAGCAAGTCTCATTTCTCTCCTGCTCACTTTGGTGTCACTGTATTACAATACTCTCGGAGTCCGTATGGAATGAATTCTTTCTATTCTTAATCCCTCCATGGTTTCTGTAGGCTATTATCAGGGCACACAGAAATTCATCTTGCCTTGCACCTTCATGAAGCCTCTGGGCTCCACCATTCATAAACTCCAATTTCAGTCACACAAAAATTTTTTCTTGCTTCCCTTCTTTGATGCAAATCCAACTACAGCTCATATATCTGAAAAAGAGTACCCAAAACGCTGTCCTTGTTCATAGATTAATCTCGTTTCTTCCCTGAGGGGTTGGTGCTTCATGCTCTACTCATAAGCAGCTTTACTGATTTCAGTGGAGCTACTCATGGGAGAGAGGAGTCTGATACGCTGCCGTGCAGGAAGACATCTGGAGTCAGTCCCACGAGGTCAGTGTTAATTAAGTTTCTTCCCCATGTTTTCAGGCCTCTCACTCTGTTGTACTTTTCACATCTCTTCCCATTTGGCTTCTTTGACTCGTTTTGTGCTCTTTGTTAGCAAATTAAGAGAAACAGAACAGCAACAGGCTCTTATAAATCCTTTTCCCAGTGCTATTCCGGGCTGTGTTTCTTTTTCTGCTGCATCTGCACCTGGCCTCAAGTAAAATCTCTTCAGCCTCAAATGGTCAATTTTTAATGGGGATCACAGCAGGAAGCAATAGTTTGACAGCTGACCCATTGGTCCCATCACTGTTTCTGGTTAAAATTGAGAACCCCAAAACAAAAAGAAAACATTAGGGGAGGAAAATGAGACAATACCATAAGAAGGCACAAAGTTTGAATAAGAAAAGAAGTTGGGGATTGTTAAATGGAGAGCATTCATTGAGGTATACATCTTAGGCTAAATATACACATTATCTATGCAAATCTTAAGGCCAAAATAATACGTAGGCTAATTCTTGTTAGCAACACTTCTGTGACTTGTGTTAAGGCAGTACGAAGCAGAAAACCTATTTGCTTCTGGAAGGTAAATGCCAGGCAAAATCCCCATTTATGATTTTCCCATAATCCTTGAGGAGACACAGGATGAAAAGTAAGTGCAAGGAGCCACAGAAAATAGTCACCTGTGCTCAGGCAACCCTCGCAGCTCACATCTGTGTACTCATATAGGCTGCTGCGGGCACAGGGTGAGGCACAGGCTGCTGGCTTGGCTGGTGGCCATAGCCTCCTGCCCTTTTTCACTCTCCAGGGCTCCTGCCAGGTGAAACGGCAGAAATGGGGCATCTGTATATGATCTCCTTGTCTCTGTTTTCTAGTACATAGTTTCATGATGCTATAGGATACAGGAAAATTAATTATTCCATAAGAAGCATAAAACTGTGCTGGGGATTTACAGATAAATTTCACTTGCAGAGCAAGACCCGAATTTATTTGTTCATGATTAAAGTCCTGCAATCATTTCAAACAGCATATGCTTTAGAGATATCGAGCTGTCATACTTGTAATACTCATATTTCCATATGTGCAACACTTCATTTTGTGTAAGCCTCATCCAAGTGTTAACTAAAGAATCCTCACAATACCTTTGTGCTTAGCTAGATGCTTGCCTGACCACAGGCACTTGCAGGATGAGGGACTGAATGCCTGACCAGGTCCACAGGGCACTCCGGTGGCAGAACACAGCCATTACTGACACCAGTCAATGCACTGGTCATTCCAGTTTTGCTTTGGTTTTCATCTTTTAGACTCAAGAGCATTGAAAATAGTGCACAAATATCACCTCTCTTTTTGCAAACAAAGAAAATGGAGCACCACAGGCAGCGTAGCACCCCCAACAGCGGAATCCAGTACAAACACTGTGTATGAACAAACAAAGAAAATGGAGCACCACAGGCTTGCAAGCGTAGCACCCCCAACGGCGGAATTCAGTACAAACACTGTGTATGACAATATAAAGTGAGAAATCACTTCTTTATGTTCTTTGCAGGTACCAGGAACAGTGTTTATTATTTCAGTAAATGTTGCCCTGTTTGTGGTGATTAAATGTGATCAATGGATGTTTCCGTATGATGTTATTTATCTTTAAAATGAGTTGAGAAAAGCGGGTTCTCATATTTTTGACTGCATCTGATTCTGACTTTACAGTAGATCAGATTTCCTGCTACAGATAGTTAAAGATGGAATGAAAAAAATTTGGACTTTAGCAGAATAATAAAGGATGAAGTTTTCAGACCTTTGCATCACCAGATATGCTAAGTAGAAGGAGGTCCTATGAGGGGGTTGGAGGTAGTTAGGAAAGGAGGACCCTGGCATTATTTAGCTGGCTATAATCGCTGCATTCAAGGCATAAATTGGCAGGGGCTATTGGGAGGAGACTGTAACAGCCTGGCCCACAGTACTGATGGCAGCAGACGGAAAATGGCTACCCACAGGCACACGGATCTCTCAGTGGAAGAAGTTGAAAAAAGACAGACCTTCATTCGTAACCTGATTCTTCTAATCCTCTACAGGGATGTGGCTTTCACGCCAAATTATAGCACTGTATTTTACAATGCCAGTGTAATGTTCTAGCTGTTGTTTTTTAAGGTAAGAAAGAAGCTAGAATTTTCCAGTGAATACTGTGGAAAAAAAGAAAAAAAAAAAGCAGAGCAAAAGTAAAACTACTTGAACTCTCCCAAATAGTGCAGGGAATTGTGTTGGGAGGTATTACAGAAGAGATGACTGGAATTGCCTTCAAGAGGAAAATGGGGGGAGAATTTTCTTGCTTGCATATTTATAAGACTTAAAAAGGTGTGGGGGTTTGGTTTTGATTGGCTTTAAAGTTGTGTTTGATTGGCTTAGAAACTGCAAAGGGAAAAAAAAAAAAGTAGAAATTCCATCCTGCTTTAATCACTGCCCACTCCAAGCTTCCCTAATGACTTCCAGATGCATTCTTTTTATGCTATTGTTCTGGCACAGTTTCCAGACAACTTTTGGGTCTGCTAACATTTGGAAAAAAAAAAAAAAAAAAAAAGAGAAAACCTTCCTCTGCCCTCCTCTTTTTCCTAACAGAAAACAGATTTCACTCTGGTTATATAAATGTGTGATGAGCTGGAGAAATAAAATGTCTGTCGCTGTCTCTCTTCGATCTCCAGGAAAACTTCTCATATAAAGTTCAGGAAAAATAATCACTTAAATTCCTTGTAGGGATTTTAAGCAGATTCCAAAGAATTTTTTTCTATTTATGTAAAATAGCATAAAGTTGAATATTAAAAAAAAATTACTCTGCAAATCTAAAACTCCCCACCACAATATAATTTTCACGCTACTCTCTGTGTCACTGGCCTGTTGAGTTACCTAAAGCAAATCATCTTGTCTCTAAATGCCTCAGTTTCCCCCTGTGTGAAATGGAGATGATGGTGCTCAGCCACAGTATAGAAACTTTTACGACTTTCAGCCGAAAAGCACTTTGCAAGGTAGGGTCAAAACAGCTTCTGACATGCGTAGGAGATGACAGAAGAATCCTGATGTGTTTGCTAAGCTGGAGAGCAAAACAGCAGTCTCCTCTGGAATGGTGCATGCAGCCCATGCAAGGCTGCTGTGCTTTGTATAGTCATAATATTTATAAGGTACTTTATTCCCCTTTGAAAAAAATAACACATTAGTGCTAAGAACTGCTGTCTTTGAAAGCCAGCAAACTCTTTGAAAGCCAGCAAACCTCTGAGACCTACCTCCTGCTTAGGCACCTTACCAGCCCTACCTTTACAGAGGATAAAACTCAGACCCATTCAGGCCACATTTATTCTATATCTTTTGGGGGAATCCCACGATTCCTCTACCCATCCATTTTTTCTTTCCATAACATTGATGTCCACACAAAAATGTCCATGTTTCCTGTGTCTTCCAGCCCTCCCATCCATGACAAGGGGAGAAGGGGTGTTGTTACACCCTGTGAAGAAGATGCCCTTCCGTAAGTCCTGGACTGCCTCAGAGGTCTGGCTTTCAGATGCTGGTACCTTCTGCACCAGCAGAAGTTCACTGGCTAACACCTGGCCAAAAGCCCCATGGAGTTCCTGATAATATCAGCAGAGATGCTAAACGACCTCTGTCCTAAATATACACAGCTTTCAACTCCTTGCTTTGTTCACTGGTTCACCCCAGCCCAGCCTGCGCCCCACATCTACCCCTTCATATTGCTGCCGGAAAAATTTTGCTTATGGGTGACAAGCTGGTACCACCAAGCACCAGGAAGAACCACGGCGAGGCAACCTGGCACACCCATGAAGTGGCTGCTTCACAGTCTTCCATCAATGGTAGATTTTTATTGTCACGCCATGGGCTGTAGAGTACAATTGTTGTGGATGGATGAGAGAGAGGGTACAAGGCTGGCTGAGATAGCTTTGGGGGGTGTCATAAAGAGTACTTGGAGCTGACAAACCCCTCAGCAGCATTTGGATTCCCCTAGCCTTGAGATATCTCTGCGAGGCAGTCATGGTATGGAGACTCCTATATTTAAGGTAGTCACCTGGACTCCCGCATAATGTATGGAGATCTGGTCCACCCCTTCCCTGCAGTCTAAGGCAAAATGAATTATGTCCTAAAACTATCCATGAATAAGGGGTGCTCAAATTTAAACACTTATGTCCTAGGTACCTGAAATTACATTAAATGGTTCTATCCACAGTTACCTATAATGTGTATCCAATTATACATCAAAAAAGAATTTTGTCATTCACTCACTCTAACCCCAAAAAGAAGGAAATGCAAGTTATGGCCATGGAAGATACTTTGGTTTTTTCTTGCTATTACAATGCTAACATTTCTGCCCATTAAAGTAAACAGGTTTTATGATTTTACTTATCGCTTTATAACCCAGTATTCCAAGTAGACAGTTGCCTTGCCAAGAAAGAGACACAAGTATGATTTGGTAGTGTGGATGCCTTGCTGAAAGTTTCGAAGGCAGTCTGCTCCCCTTTGCTTTCTTAGGCCAGCTGGAAGATTTCAGCTAAGAAGGCATCGGGCTTCATCTGTGGTTATGTACAGACAGGTAGGTATGTTGGAGGAAGGCACCATCACAGGTAATTAATGGCAAGTATAACACTGTTGTCCTCCATCATTTTGTGTGAGTGGGTTGCTGCTTGGAGTAGCAAAGTAGATTTCACCTTGTCCAGAAAAAATACATAATTACCCTAAGGCTAATTCCTTTCTGTTTCAGAGACACCTTAATCAGTAGTAAACTAAATAAAACTCAAACCAGAGATTATTGCTATAAATACACTTACAAAATAAATAAAGGAAGCATAGAATACTGCATACCATATAGAATGGGTGTTTGTTTGTTTGTTTTATTCTTGCAGATTTGACTATCAAAAGTGTTATGGAAAAAAGTGTACAAAAATCAAAGCCCACTCTCATGGCTGCTGCTGCTGTCTCACAGACTGGCCACTGCTGCTGCCGGTTCTCTAGATCAGGTACAGGTCAGGTCTCTAAACATCAGGCACTTTTTGAGAATCAGACCTTTTCAATTTTAAATTCTTACATTAAATGATTTTATGTAAAAGTACAGCCAGTCAATCCTGATGACTTGGGAGTAGGAGGAATTTTTTGAAAGCTGTATCTAACTTTCAAAAGTGTTGGGCAGAATTAGACTGAGCTAAGAAACTCCATAACCTGATTTTTAGTTAAAATTAGAAGACTTGTAATGGAATAGTTTGATCTGGCTGATATGAAGTTCTAAGGAAGAGCCTATTTCTTTCTAGTCTGTTCATCCATTTTCACTATTCAGCTGACAAAGTGCAAGCCAAAGGCAAAT
>NW_009646966.1:3622276-3635274 GCF_000708025.1 Charadrius vociferus | reverse complement strand
AAATAAAATCAATTATAAGGAAAGCAATTTTGATTTAACTCTTCTGCTTAGTCATTTAATGAGTTTATACTAGATAGATGAGATCTATAACAGATCTTTAGTAAATAAAACCTTTACTAATAAAAGCAATATTAAAATCCCTTGGATTTCACTGCCATAAGATTTCACTAACGTGCTACTGAAAACTTCACAAAATCTGTAAGAAAAAAGAATATTTCCTTCCTCTGTGACTGCTAGCACTGAATCTGGATTTAGAAGGAAATCTAGGTGATAGGTACAGATCCCTCCTGAGGGAGAGGTTTAAAAATTCTTGAACCCCAGCAGAAAACACTCTTTTTTCATATTTAAATCATTTGACTTTGAACCTATTTTTTATTGTTTCTTAAAATATCTCAACATCCGTGCACTGAAAATGTTCTCTTTGCCTTAATTAGGAGTATAAATTAGGGTGCACCTTCAGATTCATAACAAAGACACAGTGCTTGTGTCACTACTAGTATTGCAGACGTACCTAGAAGAATGCTGTGCCCAGAGGTAAGCTGTCAGGTACCAGTACACAATTAGGCCAGCAAATCTTTTTCCATTGCTATGCTGCTACAAAGATGATTTGGGGGGCTGATCCCTGGAATAGGCACAGTACCACAAAATTGTTTGGCAGAGTATGAACTGAGATTCAGTATTCTTTGCCGGATTTTTTAGTCCTTGATCACCAACATTGCTATTGTCAGGAAGAGTTCCCAGCTCCTGCCAAGGTTTTGCAAAGCTGGGCTCTTTGGGCAGACATTGAAATTGGTCTTTTAACCGCAAGTCCATTTAAAAATCTGACAAATTGAGTCTATTAAATATATTAGAAATGTAGGGCTGAGAAGTCAAGAAGTCAGCTTAATCAACTTCTTTACTCCTAAACAAAGGTAAATATTTTTAGACAAATTCTGACACATACTTGATATACTTTTAAAACTTCTAAGGAAATTATTTCTGCTACCTGCCTCAAAAGTGTCAGCATGTAAGTAGCATTACTAGAAAGTTTTTCTCTAATAGCTAATCCAAGTCTTTTGGGCATTTAAAGAATAAAAAAATTACTTGTTCTGCCCCAAATGAAGTGTAAGCCACCTGTCACATGCTGAAAAAATATGGATTATATGTCCATTCAATCTTCACTGCCTCAAAACTGATTTGTTAAACCTCTTATCTACCTCATTGAATGACTACTTGCTCTTACTCTCTCTTGGTCCCCCACGCACCCCAAGAGTAAAAAAAAGCTGAGAGTTTATCAGTGTTCTTGTTAACATACCTGTAAATGACACAGGCAATGCTGCAAAGAGGCTGTACCATTGACTCACATTCAGTTTAACCTTCTCTGTATTCTCCAGATCCTCCTCTGGAGTGTTATCACCCACCTAATAACTATTAATTGTATGTTTATTCATCTGTTTCTTTTCCCTCCTACATTTATTTTCCTTGTGTTTGTTTTTATTGAACTCCACTGGGCTATTTTGCTCTCTTTCTCCAATTTGTCAAGATGATTCTGAATCCTAATCCTAAAGTCTTTCACCCCCTGCCCCCACTGTGGTGTCACACTCAAATGTTTTAGTGCGTTGTTTAAATAAACCCTGAGAATACTGGGTGGAGCGGAACTCATGTGTAGCTTTTTAGACAATAATGAAATGCCCTGAATCAAACATTTATAATGAAAGAGATTTGATGGGCAATCAGATTGATGGTATTACCTAAGGCTGTCCCACTGTAAGACTTTTCACCTTAATCTAATTTCTAAAACCCGTCTCCAACTTCTGTTTTTCTTCATTCATTATGAATTCTTCCTTCAGTGATTTCTCATGAACAAGTGTTTCCCCTTCCCTAAAACCATAAGAACTAAGTGCAGTGACGTAATGTAGACTAGAGCTGTAATGTAGATGAGAGTTTCTGAAAACACAGCGGGAAAGAGGGAATGTCCCCAATGGGTTAGTCATGAGGGAGAGTAATTTATTTCATCTCCTATTTTGTGCAGATGTTCTTGCAAAATTATTCTTAACATCTTGGCTCCCTATTCATTTGCCCTTTCTTTGGGAAAGGCCTAACGAGAAATCTCATCAGAGAGACAAAAACAGCCCCAGGAGATGAATTACCTTTTCACTCATAGCTGACCTGATTCGGTGTTCGCAACTCTGCTGTTCCAAGCAGGAAGCAGAATTAACTGACTCCGGAAGAACCTGATCAGCAAACATTTCCATGATTCTGTGAAGTGGGTACTTGCTACTGATGAAAAGAGTTTTTCAAAATTTTTCATGCAAACTTTTTTTTTTTTTTAATTACGGTCTTTCAAATCAGAAATTTTCCCTGAAGATTAATCAGTTTTACTGTAATGTTGGGTATTTATAAATTTCTCAGTAAGTTTTTAGTTAAGAATTACATTAAATTGTTGTTTATCAACCTCCCTCCCATGTATCATACTAAATACTGAAGGATTTTAGTGAAAAAGGAGGGTTTTGGAAAAAAAAAATTATTAAGGACTTTTTTTTACTTTTTAATTAAAAAGGGTGTGTTTAGTAAAAATGCCGATCACCAAAACTATCAGAAACAATGAAAAAACAGTATGAAAAACTTCTCAAGCCATGTAAAATGGGTATTTACCAACCTCTAAAAACGTAGACAAATCCTCAAGGTTCTTGAATTTTTGTTTTACAATATCCTTTTCTCATTTTTCATTGGGGATCTCCCATTTTCTAAAATCTCATTAACTTAAGGCATTTCTATTCACAGGCGTTAAAGATCCCTCCTTAGTTTGCATGATCCCGAGCTCTGGTGCATCTCCTCCTCAAGATCCAGGGGGCAGTTTAACAAAGGCTATTCCCAGATTTTGCCCAGGCTTTGTGCTTAGCCTGAATATGGTCTATCGTTTGTATCTTCCTGACACGTCATGAAGTGAAAGAACCCAGCTTCTCCTAGCAGAGTTCCTCCATAGGATCCTTTTTATCTTACTCTGCACAGACCGTTCGAAGCCCTGCCTCTGTGCTGCATGTGTTTTCCAGATTATTTTTTCACTCTTTTATTGCACAGCTATGGGAATCAGCTCAGATTAAGTTAAAAAAAATAACGCCACATCCAGGGTTTATGTTGCGGCAAGGAGCAGGGAAACTTTTTTAGGCGGGTGGGGAGAGCAGGGAAGTTTAGACATTTGCCATTCATTAAAACTGCTCTTCCTAGTGCTGCCAAGGAGACTATTGCTCATGCTCGGTGTGTTCTCCTAAAAGAAATGGAAGAACCTTTATGCCTAGCTGCAAATTACTAGTGATTTACTAGTGATTTACCAGCTCAGTGACAAACTATCCTGTTCAAGGTATAGAACTGAGAAGTCTCCTCTAGTTTATGTTACTTCTTTGTGATTTTTCAGAAGTATTGCTACTACTTCAGCATTGGTTTTTTTACAACCAAGTACCTTTGTATTTAGGAACGGAAAGCTTCAGAGGTGATAGAACAACTTACTTCTAGCTCACAATATTAAAGTACAGGCACAGAGGAGAGGGGCAAAATGTCCTTCCCTATGGTAAGGAAAACATTAACCCCTTTGGTGTTCCAAACAAACCTGTGGGAAGTAGAAATGCGCTTGGAACGAGTGTTGGCAAAACGTATGCTGACGGGTTAAAGATGCAAACGCTTTAATGGAGTGCAAGAAAACTTGCAGGTCAAAAAGCGAAGGATTCCCTTCCCCCCTGCTCCGCTTGAATATTTCTTCCAGGGATTTGAGAACTGAGATGACGTGGAAAGGGATAATAAAACCCTGCGAGGCTCCGGGTGTTCCACAGCCTGGCCTCGCTCACAGCAGCTCTGGACACTTAAAATTAAAAGTCCCAGGGAGCGAGTGAGTCATCTTGCCTCCCAGCTTCTGCCCTTGCAGAAGGGGCAGGCAAAAGAGGCTGAAGATTTCCCCTGCAAATGTATCGATCTTGCAAGTTTTAGTCAAATCATAGCAGTAATTTTTTCTTTATGTTACTGAGGAACTGCAACAAAACAACCAAAACCTACATCCTGAGATCTAGCAATTCTCAGCGTATCAGACTGTGCCACTACCAAACTCATCCGCAGAGAGCAAAAAAAAAAAAAAAAGCTTTGCTTTTATTCCAGACTCCTCCCTTTTTCCTTTTTCCATTTTGTGCTGTGTGGCTCTTAATTTGGAATTGTTGACTCTCTTCTTGTCCTGACCATCACAAGGGACATACAGCATGCATACCGTATAATTGGGAAGCAGTTCGGGAAGCTGCCACGTCTGTAGGGCTGCAGCACACAAAAGGAGGCGGAGGTAACAGGAATACCTTCTACTTGACAAACTTGGAAATTCTGGTGCCACATCAGCAGGAGCACATCCCAGCATAGCGCTCTTCAGTCACTGCAGAAGTGAAACGCACCACAGAAGTAATTCAAGGCACAATACTCTTCCCAAACGCCTGCTAATTTTTGCCCTTCTGCCCCTCACATCTCAGTCAGACTTGAAAGGTGGTATTACACACTTCAAACCTCACTGTTGAAAACAAAGTACCTAATTCCATTTAGGAAACTAGGAGCTTACTGCCTCTGTACCCAAAAGCCTCACAATCCACTTCTCTGAATTAGGGAAGAACTGAGAGACTGAGGGTATATCAACACCGTGTAGTGCAATTCCACGTACAAATAGATGAGCTAACTCAGGAGCCACAGGCACCCAATGTTGCTCCTACCCCAAGGTGGAGCCCCAGGTTCCCATGGCTTCTGGTACTAGAATTAATTCAGGCATGCTGGATGATGTTGCAACCCCCATGTAGACATAAACATCACCCTTAGCTGCCTTTGGTACCGCTATGCCCACATTCTGAATACCCACCATACATGAAAACTCAAGCTTTTTTTATCTAGAGGTTTGGAGAGGGACTTTGAGCCACACGTATGAGATACCTTACCTGGGTTTGGGCCCATGGGGTAGTTTTTTAATGGAGCATGTCTATACCCCTTCATTTATAAACACTTATGTGTATTTGCAATTCTATGAACTATGAAGAGCTGTTGCAGGAACAATTCACCACTGCATAAGCAAGGCCAAACAGTGAGTAACTGTATGGATGCTCTCCCTGTAGGGGTAATAGCACAAACGCGAACACCCAATTTGTTTGCTCAGCCCCTAAAAGTAGCAAAGTATTAATTAGAGAAAACCTTTTCTGCATGAGCCTTTTTGCACCTATTTAATTCTATGGCTGGAGTTAAACTGGTGCAATGCTCTAATGTGGGGTAACTGTACTGTGATAAACACCTGTGGTTTAGATTATTTGATATAAAGTTAAAGCCAACCAATATTTTCTTCTAACGCACGCTGTGTTTGGCACATAGTTTGGCCAAACAGTAACCATTAGGACTGGCATTAGGGCAGCTGTGTGCCTGCCTCAGAAGCCTTTTTGGAAGAGTTTAGTTAATGTTGTTCAGCTGTTCCTTAGAGCCCAGCATGCCAGCTCTGAACTCCCATGCAGCATTTTGCTGCAGGTGCTCTCAGAAAATAAAAAAGTGGGTGTCACGGCTTGATCTCAGAGACTATGGGTTTGAGGATTGAAAAGCCTTGTGAAATGCCCTGTGTAAAAACCATCTTTTGAATTATCAGACCTGGCATCATATGCTGGTTATTAAGAATTACCAACATCCATACTTGATCTGAGATGTCAAAACATGCAGAAAAGAGCAGGGACATATAGAGACTTGAAAGTGATCATAAAAGCTTATGTTGGGAGAAATAAGGAAAAACAAATACCCAAATTCAGAGACAAATAAAAGGAATAAGTGAAGTTTTCCCAAAAGTCACGTTTTATGTAGACAGGAGCAAGTTGATAAGGACGTTTAAAGGTGAACATTAAGGTAGCCAAGTACTATCTTTCAAATATTTTTGTAAAGTTCAAAGAAATCATAAAGAAAACTACATAGATGAGTGTTGGATCATCCATAAAATAAAGGCAACTCTGGATTTTCCTCAGCTGGTGACCGATGTTTGGTCATCTCTTTTGACTATCCTCAGTGCCCTATTGAATCACTTGAACATAAGCTCCTGGTGTGGGGATCAGTGGCAGTATCCCATTTTCCAGAACAGAGAGAACTGAATGATTTACATGCTATTTACTATATAAATTCTGTGATTGTGTGAAATCTGAAATGAAATGCGTGCACACGTCCCTTTGATGTCTAATCGCTCTGTATAGACATCCCTGTGTATGTGCTGAACACTGATATGAACTTAACACCTGTACCTCTAACGTCTATTTTACAGTAAAAATCAAAGTGGCGTGAAGTGGCTGAAGTGTCGTGGCAGGATAGCAGCTGGGTGCCATCCAACCCTGTTACATTAACGCCTTTTCTCTGAAAGAGAACTGCAGGACTTCGATGCCAGGCTAGAGGAAGTATTTATTTTTCTGAAACAACATCTGGCTCTTTAACAAACTCCACAGGTGGCTATGTTGGTGGTTTCTAGTCTCTTATGTGGTTAGTGCTCTGTGTGGCTAGCTTAAAGAGCCCGTCATGTCAATGACTGGTTCATTCAGTCTGAACTATTTTCGTTGGACTTAGGGATACTGTGGGATCTGTGTAACCTCACTAAAGCCTCTCCTGAAGTAGGTGCTTAAAAGCATCTACAGTTTAGACCGGAAAAAGGGAATGGTATGTTTGTGTGCACAAAGTTTAGCACAGGCAAGCTACCATCTGACTGGTCTTTCTGAAACAGTTTATCCAAATGACAATATTTTTGTCCTTAATAAGGAGATAAAACATATTATACACCCAAATTAAAAGAATATTTTAAGGCTACACAGCGTCAAGTGCCCAAATAGAAAAAAATGGAAGAATTAAAACTGTCTGGGGGGGAGGAATGTTCAGAGTCAAATAAAATGGTAAAAGGCATACCTTATTCTTTTCTTATTAGAAATGGTTTTGGATTCTTAACACAGCTCTCAGCCAGATTGTTTTAGATTGGCTGAAAATTTCTCTAGAAAACTGCAATTTTGATTCCCTAATGCAATATTGCCTCAGACCATTTTTAGTGCTTCCCACATAATAGCCCATTGTTAGCAATGCATTTGTTCACACATCCCAATTTTCCCCACTGGAGACTTAAAAACATTTGGATACCAAAAAATCCTAGCTTCTTACTGCTATCCAGCTTTTTACCTATGCAATGAAGAAGATAAAGGACATTAATAAGTACATTGAGATAGTAGAGATCAAAGAACCATGCTTTTGCTCCATCTCTGGTTCAATTTGGGCCACCCAAATTGGTCAAAAAGTTCAGAGGCAGCTACTGGGAGATTTCATGTCAATAGAGAGCCCCTGTGAAGTGTAAATTATGGAGCTGGTTCAAACCTATGCCAGATCCTGGCCTACTAGGAACAGCCATAACTTGCAGTTTAGTTGCTTAAAAAAAAAAAAAGAGAGAGAGACAGAAATAAGAAGAAAAACCAAGCAGCTTGATGAGCATGAGAAATGAAGCCTGGTTTCCTCTGCCTCTGCTAAATTACCTGGAGTCCAGTAACATGACTGTGCTCTCAAGTGTCGCTTTCCCAGAGCAGGGTGTAGAAGCCTTAACTCAGGTCTTTCTCTTCCACTCAGCATCTCATTTCCATGAAACTTCTAAAAGCATAGTATTTCCAAGGCCTCTAACCCTCTCCAACCTGTAGTTAAAACAGTCAGAAAGTTAAAATATCATTAGGATGGGAACAGAAAGACACTACAATTGCTTAAGCCTTGTTAGTTTAAGAAATTGGATCAAAGAATTAAAGCATCAAAGAGACACTCTGCACCACATCCACCTCTTAGGTACCCCGACATGTTAGTGTAGGGAGAAATTTTTACATAAGCAGGAAAGCCTTTTGCCCTCCCTTCTGCTGATGCTCAGGGAAGTCACTCTCCAGCCCCACACAATCTTAATAGAGGGGGCGTCAATCTGGAAGAGACCATATTCAGCTATATTCAGCTATATTCAGGGTAAAAAACTGGCTTCAGTAGGGCCAGGTTTTCAACCCAGAAGCTTTACCTTGGGCATGTAATGGGGTCTACGAAATCCTCACACTCCACAACTGAATACAGATCACAATGCCATGTTACCTTTAAGTGATCTTTCAAAGACAAGGTTAAAATCTATCATGAGTTTCACAGAAATTGTTCATACCTTGAAGAGACTTGTGAGGAACGGTGGAGTGTATTCTGTTACCTTGGGTCCTGAATGACAGTATTGAGTAACTCTCTGTAAGATGTAGAAATTCCTTTAGTCATAGCTTGCCACCAAATCTAGGGTTTGACTTTTAGCTGTAGTGCTTAACTTCATATCACTTGAGGAACCAGCTGCTATTAGCAGGGAGCAATCTCAACTGATGTATTTAACTTGGTCCTGCAAAGGCATACTGTTTATTAACTACCATGGAAGATATTCGTCACCTGTACTAAAGATGTAGTGTGTATCCAACAGACAAGGACAGACTTTGATACCTTTGCCTGTCAGTTGTTTCTCTCCACTTCCACACAAAATAATTCCCAACTTCCAATTTCAGCAGAACTTCTAATCAACCAATATACTAACTCATTTGCATATTTTAAACTTATTGCACAATTTATATGTAGATTACTTGCCGGAAATACTACACTAACTATATTTAAAGCTAGACATTCCATTAAGCGTAAGAATACTAGTGCATTAAAATAGCTTCTGATGCTCTGAAGAACATATCTTGCAGCACAACACACAACAGAAATGCAGTGATGATTTGTGCCTGTAACGAATATAAAGTAATGGAAATTAGTATGATGCAGGTTTAACCTATGACAAGGGGTACATTCAGGTACACTTCTGATCTGTTATACGAATTCCTGAAAGTTCCTTGGGTGTAGGAATGTCGTCTTGGAGTGTTTCTGTCTCTTTGGGCCCAAATCATCTTCCTTCTGTCACTGAGGCAGTGCGGTACCCAGACTTGTGAATATGCAGTGCTGAATCAGACAGCATAGACTCCAGCAATGGCCCAGTACCAGCTGAAATCTCTGCAGTCCTCTGGGACTGGGATTCCTTCTGCTGGGGAGTGATGTATAGAAGAAATATGTGCAGTATTCGAGTCTGAAAATGATGGAGAAAAGCCCCAGAACCGGAATGGCTTGGGCTGGTGGAACTAAGGATGATCTTTAGCCTCCAGATGCAGACAGAGTGTGATATGTTCTATCATAGGATGTTTCTGCACAGCTCTGAATCCTCTCTGTCCTTTCCTTTCCCAGTCCAGTGGAGCTGCAAGCCCAGCTGCACTCGCATATAGCAAGTGGTTTTCTAATGTTGGGATAGAGAAAGAAAATGAAGGGTGGACATCTGGTTTCTGAATCATGGTTCTGATTAACAACAACTGTTCAGATTGAACGACCTTCTAAGAATAAACATTGAACATGTAAACCATCACTTCTGCAAGGTGAGTTTCCTTCTGAGAGGAAAAAAACAGAGGAAGGCTTTAAGTCTCCCACCTCACAAGCACATGCTTTGAATACTAACATTGGATGAAGGATACCAATTCCTTGTGTGCACCATACTGTGGCAGTTTTGTGAATCTATCTCTTCATTCCTTCTGATCCTTGTTTTTAGTAGCTCAAAATAATATGTTTTGTTCTCTAATGAAAGAAGTATTTTTTTGAAACTTAACTTAAATTTTTGAATACTTTTCATGAATTCATGAGGAAATGCAAACACATTGCACATTAGGTGTTGATAAAATTTATTTTTTAATTTACCTGACAAACATAAAAAGCAATTGTTTACATTTCCATCCATTCTAATTAATATGCACCAGGTGCTGTACAGGCTTCCTTTAGCCTTCATCATCAATTCCTGATTGTGTGACTTTAATACAATTACTTAGCCTAACTTTTGCAGTATCTTTTACATATTATTAAATGCTGTAATTAAAGCTTCTACACCATATACACAGGATTTTAGTGCCTTTGTTTCTATTGTAGACCAGACACTGTCCAAACAAAATTATTTTACTGGCTTTCTGACAAAATAAAACCACTTGTCTTTAAAAAAAGAAGACATTTTCAGCTCAACAGTAAAGATGAATTCACAGACTAAAATTTCTCTTTCAATCCATTTATGTCACCTGCTCCAAAGTATCCATACCATAAACTTCTTCAAGATCTTATTTCTATAACAATCAAAGAATAACAGGAAATCAGATTTCACATTATGCAAATATCCAATTTTTAGCTTGATTAAGTTGGAAACTAAACTAATGGCTTAACAATACAGCAGATTTCCTTCTTACTACAGCTGGTCCGTATAAAGAACCACACAGCCTACAAACAAAACAGAGATATTTTACTCAATTAAATTGTAAATTTTTATCACAGGTCTGTGTGACAGGAGTGCTAGGCAGGACTGTGTTTAATAAATTCTGACAGTACTGTTGATATTTCACAATTACATGCCTAAATCACTAGGTACTTCAGCTAACTGGGGGACCCGAGTTGGGATGAAATGCACAGAGGATGAGTATAGCTATGGGTGCTACTTGACACAGTGAATATCAGCTGGGCTAACAGGGGTTTGGCAGCAGCCATGATCCTACAGCATGCCTCCAGCATCAGGTACTTTGATCCCAGCATTCTCCTTTGAGGACCCATTTTTGCTATAAGGACCCTACGACCATCCCGACAAAAACGATGGACTTGAAAATCCAACCCCTCGGAGTTACCAATGAGTTACTTCATCAGTTCCAAGAGGTCTGCTACTAAATACCATACTTAATTTGGAGGAGAAAATGCTGGATCTCTGTCCTGATAAAGGTTTAGAATCTCTCTGGAGGTTAGAGGATCTACAAAGTGAGATGCATCCTACCCTAAATGACTATAGGTTGGGTTTGGTGATGTGTGATAAATGTCTCATATGATTCATACTGCTTTTTGGATAAAGGTTTGTACAGTGGGTTTATCACCTGAGGACTTCAGTAAATTAATTCCAAAACAGAAGCCCACAAAGTCTCCTGTGGGATCCATAGGGTTTAATTTCTCTGCCATATACAGTGCCTGCGCTGCATTCTGCCTGCAGGAGAATGGGAAGGCATTTTCCAAACAAAGGGCTGGAGTCAGGTGTAAAAGACTTCTAGATCTGAAATCCCATTTCAATAAACATCCACCTTTTGAAAGTGTGCAGCTGAGAAAAGCCTCGGACAGCTTCAGCTTTCACCCTTGCCATCTGAGCTAAACACAGCTGTCTATTATGAAATCCAGTATATCGCAACCCCTTCATGCAGACAGACACATAAGCAGATTTCAGCAAAAATTCACAAAGCGACAGAGGGCCAGCCCCTGAAAGCTTTTATTCTGCCTTAATAAAAGCCATCAACATAGGCCTGCCTTTTTTAAGTGTAAAATCTGCTGCAGCCCCTATTAATTCGTCCCTGCCTGGCCCAACTCCTGGCCACAGGGTCAAAAGCCCAGTTGTCCTCTCAGCGCCTCCTCCTCTGGGCACAGTCCCAGTCGGCGGAGGGGAGAGGTCCCTGCACTCCTCTTGCCGTGCTGGCGACAAGGTCATGCCCAGAGCAAGAGCTGCAGGGCTGGGACTCACTGATTTTCACATTCACCAAAAAAGCAAGCCCTAGACGGGAAACAAAATGCACTCAGAGCCCTTGGAGGGTGGCTGAGTGGCTGCACAGGCTTTCCTGCAAACTGTTTATCTAAGGAGGCCTGAAGGTGGCTACCACCGATACCATAGTTCACCCTTAAGTTGCCAGGCTGAAATGTTTTCTTATGGTTTCTAGCTTGGTCTTTTTTCCTCTAGTGCAAACTGCTAATAGCAACAATAAAAGCAGCTTAAATATTTTTCTTTCTCTCCCTCTAAGGTAGACAAGATAATAGCCGCATGAGGACTTGCAAAAGGGCATTAAATCTTTTGGTTGTGTTTTTTTTTTTTTAAAAAAGCACTTTGAGCAAGCAAGCTAAACTAAGGCAGACTGCAACACGGTCATTCTTTCCATAGGGTTTTGTTTATACACTAGAGCATATCTCTCAGGCTGTGGCATTCAGTTGGCTGTAATTTCCAGGTTAATGAGAAAGGCCTTGCACAAATTCCAGCTCTAACATGTAACTGCTGCTTTGACGGCTACGAATGGAGGTGAGGGGGGTCCCGTGCTTATATTTACTTTTCTCAGCTGGAGGCCGTACAATGCCATTGATTCATAAGGTGAAACCGCTTGCAAATGGGAAGCCAAGTGCACTGAGAAGCATCATGAATTATTATTTCTGTATAGATGAAGATTTGCCTGGAGTGAGCCCTCACCAATGCAGAGGATTCTTCACTCCAGTCTTTAGTTTTGCTCTGAAGGTGCAGTGCCTTGGAGGCTGTGAAGGGCTCAGCTGATATAGGTGCATATAGCTGCCAGCATTAAATTGTGCTACCTGAAGACTTGTCACTTCAATTCCAGCGGCACACGCTTAATAACCTTTCATGCACACTTCCTCTTCTCATCCAGACACACTGATGTCTTCAGTGATCAGCTGCAGGTTGTTAAGGAAAATTAACTCACCCAAACACCATTTTCTTCAACTTCTTTTTCATTTCAGTTTTAGAACAACGGATGACCAGCCAGAGTGCTGAGAAAACAAATCAGTAACCATTTTCACTGTAAAAAAAAAAAATTACTTCTGGCATTTCTGATTTTTTCCAATGATTTAAAAATAGTCTAGTAATTAGCAGGATGATAAATAGGTGTAATGACATTCTTTTAAAGTACTTGGCTTCTTTAGGACTTTCTGTACTTCTCACTGAAGTAGGATACTGAAGTTAACTGCACAGAACATAGGGATATGTGTAACGGGATGACACAGGTTCCATAGTGAGCAGAAATACAGTGCAATTTAACTAATGAGAACACAGTTGCACAGTGCTAAATTTCACCAGAACACAAAGGGTGGTTTCTTTCCAGTGTGGGGTACCACAGGAGTCTTTATGGTGTGTGTTCATTTCTAGA
>NW_009646966.1:3620733-3622238 GCF_000708025.1 Charadrius vociferus | reverse complement strand
AAAAGTTATGAGCACTTTTTCTGTTTACAGAAACCTGCCCCTCTCCCTTAGCCAACTAAAGTAAAATATTTTGATATAGCACAGTATGATAACTCTTCTGGTATCAAGCCTGGAACCCCCTACAAACCCACCACTCTGGCTTCTTTTACTTTTTTTTCTTCCATATCCAACTGTAAATTAGAAATGTTTTAAAGCTTGTCTAATAACTTTCCAGAAAGGTACGAGTGGATGACTGCAACACAGCAGGCAGAGCCAGGTGCTGGTAACAGGGTCCATCAAGAGGTGGAGACTCAGCATGTCTGGAATCAAGTCCAGGGTCCTTCTGGAGACTCCAGTCATAGAATCATAGAATTGCTGAGGTTGGAAGGGACCTTTAAGATCATCAAGTCCAACCATTAACCTAACCTGACAAAACCACTTCCAAACCATGTCCCCAAGTACCACGTCTACCCTTTTTTTAAACACCTCCAGGGATGGTCATAAGCAGTCGGAGACAGGCTGCAGAGAAGCCCGGTCCAAAGTTCATGCAAGATGCAAGTTACCTACTGCACAGGGCCCAAGTCCATCCAGGAGGCAGGGCCAGAAACAGGGCTGGAGACAGTAAACCTGCAACATAACTGAGGGAGGCACTGATGGCCCCAGGCTGAGCTGAAATGGGGTTCTCATGGGTCAGGGCAGAGGCCCCAGGGTGAGACTGGTTATCAGTAAGGCCTATTAGTGGCTTCAGAGTCCTGACAAATACTTTCTTTACAGGTGGTGTCTTCTGAATTGGGGAGAATAGCATGGAGAATGCTGCTATTCAATACTTTTTCCATTTAAAAGTCATGTTCTAGGCGTCTCCAGGTGCACAACAGTATAGAGTATTTCTCCTTGCTTTATCTGCAAAGGTCCGTTGTCTAATATAATTTTCACTCCTACCATTGAAGTGCAATAGGGCATTTTTGTTGGGAAGATGCAGTCTCTCTATCTTATTATCTATTGCTTTGAACAGTTCAACAAGAATTGGGAATACAGAAATATCTCAGCCTTCCCACAACACACACTCAACACATCACCTCTGCAGAATGGTACGTTCTTCAGGTGGTTCTTCTGAAACTCGGAGGCATTCCCTTCTTCTTTTGCAAAAAACATGGAGAGATGAATGCTCTTTTCTGATGCAAAACCAGTCTGCAAACCGCCAATGACACTGTTACACTCCCACAAGCACAGGGAGCCAACACAACTTCTTTGCATTCCTATGATCCACACAGAGATGGGACATACGTGGCAGACGGGCCCTGTGCTGGTACCCTGCCCAGGAAGTGAATTTCAACTTAAAAGATCAGTCGGTAACTTCAGAGGCTGGAAATCTTGGTTGCAAACTTAGTCCATTTGACAACCTCTGCAGAACTGTTCTGTACTGGTGCGGAGAAATGGAATAATTAGCAAGTTGATAGATATGCCACTCAGGATTTTAGTATTAAAGCTGCAGAAGCTGTTGTGGACTGTGAGGACTCACTCAGCAG
>NW_009646966.1:3597491-3620635 GCF_000708025.1 Charadrius vociferus | reverse complement strand
GGGAAAACAGGACTCCCTTTCTCCACCTTCATTTCAGACTGCACAAACATCATCGGAAAAAAAAAATAAATGAGGACCTCAGAATATTCCTAAACATTCTTCTTCTCACTTCTGCAATTCAAGGGGTAAACGCATCTGCACCCCTTCGTATTGAAGAAATGTTCTTTCTTCTGAGAAAACACAGGAAATCTGATAGCACTTTAATAAATGGGCTAGACACCTACCGAGGTTGAAGAGTTAAGGCAAGGCAGTATTCGGTGATCTCGTCTTGATTTGTAAGTGAACAGCAAGAGTGAAACTTCCATAGAAAACAATTAAATCACATCCAAAGGCAGTCGTTATATTAGCTTTGGAGCAGCCTATTTTTTGTGCAACGTGCGCTCCCCCAGCAATCTGTTTATTCCTATTGTGTTTTTTGTTTGATGTTAAGACAAAGTTCCTGGGGTAGGAGGCTGGAAAAGAAAATACAGTCTCTTGCTACAAACTGTTAACGGACTCTTGCTTTGCTTTGCTCACTTTAAGTATTTTGCTTAGTTTGGCCCATTCCTCTGTTTTTTCTGGAAACCTCTCATTTTTCTTTTGCTCTGCCTTCCAAAACCACAGTGCACTGAAAAAGAATTTTTACTATGGTGCATCTCTGCTTCAAGGAATGCCTGCTTTATACATCCCTATATACCTGCACCCTACATTTTCAGGACCGTATTTATACAAATGAAAAATATTTATCCCACTGTGGTTTTATTTTCTGAAAAGCAAAGGACAGAAGTTTCAGCTAGTTAATGGGGGACGATCCAGCTGGCGTCTCTCATGGAAATGATTACCGCAGAAACATTTGCAATCACTTAAGCGTGGGCTCCCATGATGCTTAGCAGAAAAGGCTGAAAACAATTCAAAATAAATGTAGTGCGATCTAAACAGGGAAGGCGGAAATGAAAGATAATTTCCAGCAAACAAAGGAGAAGCCTTTCTCACCATTCGGGGTCCATTAACTACAAGATTTTAAAGTCATTTCAGCAACACTATTACAAATACGCGGAAAATTAACACGTATGGAGCCTATATATATTCTGCAGCTCAGCTACAGTCGTCCACATCTGTTTCTGGTTTAAGTTATACCTCGTGCTGGCATGGATTCAAAAAGCAGCAGTGGAAGTGAGTCTGGGTCTGGGACTTGACTGGGTTAAATGGATGCAGCTCCGCTGAGAGAACTGGAGCTAAATCAGCTAATAATGTGGCGCTACATTTCTAGAGACATGTATTTCAAGAGTTTTCCTCCTTTTCACTCCCTCTGTGTCCAACCACCTCTTCTGCACAGGAAAAGTAGAGTCCATACCTTAGCCATAGGCTTCAACCCTATAACCGTGTACGAACTTTTTTGTAGTGTCAAAAAAAGAGAGCTTAAACATTATTAAATTCAGAAAAGAGCTCACGTTCCCATCAGATTGCTTTAATTTTTGAATTGAAGAGGATTATTCATGTATTTATAAGTAGATAAGATGAGGGCAGCATGTGATGTGTATGTGTCTGTTTGCACATACATATACGTGCTTGTTACGTATGTGAGAAAAGCATTTCAACTCAATAAGCAGTAAATTCCCCAGTAAACAATTTACTGTACCAGAACAAACTACACTTTCCATGTAAGTAGGTAATTTCTCATGCTACAGCATGAACAAGCTTAAAACTAGAGAAAATAATCTCTTGGGCTGCTTCAGCATTTTATCTCACAAGACGGACGTGGTTTTGTAGCTTTTTTACCTCCATTTCTTGGGTCTTAGTGGTGCATTGCCTACACTTCACATAATTTTATTCAGATTTGTACTGTATATTGTTTTATTTTAAAACTTTTTCTGAGGGACCTAGGGCTTTCTGTGAGAAGGATCTTTCAAACAGTAAGAATTTATGGAAAGAAGGCCAACACAAGTATTCTTTTATAGCGTAAATATATAGCTTAACTTTTCCATGTCTCTATGTTTTATATAGCCTGAAATACATGAAATGTAGCCTTCTACCTAACTTCCAGGAAGTAATTTCTAGTAGCAAAAATGTCCTCAAATTTTCAAAGCTTCTCAGTGCTTCACAACAATTTTATTGAATTTATTCTCACAGTATGGACAAGGACTTGCTACTGTTTGCAATTTATCCTTGAGGAACTGAGGCACAGAGAAATGAAACATGGGATCCACCAAAACTCTTAAAATTCAAACTAAACATTGTATACTAGAGACCCAGAAAAATCTTGCCCAGGTGAATAAGCACATGAGCATCCTTATGTTGCCAGGTTTTCTCCAAAGAAAAGGAATTTAGGAGCCAGAAGTGCAGCTACTGGACCTCTTATACACTCAGCTAATGTAAGACACTCAGTACCTATATTCCTGTAGGGTTTCACACACGTGCATACTCATGCCTAAGTGCCAGATGGGCCCAAATTAAAGAGGCTACATTAAGATCACCTTGTCTCCCCAGCTTGAAGTAGTATTATCTCAGTTCAAGGTACAGCAGGCACAGTCTTCCCTTAAAAATGCAGGAGCAAAGAACTCAAGCTGTGATATGGGGTCATCAGCCAAATCCTGGGTTCTGGATTGCTTTAGCAATTGCTCATATATTTTGCATGCAAGAATGATGAAAGGTTACTAAAGATGACTAAATTGATGTCATATAGGGAGCAGCCTTGGCCTGGAAATCCCAGGTTCACACGGGCTCCTAATTGAAGCAGAAAGGGTTATGCTCACTTTTAGAAGAGAGGCAAGATCTGGGTAATATTGCTATGATGTCTTATATTTCCTACTAGTTGTCTGCAGTAACATCTATACTGGTAGATACGATGAGCAAGGTCTGTTGCCTGGCCCTGTGGGCAAGAGACACAACAGAGCTCATACCCAAACTGCACCTAAACTGAAATTAAGCCCTCCTTCTGGGGGAAGCTAGAGCCAGCGACACAAATTAAATAAGCGTAGGTCACAGGAGCCCAAGGTATGTGGGGCTATACACCTTGTCTGTAGCAATCCAGGAATATGGCCCACATCTCACTGGTTGCCTAACTACAGGACAATCCTTCCTCTTCTTATATTTGGTACCAACGTGACTAATCAGAGCAGATTAGGGACTATTTAGAAAAATATAACAGGAACTGGTTTTGCTGGAATTCTGCCAGCTTTTGCAGATGATTTAGACAAGTGTGTGAAAGGAGCATTTTCTTAACCCACATAGGGTGGGATTTACCTGAGCAAATTAAGACCTGATGTAGCTGAGCTTACCAGTCCCACAGTGACCCTCTACCATGTTCCCTTTACAGTCAAAACCAAAAATGCCGACTTTCATACTTTTCATCTCATCCAAATGTAAGAGTCTAAAGTAGGTCAGATGAGTTATGTCCTTAGATCACCTTAGATCCATCCAAATGTAAGAGTCTAAAGTAGGTAAGATGAGTTATGTCCTTAGATCACCTGTTACCTCTATCTAAAGGGAGCTTGTAGCACTACTTCTAATGTAGATATCTATATTGCAGATTTCTAAAGCTCAGACTTAGTGCTTGCCTTATATCCTCAGCAGGACGGATACCTGCAACTATATAGAAAGCATAGTCCTATTTAGCAGAGTATGTGTTCTGTGATGATGCAATCCACACAGATACCTAATTGCATAAGGAATTCCGGGAAGTTTTGAAACAAAAGTTGAGCTCTACCATGGATGCACAGAGTTCTGTTGAATCAGGGTAGTCTGAAGGCTTTCTAGATCTATTTGCCAGCATCCCTGCTTAATCCAGCATCATGGCATCATGTGTATCTCATGGTATAATCACTGACGAATAACAGGCCAAAGCGTAGGACAGATGAACTACTGAGAAAATGATTGATGAGGGTTCACACCTGCAATACAATTGGTAATTCTCTGTTCCGGCACTGGTTATTTTGCTATTTGGCAGTCATGTCATTTTACAGCAAATAATGGATGAGTCAGCTGCAGCAAACGAGTTCGGGGACTGCCTAGCCCCTGAACAGCAGGAGCCCAGGCACAAAAGGGTGTCTTGGCTTACTTTTGTGCTTCCACTTTCACATTCACCGTCAACTCAGCTGAAGGTGCAAACAGTAAAAATCAGACCTGTGGTAACCTGCTTAGGGAACTTTTAGACAAGTTTCATTTTAAGTCCAACACATCATAAGGTCTTTCAATGGCTGATTCAGGATCTTCTCTTTGGGTTTTGTTTCTTTGTTTGCAACTGGCTTTCTATGTGTCTAGGAAGAAGTCAAAAAAAGGACTGAAAACCAGTGAACACTGAGCAAGAGATATTTTCAGATGACCTAGAAAGAATGGGGGAGAAATACTATGTTTGGAGAGAACAGAAAGGAAAAGTTCTCAAAAACATAATTTTTCTTAAAAGAGAAGACCTTAATATAGGTTAGCTTTGGTTAATTCTAATAAAACAGAAGTAGCAAAGGGATAGGAAGCTGACACATTCAGTAGTAGATTTTGGATATGTAAAATGACATGGGGAAAGTTCATAAGTGGTGATTCCAGTAAGGAATCCCAGACTAAGATTTAATAATTTCTTAGCCCAATTTTGGTAAATGCAAATTAGGCAATGTGAAAAGGACAAACATTTGCTTGGTGAACTGATGGAAACAGAGAGCTTACAGCTTGAAAGGGGCAGTTTTGCAGTCCGAAATTTGTCTGACTAATTCGTGAGGCAATTCAGCTTACTAAGCTGCCAGAAAACAATTACAAAAATAAAAATCAGTGGTTTTCAGCTGGTTCAGTGAACAGAGTTGGTTCACCAAAGAGTTAGATGAGAGCTCAACCTGGCAAAAAAGGGACTGTACAGCCAGGAGCACATGGGAATGGAACCACCTATTTTGGCAGCTGTTGAGATGTCAGACCAGCACAGTCCATCTGATGCAACTGTACCATAAGCAGGAACAGCACTGGGTCCTTCAAATAGTTTGTCATTAAAATCCACTAAACCTACCATACTTCACACTGTAAATACACAGACACAGATACCACATGAGAAGGAGCAGGATCACATAAAGAAAAGAATACATAGGTACTACAGAAACAGTAAGGCGCTCAGCTTTTAACCCACGATTGTAATTTATTTGAACTGTTTCACCCACCCTCATAACAGAGAAACTCTGTGAAGACTAGGTCACTAAAAGCAGTAAAGCTCATACCCCTTATCCAGATAGCTTATATGGGCACCTACAGGTGAAAGTTGTAACATGTTGTGTCAATTATTCCTGGTATCATCTGTAAATCAAACAAGATATTTCTGAAAAATCACAAAAAAGTCTTTGTGGTTTTGTTTTTTAAATTAGGTGAATAAACTTCAGATCTTAGTTGGTTTTATAACTTCAGATTTTTAATTTGGTCATCGATAAAAACTTTCTGTAGTATATTTTTGTGTTTTCTTAGAATCTTACAGTTGTGTGGAAGCAGCGATGTACAAAGCAAACACATAACCATGAGTCATTAATGAACTAATTTTTAAATATTCACTAGAATAAATCACAGAATCACAGAATCACAGAATTTTCAGAGTTGGAAGGGACCTCTAGAGATCATCTAGTCCAACTCCCCTGCTAAAGCAGGATTGCTGAGGGCACATTACTCAGGACTGCATCCAGGCGGGTTTTGAAAATCTCCAGAGAAGGGGACTCCACAACCTCCCTGGGCAGCCTGTGCCAGTGCTCTGTCACCCTAACCAAAAAGAAGTTTTTCTGTGTGTTGGAACGGAACTTCCTATGTTCCAACTTGTGCCCATGAGAGGAATAATAGACTGGGTTTTTAATTCAGTTCTGCCAGTCAAAAGGATCTGCAGAGAAAAAAAAAAATGCTCCCTCCCTTTTGAAAAAAAATCTTAAAAGATGATTGATCTACAAGTATGTCACCGTTAAATGAACAATCAGCTTCTGCACTTTTACAATACAGCTAGTTCACTATGTGTTTATTTAAAGGTTTTTACCAAATTATAGCATATAGAGAAACAATACATTTTTCACAGATTTGTTGTTTATGTTTAGTTGTCTTTCATATACACAGATCAAAACATGGCCTTGCTTGTACGCATGTATGACACATGATAATAAAACATAGGCTGTCCCTTCTCAGTCATCACCACTGCCCCAGGAGTGTGAAATTTCCAAATCTGCACATCTGTCAGCAGCTCCCATGTTGGAAAAGAAAAGGACAAGTCATCTACTCAACCCCAGGGAGACAGCCATAGGAGTCCAGGATGTGATTTCGGTCCGTGAATCCTACTACCGCATGGGAGAGAAAGGGAATAAAAATCAGGCAAGCTTTTCTCCAGCTTTTCCCCTATTAGCCAGAGCAAGAAGGAATCCTCCACTCACCGTCTCCCCAGGCTCTGAAGGAACTTCACTTCCCAGGTCAAACACTCCGGAACTGCTGGTGATGTGCCTTCTAGGGGTTGCACACATGGCCCCCGGCCCCCGAGCGCTTACAGCCCATTGTGGGGGTAGGCAGAGACTGCTTTGTGCTTAATTTAAGGCAACAGTCTCCCGCCTGCTCAATGGGAACTATGTGGCTACTGTAAATATTTCATGTTCGGGCTACAGGGCGGAGGGGGAGGGCAGAAGGATGCTTTTCTCCTTTTTTTTTCTGAGACCTCCTAATTTTAAACGTAGATCCTGAGAGCTGAACTGCCCGTGGAGCCCAAGAGAAGAAACGTAATGATGAAGGAATCCTATTGCAGCAACAGCAGCACTGCCACATGGCTAACTAGCTGGAACAAATCACGCTATTGCTCTCCAGCCCTCTCCTTAAGGCACAAGCAAACGTGGCTCAGCAATAAGTTCTCCAAACCAGGGCTCCGGTTCTCAGATGGAGGAATTTCAAGGAAACTTTGCCACAGTCCTTTCAGGATTGGTAGGCTTATGAAAGTATTTCCTCATCTTCTTTTCTCCCCCATCTTTATACTTCCAGGTCCCTTTTCTGAGGGACTGCCTGCCAAAGCACTCCGAGATCATGCTGATAGGAATCAGAATAATCTTTCCAAGGCTTGTCCCTTTTCTGAGGGACTGCCTGCCAAGGCACTCTGAGATCATTTCTCTTCAGCATCTGTACCACCAGGTCCATGGGCCACAGATGGGTGTTTCTGACCACACTCTTTAGAAATTGAAGCACTCTTAGTAAGTTTTTCAGTCTGTTTGGTGGTAGTTACAATCTAACTGTATTTACTCCAGACTAAGAAGGAGTGAAAAGGAAAGAGCATTAGCTGATACGCAATGCAATTAAAAGAGGAGGTGCATTCAAGCAGTTTTCCCAAGCAATTTCCAACAATTCATATCCCAGCAATAAACCCTCATCTGTATTAAAAGCCAGTCTTCGTGAAATAAAGCTATGTCCAGCCTTATCAAAGTGCTGGATCCAATTTTCTGAAGAATTAAGCATTTCTGATACTTTACTATATAAAATATATGGGTGGTGGTGTTTTTTTTTCACATGCACGAGATAATTGAAGTACCAAAAAATGGGATATATACTTTTTTTAAGAAGAGTTTGTTATCAACCAAAGTTATTTGGGTTACGCCTGACTAGCACACAGAGGTTAGATCTTTCCGAGAACAGCGAGGCAGGGAAGTTAAAAGGGTTAAAGTCTGAAACACAATCTCTCTAGGAGTGACACTACCCCAAGCTATAGGAACCAAAATAATATGAACTGCCAGTGAGCTTCAGTCAGATTGATTGCTGTCAGTAAAAATACACTGAGGCACTTTACAATTTCATAATTTAATCCTAATTTTAAAAACATGTTGCATTTTTCTTTAGTTGCAGATCCTGGAGTCGGGTGATTAAATGTCCAATAAGTGCAGTGCACATGATGCAATTACTCTGAATAAATTGCCACTGAAGGCTAAAGTGAGAATTTCATTGGACATTGTCTTTAAATAAAAGAAGACTGATAGATGCCACAGCCAGATAAAGGCTATGATTGAACCAGCCCTTCCCAGCTGCCTTTCATACATATCTCAGAGTAACAGATATATTTAGTTCTTTAATGTGTCTGGTTAAAAAACTATGAGTTGTGGGGATTTTGCTTAAAGGTAAATGGTTATTATGCTGACCAAAGGGTGTGCCCTTCTCTGAGCTTTCAACTTTGGGGTCCGTGTTTATACGCAGCGAGCTAACTGCCTGTGAAATGCTGCATAGCACTGATGAGAATTAGAGAAGCAGGAAAATGGAAAGGTTTTACTGTCAAAAGGGAGTTCTAACAACACAGGTAACTCATCTCTGTGTTGTTTTAAGCTCCCTACTTTTCAGGTAAGCCCAAGCATACTACAGACCATTTCTGCTCAGACTTCCTCTGACGCTAACACCCCTTCTCTTCTTCTGAAGCGCTGCGTGGAAGAAAAGAGTGGTTTAAATACAAATATTTGCAGTCAGTGGTGAGTGTCTCTTACTTTTTCATAACACCAAAATGTTCATAGTGGCTTCTCTCCCCCTCCTCTCATACTACACTTCAGAATAAGGAGAATACTTGGCATGAACTTTCTCTGCCTGAATACTGAAACCAAGGAGTTGCAAGCAGTTTTAGTAAGAGGAAGGAGGGGGAAGCGGCTGCAGCTATAAAGAGCATTTGGAGGGCTGGAGAGATACTGTACTTCCCCCAACAGCTGCACTGCATCAAGGCAAACCACAAAATAGTTTTGCAGCAGCTCCCTAGAGCACAGTGGAAACAAAAGCCAGACAAGGCTGTTTTGGGTGGGTTTTTTTTTTTTTTTAATGGTGGAGGATAGGAGGAAAAAAGAAACAGAAAGCAAAAAAAACCCTGTGCCAATATACCACTGCGTATACGCTGCTGTAAATATATAGGTAGCTGTAGTGCACATCATCAGATGTTACCTATTTGCTGTGATTTACATGCTGAGTTTTTAGGGTGGGATTCATGGAGTAGTCAACTACAGTATTTATCTACTAATATAAACATCAGCAGATGTAAAGGAATACCTAAAGATACAGATAATTTTTATTTTCAAACTAGTGGCACTCTAAAGAAATTTCATTTAACTAACTAGTTACACTGGACTAAAATGAGAGTAAATGAGGGAAGCTTTTCTGTTCCCTTTCAGAAAACTGTTATGTCTTTATTCTCCTCCTCTAACTCTCCAAGAAAATATAAACCTTGTTGTTGGTTGTTGTAGTCAGAAAAAAAGATGCATTGATTATCTGTGGCATTGACTGTAGCTATTCAGATACTTAACTTTTAATGAGAGGGTTAAGAAAAATAACTCCTCCCCAGGACCTGAAAAACTTCAGCTGAAATCATAAGAATGTCTGAGCCGAAGTCCCGTCTCCCTCCCTGCCCCCATTCTTCAGACTGCACTTTACTTAAATAAACTATTTGGGTTGGAAAACATTCCTTAGGTCTATTCTGACTCATGATTTCTCTGCCGCTTCAGAATCTTTAAAAAACCAGGCAACTCATCAAAAGTTTCACTCTACCTAATCTGCTGGGGAAAAAAACGCAGTTCCTTCATTCCTTGAGCACAGGGAGCTCAGTCCAAACAAAGTCACCACTTTGGGTGATGGCTGTTGCATGACACATGAGGAGGAAACATGGGCTCTTTCCTAGATATCCTAATTACAGTCTTAGAGGGACACAGGCTGATGCAGAACTGACTATGAAGAATTCCCACTTTTTCATTCAAGCTTTTTTAAAAACACATTTTGGGATCAATCCATCAAAAAGTAGCCTTCAACCAGTTAAAAAAAAAGGCTGATCTCTCCATATGAATACCAGCAGTGAACTTATGATGTAACAGGGAGTGTTGTTCTGGTATGGATACTACAGCAAAACCATAATCACATTAAGATTAACGTGTGTTTACTTACCAAACAGTTCCATGAAGTATAGATTTAGGTTCCCCTTGTCATGAGCACAATGAAGTTCCATAGCTACACAGTTTTAGATGGAAATAGGCAATAGACACAATTGAATTAGTGGTTTAAGATACACGTACATATCAGCTGTTTATGTTATTGTCTATGTGCACACACTCCGTTCATGTAAACTGCAAGTTAATACAATTTACCTTACCCCTTAAGGGAATAGAGATAAGGTAATCTCATTTTGTCACAGATTTCTTCATCACACTCAGAGACACTGATCATGGCTTAGCTGGTGCCAGATCTTTTGTGAAACCACCTGTATGCAGTAGTTGACATCTGTCTTTGTGATTGCATTGTATACAAGACTTGTGAAGACTGACAGGGCTCTGTGATTCTTTTGCTGAGTGTGACTACAGACTATTTTATTCCAAGGAATGGTATATGCTTCATCTGCCATCAAAGTGCATGCAGTATGGTAAAGAAACTATTCTAATACCTCACAGCAGTGAAACACAAGAGCTTATAGAAAAGAAAGTGAAGAAACTGAAAGTTTAGATTAGATATTAGGAAGAAATTTTTCACTCTGAGGGTGGTGAGACACTGGCACAGGTTGCCTAGAGAAGTTGTGGATGCCCCATCCCTGGAAGTGCTCAAGGCCAGACTGGATGGGGCTTTGAGCACCCTGGTCTAGTGGGAGGTGTCCCCTCCCATGGCAGGGGAGTTGGAACTCAATGATCTTTAAGGTCTCTTCCAATTCTAACCATTCTGTGATTCTCTAATGTTCTGTATGGGTTAGACAAATCAATGCACTTCACGTCCAGGACCTGCAGCTCTCTGTTATTAGCTGTTTTGACACAGTTCTGTTAAGTAGCTTATGGAGGATTACCCAAAACCCAAGTGGAAAGTGATGCCCATTTCACTACTGTGTTTGCACCCCTTCCCTGCAAAGCCAGCTCTGTCTGCTAGCACAGCTCCTCTCATGCCCCACCGCAGCCTTTCCCGCACAGCACACTGCTCCTACTTCTCTCACCACTGGCACACAGCTGCAGCTCCCAGCGCATCAGGAGAGAGGCAGATGTTTGGTGCCAGATGAACAGCAGCCATTTAACCAAGCTCCTCACCTTCCCTCTGTCTCTTTTCCATGCCACCTGAGCACTACCTGAGCGATCCTAGCTGCTCTCCCCACCACACAGCACCCAGTGTATTATAAGCTCACACACGTTCCAGAAAGCATACAAGAACCCAGGTCAGCCAATTATGGGACAAGTCCTGAAATATTTGTTTATTGTGAGGCAAGTCCAGGAACTATGGACACTTCTAAAGTGCTGCTTTCTTTGAAAGGTGGTAATGTGAGCAGGATTGCACCTTAAGAACAGATTATATCACATATGCACACATACAGGTATACTTGGAAGACAGAAAGGTTGCCTTAAGCCACCTTCTGACCTTGGCAACAACACCTCTAGGTTCCTCTCTGCATCTTTTTCCTGCCTTTGTCTTCTATCCCTGCATTGAAATGCGCGATGTGTTTACATTCTGCCTTCCCAAGAGATTTTTGCAAGTCTGATCAGCACATATAGCGAAATGGTTCTTAGCTGGCTCTCTGTAAACACACATATTGTATAAATTAGGACTTGAAGACAGGGACTTCCTGTTTGCTCTGGTTCTTTTACAGCCTTACTTGATGGGTAAAGTCTCTGCAAGTGACAATATAATCCATTTCTGGCAAACGCATTAAGAAATATATGTAAGAAATAAAAAGAATAGCTAGAGCACATCCACCTTGCTGTGGTTCAATGCTAGTGTCTCAGAACCATAATCTGACGCAAATTTCCCTCCAAAATTTCTTTAGAACTAACATAGAGCCAGTCATCAAGACAGCATCTTCCAAGCAGCATTTTAATGGCCAGACAGCATCTGCAGACACCTTCCTAGTGTGAAGAAGACTGAAAAGCTGAATTATATCCACTATTGAATTCAGGTAGCAAGAATGCCATTTCCCAACCTCACCTATCGTTATGGCAACTCAGTAATAAATAAGGCCCCACATTCTGCTTGGTGGAAATATAAATATTCAAGGATCACATACAAGAGTGGTAAGTAGTCTAACAGAAGTGTACAGGTGATGACTGAAAGATAGGTCTTGCAGTATTAATTACGTGGAGGGATGCAATGCCCAGGTGTAGCTAGAGCTGAGTGAATAGACACAACGCTAAAGGTTCACTACGGCATCAGAGCTCAGCCACAGGGTCTGCTTGTGTGAAAAAAATTAACATCTCTTTATCAGTTGAAATTAAGGCAAGCCTGACTGAAAGAAGAATATTTAGCACCCTCGTTGAAATTGGTATCTTCAAAGACCCGTGCAAGCATGAAACTATTCGCATGCATCACACATCTGTAAGTCATGCAAATGAAGGCTCTTACACGCATTATGCCGCATGAGAAACAAGGACCCAGGAGGTAAATTGTCAGAGGTTAACTAGTAAATCAGTGGCTTCAGGTGACGATAAATGCTTGTCTTATGGCAAATACCATCATGCTGCCTTTTTATTCAACTTATATGTAAATGTTCCATTTGTTGCAGGAAATTAAGAAATTATCCAGAAGCTCAATGGGGCCTTGAAACTGTGAGATTCTAAGCTTTGATAAATTGGCAAATGGTGCCTATAAGTAACCTGTTTGAGTCTGTAGACTATATTAATGACCTGAAAACTGAATATTGGTGTATGCAACATGTTTGTCATGTAACTCATTAGTTAACTGGTAAGTTGGGGCATGGGAGGTAAAACAGCAAAGTAAGTTAAAAATCAAGAGAAGAAAACTATGAAACTTAGACTGCAGGGAGTGAATGTAATGGTATTCTTCACTTTTCTCAGTCTAATTTTGGCAAGGATATTAAGAATGAGAGCCAAAGTGCTCTTATTATTAGTGGTGTGATTCTTGCACCAGTGAAATTCTCTGGTGTGCTGCAATAGATTCCCCCAGGTGTAAATGTGACCATTATTTAGTTTTGGATCACTAATGAGTGAGCATCTGCTCCTGCTCTGACCTTAGTTTAGAAGCAATCATCATTTTTGTGGAATAAGAACTGAGAACCTGAAATCCATGTAAAAATTGGTACGGTTTTATTTTTAATGAATAACTTTGCAATGGTCAAATGCAGTTCTGTATACAAACAACTAACCTAGAAGCTAGAAATTTTTACCTAAAGAAAACAGAACTGAAAAAATAATATTGGTAGGAAGAGGATTGCAGGTGTAGGAAAAGGGGCTAATTGTGGGGAGACAATGAAGATATTAGGTGTAAGGATTATTAAGTAAAAATAATTTTCAATCATCAGTCTCGAGAAGGAAATTAGACTAGGATGGAGTTGGAGATGGTTTATTTTGACGTGTTCCTGTTTTTACCACAGATACTTGCTACTTCCTTTTAATGTCCTGATAGTTTTCCCAGGCAGGATAATGCTTGTCTGGCATCTTGACTGCCAGTACTAGAAGAAAGGGTTTCCCACCTCACCGCCTTTGAGATATCCCCCTCAGTCAGTCCAGGAACAAAGGCCAACAATTACAAGACAGAATTGCACCCACTGAATATGGGATAACCCTTGAAAGGGGCTCTACTCTTTGGCAACCTTTCAATGATAAGAAGTTTGCTTCGAAGTTTTTGATACAGAACTCATCAGAACCTGGAGTGTTTGAGGTCAAGTTATGCTTTTCCCCCTGTTCTTGAGATACTATTCTTGATAAAAACCTTAGCTGGAAGAGAAAGCAAACTTAAATTTTCAGAACTGAAGTGTAACAGTGTAGGAATGAATTTACAACAGGTTTTCTTCTTTACCAAATGAAATCCTAAAATCTTAATATTTCCCAGGCATTTCCCCTGTATTTGGGGTTAGAATGAGAAAATCTAGCTGCTCAAATTATGACGTCAGCTCTTCCATGCTAGTTACTGAGCAAGGTTTCCTTGTAAAAGCCTGAAGCATAGCCCTCAAACCCCTCAGTTCTTGTCAGTTCTTGTTTCTCCTCACTTGGAGTTGTTGGAAGAGGTCAATACAATGCACTGAGGCAACAAAGACAGAGGGTCACAAAAGAAATAAGACTCAAACTTATATTTTCCAGCCCTGATTCACACAAATGAACCAGCAGATCAGATACCTGATATGTGATGGATTTGTTACCTATGTATTACATAAAGTCTTTCCACAATTCAGCATATCTCCTAGAGCAGATGAGAAATATTGTTGTTGTACATATGATCAGCAAACACTAATAAAAACCCACCTCCTAAGACAAAATAATTATATTTCTTTTAGAGGTTTTTAGATTTTTTTTTATTTCTTTTGGATTTTTTCTAATTGTGAGTTCTCTTCTATTTTTGCTGAACTCTTTGCTTCTGTATTTCCTCAAACAGGGATGAAAGGAAACTCTACACTATTCTTTAGGTTATCCAATTTTTTAAGTCAAATTCGTGAATCATGAGAATTTCTCATAAGCAAAGTTAACCCATGAGCAAATTAACTCTTGCTTATCAGGCAGAAACGTTTGGTTTCCACACAATTTTCCTGTTAATTTGAAATAGAATCAAGCCCACTGCTTCTCCGTTGCTGTTTAAGGAAATGCTAAGGTTTGTTCTATGACAAAACTCACTGTTCAAACACAGTCTTCTCAGTTAATACTTCATAAGCATGAAGAATGTCATTCCTGTTGTCCCAAACTTATGTTTTTGCATGAAAAAGGGACAGCAATCTTGTGGGTTCCCCTTCAGTTCCCCTTCCTCTTCCCTGCAATAGGGGCAGCAGTTCCAGCAACTTGGAAAGAGCTGAGAAATATGAGAGTCTGGAAACAAAGCAATAAAAGTTCAGCTGGGCAACTCTAGTCAGAAATCATCTGGAATGTGGCAACACTGAGTTGCAGGGTAAGTTACGGATTTGGAAACAGCTAAGGAAAATTAAATTAACCCAAAGCAAAGAAAAAAGAGAACTCCTGTAGAAGCGAAGATACATGTTCTCTGCTGCAGTTTGCTTTTCCCTTTGTTACCACTCAGACTTCTCTGATGATCAAATATCAGTGAGGTTGGAGTTTGCATGTCATGAACAAGCAAATCTTATCCTGAGTCAATGATCCAGAGTGTATGATGGGGCTTGATTTTGAACCATGCATCTAGCTAAGCTAAATGTACTAACTAAATTCTTAGATTGTTTGAGTATCACAGTTTAGAGTATTAAAATATTGGAATATTAGAACTTGCAAGACTGAGTATGCTGACATGTCTGTATATGCACAAAGGTTGCAAAGGTCTTGGGAGCTTGGAGCCAGCTGATGCTGCCAATGCAGAGCTAGAATTTGAGCACAAAAGTTCTCAACGTTTAAAATTAAGAAATAAAAGCATGAGTATTTACTACAGAAAATAATGAAGTAAGGCTCATGTAACTCTTTCGCATTCTCTATTTGAATGCAAATAGCTTCAAGCAATAATTCCTAAGAGCATTTAAGCTGAGATGAAGTTTGCAAACCATTTCTGGAGGATGCGCACACAGTTGGACTGTATCACCAGAAGTACACAGCAGCTCTCAGAAAAGCTGAAAACTGCCTTCCTGAGAATGTCTTTCAGTTTCATGACAGGGATACAGAGGGAGGCACATTTCACTTGCAACAAAAATATTTACTTCGTTTCATGAAAACAGCATTATTTCATGGCTAAGAGAGAGTTTGGCTTCAGCTGGCTGCATAATCCACAGTGTAAATCTGCTAGGGACATAGCAGAAGAACAGATATAGCTATGTGTCCTCTCATAAAGGGTGATCTTTTCTTTTTCATTTTAGCCAAATGGAAGGCAGCTTGAATCGGGCTTGTGGCTACCTTGCTTTGCTCTCATGCCTTTGAGGGCTCCGTAGTAGGCATGACCTCTCCACTTCTTCTCTATAGGGATTTTATAGCACAGAGGCACCACCCTCTGTAGTGTGAAACCTTTCAGAGTAGCCTTCCAAAAGCCAAAGGCCTGTTAAATTGTAATTACTCACTCAATTAGCCAGCCTGGTTTGTTTTGGAAGCACTTTAACCCTTTGTTGGCTTGCTCCTTTTCCATTCTATGAGACTTTTTTTTGGTACAAATAATTTAAGAAAACATTTTTTGTTTTCAGTTTGGATAATCTCTGAGGTGACTGCAGCCTGTGATCCCAGTCCTGTGACCACTGCAGGAGAGGCTGAGCAGCTGCTGAATCACGGCTCCTGGGGCTATCCAGACTACTTAGGTTGCAGCCCCAAATTATCCTGAGAGGTCATTGCACTCTGGAGAATCCACGCAGCTCATGCCCTTGAGCCTTGCACCACAGCATTCCCTTTTAATGGACACTACCTGCGGTCACCTCAGAGCAGGGTAGCCTGCTCTCTCATGATATAGCCCCACTGTACATCACTACCTTTCCTATAGGGCAGCATAGCATCAGTTCGATTGAGGACCATGCTAAGTTCCCAACGCTACTCCTGAGACAAAACTTGTTGGCTTCCTGCCATGAATCCGCTGAAATATCCCAGTGTTTGAGGACTGGAGCCTGCAGGCACACAGAAATTTCATCAAGACTTCCTACTTCTTAATAATTCTTTCCATAATTTCTAAAATGATAAAAAAATGGAGTAACTATACATATACAGTATAATTTGTAAGACAGCAGACATTTGTACATGCATGTTGCACCTGGAGGTTCCTCTGTCCAAATCTTATCTGTACACCCTACTGAGCATCTTGTTCCATGTCACAAAATAAAAAGCAATTTACAAATGAAAATATTCTCCCCCGTGTCTGTTTAGCAAAATTAGGTTCAGCTCAGACAGTTTAACTATTCTCATGTACCACCTGCTCAGTAATACAGATTTTGTAGACATGGTCGTACCTTTCTCAGAGTCCCATAGGTATACCTGTCAAGTATGCTAGTTTTCAGTTTAATTTTTCAACGCCAGTTTAAGACATAATCTAAACTACAGCTTTTTCACAAGAAAGATCCAGAAGAAAAAGGTAAACTTCTTGAATCTGCAAACTATACAGGAAATAAAAATGATTTCAAATACACAAGCTCAGTACTGATATCAGTTACAGAAACTAAATGGATACCATTGATCTAGCTGTTTAAAGAGCCCAGCTTTCTTCCAATATTGTGTTTTTTTCTTTTACAAGCATTTTGGAACCCAAAAGTTGCCCTATCAGGTCAGATCAAAGTACATCTAATGCAATGTTTTGTCTCTGGGGGAAGTAGTGATATTTCATTAAATATTCTCATTGCCTTTAGCTTCCTATGGTGCAGCAACTGCAAGCCTCAACTCTCACCTGCCAATTTTTCTTTTGCAGAGTTTCAAGGAGTCCACTGATTTATTGCTTAATACTTCAAATATTTTACTAAAGTTTGATATGTGAAAATATCATCCTGTGAAAAAAATCCCACAAGGGTGGTTACCATCTCACAAGACTACGTAGGGATATACCAAGTCAAGGATTAGCAACTCTTTTCAAAGAGTGGAAAACATTGCAGCAGAGAAAATCTTTATCCATTAGTGATATTTACTAACAAAGAAAGTTAATACTAAGAAGGTATTTTGTGCTGAAGAGTGTTGACAACATTCAGCAAAGCATACTTTTGGTCTGAAGGCACAACAGACCTCAGTAAGGGACAGTTGCATTCTCTCTATTTGCCTGCCCATCGCATCCCACCATAACTCCTAACTTTGTAGCCCACTTCAGTGGAACTCATGGAAGAACCCACAAAGATACTAAGATTCTGCGAGTTGAATGAAACTGGCAAGCAGGTAGAGGGAAAAGACTAAAAATCAACATGTCCAAGAAGGAAAAGATGCAGTGTGAGTCAGAGCCTGTCCAGTTTGGCTTTCCAGCAGGCTAGTTAGTACAAATATGCTGGTCTGCCTGGGGCTAGCCCCAGCATGGGCTGCTTTTTCCCCAGCTGATAGTGGCACAGGAGGGAGCTGAGCCTAGTGAGAGGGAGGAGGTATAGAGGATGTGAGAGGGTAATCTGGGAGAAGGGAGGAGCTGAGGATTTTAGGATGTATGCCACATCTATCTGTAAGGTCTATTGGTTCCACCACTCACGGCATCACCTGGATTTTTTTACATAACTACATGCTATTGCAATGAACAATGACCTATCAACCTGTATTAAATGCTTTTAATAAAGCACAAACAGCTTTAAAAATGCTTGTAGGGAGAAACAACACCATACTGCATGCCATTCATTGATTCGACCCCTTAAGAATGGGAACACTGTAGTGTACAAGTAATTCTGGGACAAAGCAAGATACTGCACTCAGCCAAGCCTTACAGGAGTGATTGTATTTGCAGAGATTTCACATTTGCCTCCGTGTGACATGAGCATATGCCATAAGTCCTTGTACTCAAATGCTCTAAGATTTTTTCCTAGTCTGCAGCAGGAGATCTTGTTTGTCTTTTCAGTGAATGAGGAGTAGAAAGTTGTGGGAACGACATCCGAAAGTAATCAGCACACAGATGATTTCCTCTGCATCCTCCCTCCAGAATGAGGGGTTCTAAATACGCATGAAGCAGAACAGACATCCGTCCGTAGCTGCTGTAGGAGATGAAAGCATTTCAGGCCTATGCAGAAGCGTTTTTTTTCTCTGCGGGATGACAAGGGGTGAAAAGTTTTAGAGTCATGGAAAAACCTGGACTGACATGGCAATGTTGTTTCTGAATCTTATTTATCTGCAAGCTGCCTCATTTTTCAAAGTAGGATTTAAATGCATTTGAAAACTACACCCACTGCCTGTGGGAATTTAGCTGCTTCAGAAGCTAACTTCGGTGATGCGCACTGTCTGAAACAAGTCTTTACTTGCACTTGCTGCTTATTTTTGACTGTCAGCGTGCATACCAAGTAGTATATATATAATGAAGGATCAGATTGAAGGTGCTTCCTTCATTGAGACAGATTTCTTTCCATTAAATCAATAGTTAAGTACTCTTTGTTGTAGCTGGAAATTATCGCTTGATATGGAAAACTACCATTTATTATTACACTCATTGAAACTCAGGACCTGAAGATAACAAAAGGATTGATTATTCTCCCACCTGCTATAAACAGTTCCAGTTGTGGGCTCTTTTGGTGGTTTGGTTTGGGTTTTGTTTTTCCTCTTAATGTTGCAGCAAACTTTTTCAGTTGTTAATTTCAAGGCAAGGTACCAATGATTTTTCAGTGTCCTCTGATA
Source organism: Charadrius vociferus (assembly GCF_000708025.1). Classification (NCBI taxonomy): domain Eukaryota; kingdom Metazoa; phylum Chordata; class Aves; order Charadriiformes; family Charadriidae; genus Charadrius; species Charadrius vociferus. Next base: position 3,601,565 of record NW_009646966.1, on the reverse strand, counting down.
TTGCCTGTGTGATTTTGATTGCTATAATAATCGTACCAAGTAATAACTAGAGCTTTATATGATACCCTCCACAACCTTCTGTGCAAATACATTTTCACACAAACCAAATACATCCTATGATCATGTTTGCTTATTTTCAATTGCTCCACTGATCTCTACCTCTTAGATTTTACGTACCTCTTAGTTTTAAAATTAGCTTTCACATGTAATGTAAACTAGCATATTAATAATTGCATTATTTTATTGGATGACTTTCAGTGTCATAAAGCAATAGATTGAGTTGATAATGATCTGAGAAGTAGTCTATGTGTCCTGAATCTACTTAAGCTTGACAAATTGGTTTGGCTCCAGTAACAACCAACTGAGCCTTCTATCAATATGTGTACTAAGTCTTTGTTTTGACCTCCTCAATTCCTAAACATGTAACCTTTGAGGAACAGAAAAGGACAAGGAAAAAAAAAAAGGAAAAACAGTATCTAGCTTAAGTAAGTAAACACCACCCAGAAAGCTCACTGACTTCCACTGCAGAAATTTACCACTTTTGAGAAGGATAACTAGACATCTCAGTTTCCACAAAGCAGCCTTAAGCCATTCTCTTCTTTGCCTTTACTTAAGTATAACAGAGGAAAATTTTACATTAAATTTGCCTACTGGTCCCTTCAACAGCACTCCCCCATGGGCTGCTGAGCTGCTTTTTGCCTATCAGTTGTTCGGTTTTGAGAATCCATGACCATTACTCCCTCTGAGAATAACGAATTATGATTTATTTCAAGTGTACACAGCCACTGGGGAACAGAAACTAAAGGAACCAGCTGCCATAGCTGTTCACATAGAACCTGTTTGTTTCTCATTAAAAGTCAATTTGCTGGACTACTTCTCAAAAGCCACCTTAAATGATTCTGAAAGAACTGCCTTAAAATATCAAAGAAGTATCAGAAGTCAGTGAGCTGTTTGCACAAAGAACAATGTTCCTGCTTCCATACCATTTACTGGCACTCTACAGGCTCCCTCTAAATGATGATCCACGTACTAACCAAGTCATGATTCTCTTTAGGTACCTGTCCCATGCGTTTAGATCTCTGTATACCTTTAGTCCTATATGGGAACAGTGTCCTGACCACAGATTAGCATACCTGGCCCTTCAACACAGGGTGCAGAGGACTGGTGGGAGTTCCTTGCACTGTCTCGTCTCTCCTGAGGATTTCCCTATGACAGTATAGCACAACTTTTTTTTTTTTTAGTTTTTTTAACTAAGCAGTCAGGAAGAAAACAGCAAACACAAAACAATGAATTGCGGTGCGGGGGATACGCCGTACTGCTTCTGTATTTTCTCCACTGACAAACTACTAGTCTCCTTGTTATTCAAAGCAAGATGCTGACTATCACCAAGCTAAGATGTGAATTATAAACAGTTTTATTAAAGCTAGCTCTAATCAAGCTGTCTACACAGCAGACACCAAGTAAAATCTATCCAGGGTTCAGCTTAGTGCTGCATTAAACCATATAGACGCTTATATATCTATGTATCCTACAATGGAAAGACTAAAGCCGGACCATGTCGCTTAACTAGCCCCAGTACTCAAAGAAGTCCCACTGGGAAACGACTTCCCTTATGCAGCTTCATTGCTCATCCTTTATCGCTATATGGTTGGGCACGCATCCATTACCTGGACAAATGTGTGAAGCTTTGTGTTGGAATAGACGTAAAGAATTCAATAACTGTTTGCACCAGCCACAAATAGTGTGGCTCTCCCATTCACGTCAGCCTGAGGAGAACTAGGATCTGAGAGCACACCAAACCCAGTTATCCACCATAGGGTATGAGGTTTGGGGACAGCCTAAAAAAAGATGCAGATCTTTCTCCAAACTCTGGCATTGCTCTGTGTTTTCTTGTAATATGGTACTGGCCAGACAGTGATAAATTGTTCAGCTGGACAATGGCCTGACGGTTGGCTGACAAGTTTTGAAGGAGCAGGCAGAGCAAATGCTTCCCAATATATGTATTAAAAACAGTTATAGTTTTCAGAATTTTAGGTCTGCATTCTAATTAATTGTTCAAAATAACAAGAAATAAATCTGTTTTGACATCATCTGGAAACTCATCTCTTTCAAAGCTTGCCCTAACAGCAAATTTTCCAGAGGTTATTTTTTATTATTATCAGTTTCAGTTTAAATTGTGCCATAGGCATTACTGGCTTCAGTGTGAAATAGTTCCTTTAAATAGACGTGATCCAAAGGGAAAACGAGTTCTTAGATGTTTCCTTGCTAAACCTGGCTGATCAAATCACTTCTGGTATGCTAATGGCTCCAAAAGCTGTCATGTCACTCCTGTTAATTTAGGAGTCCCTATACTAGTAAGGACATTTGCATAATAGAAACCATTTGCAATAATTGTATTTTAAGGAATAAATGTTTTCCAAGTTCACACTATAGAACCAAATTCACTGAGTGCTCCCTTTTTTGAAAATACTTTTATTTTTTTCCCCAAGTTTTTAAGATTAATTTTGCATGCTTAGGTTGAGTAGACGAGCAATGTAGCCTACCTTCACAACAGAGGCTGTGACAGTATCTCTATGATCGAGGTACCTCGCAGGAAGATCGACTTAATAGGCCTTTGCCATTTACCCTAAAATCATTTGGTGTTGCTTGAATCAGTGCTGATGCTAGAGGAAAAAGAGATTCCTCTTATTCCTCCCTCATCTTTCCTCAAAATATGAAGACTATGGGTGAGTGACAGTGAAGAAAATGGCCAAGGGCTCCATAGGTTCCAAAGGTAAAGTATACATCTGAGACTGTTATGTCAAAGTGGCCAGTCCTGGAGAACTTCAGTTATGGGTTTATCAGCATGATGGTTTGTTGAAAAGAGACCTGCAGACATGGGAAAAGAGGCGTGCCAATGAATTATTATTCTGTATCTCTTTCTCTTTTTTTTTTTTTTTGTACCATATGCATCAATCCTGAAATGGCTGGAGCACAGCAAGAATGTATCTCTTTCGAAGCCTAGGAGATGTATTTTCATATCCTCTCAACAGCTTTTGTGTTGCTGAGCTTCTGGCTACCTGTCTTCCTCAGCTTTACGGTAGATGTGGTAGTTGAAAATCCATGTTTTGGGGGGGGTTGTGTGTGTGTCCCTTCTTTGGGGTGGGGGCTCATCTTTCCTGCGTGAAACTTCATGGGTAGGGTGGGTGGAGGGGAATGGTGGTTTAGTTTGGTTTGGTCAGGATACATGTGTCCACATTCTTGCACCATTGCAGTATTCCATTAGCAGAAAAGGGCTATTATTTCTTGAAAATGTGCATAAAAGTAGGCAAGCAATGGTTGGTTTATGTTATATATATGCAATTGGAACAGATTTGTCTCAAAAGAGCCTAATTAGTATTATAATCAGTCAATAAATGTTCTGTTGATGCAGCAGAGTCAAAATTCATTTGACAAAATGAAGAAAAGCTCCGTCTAGAGTCAAATGATTGATTTCAAGTGACAAGTATATATCTCTCCACTGGAAGTGGAGGTGTCAGGAAATACTCAGACTTGAGCCTCAGTGCTTTGGGTCTAATTTCAATTATTATTTCAACTTGTTTGAAGCTCACTGAGCTGTTTCAGGTTTATGCTGGTATAAACTTCAAAGTAGTTAACTCTGCTGCCCAGATTAATTTTAAATCCTACTTGATTTAAATTGATGCCATTCACATGAAAGATAATCTGAAGTAATACTTATGTACTGTTTACACCACGTACTTTTATTACGGTGTTTCTATCTGTCATCATCGGCCGGGCTCCTATTTTGTGGTCGGACCTTTTTTGTTGGACCACCTCTTCCTAATGCTGGGTTTTGTTGGTTGGTTGGTTTTTTTTTTTTTAATCCAAGCTGCAGGTTTAATTCCACGGGCAGTTTAATTCCGTGCGTTGTCACACACATTACCCGTTTCAGCGGCGCTCCTGACAGGGAGGGAACGTCCCCGGCGCGGAGGCGGCTTCGGGCGCGCTGTTCAGCCTGGCCACGGCTGCCTCTCCCTGACACGCGTGGACGCGTGGCACAGGGCTTGCTACTTTCGGTGGTGCCCAGTGCTGGCC
>NW_009646966.1:3595258-3595754 GCF_000708025.1 Charadrius vociferus | reverse complement strand
CCGCGCGCCCATTGGCTGCGCCGCCGCCGGTGACTCGCAGCCCCGGGACCCTCCTGCGGTATAAATAGGGCGGAGCGGGGGCTTGATTAATTTAGCGTCCCGGGCAGCAGGGTTTCTGCTAGGTTTGGAGTTACTCCTCGAGACTGTATGCCTGCGTGCCACAGGTAATAGCTAAACCACCGACCCGGCACCACAAGGAGTCTGCATGTCTGGCAACTAGACATGCTCAGCTTTGTGGATACGCGGATTGTGTTGCTGCTTGCAGTAACTTCGTACCTAGCGACAGGCCAACGTAAGTGCTTTTAGCTTTGTTTGCGGCATGGGTGGTGTCCGGGGGTGGCTGTCCGGCTCTCTGCGCTCTTCCCCGTGGATGGTCCTCGGCGGGGAGCTGCGGCTTCCCAACCTGTGGAGGACCCATCTCAGGAAACTTGCCACCCTCCGTCCCAGATCAGAATCTAGCTTGTCTGGTGGTGTGCTTTGGGTTTTTTTCCCTCCA
>NW_009646966.1:3586376-3594361 GCF_000708025.1 Charadrius vociferus | reverse complement strand
GGGCTGAGGCCTGCCAGGGCGCACCGCCGCCACCCCCCCATCCCCGGGGGACATTCCCACCTGCACACACAGCCCCGGGGACGGGCAGCGGTAGCAGCGCCCTCGCAGAGGCTGAGGAGACGGAGCGGTCCGTGTGGGCATCCCGCCGTACCCACCGTCCCCAGATCAGGCAGCGTAGTCGCCAGTGTCACCATCACCTGGGGGCAGTAGGGTGTTTTTCTTAGTTTTATGTTGAGTTAGTACAGGCAATCGGTGTTCAGCCGTGGTATTTCAGTGCTTTACAGTGTCCGGCACTTCCGTGGTGTTACCTTTTTGCTGGGCTGTGTGAATCACCTGAATTTAGTACGTGTCCAAAGGGGCACTTGGTGGAAAAACACCCAGCAACCTGTTAGTGATAATGTCAAATGGCTGGCGCAGCACTTTAATAGCGTGGTGTGAGATGTTTTTACCATGGTAAGTTTCAGCCAAAGCAGATTTGTAATTGCTTGAAATTCAGAAAACAGATTTTTGAAAATTAGTAGCTCCAACCAATTAACAAGAGTGAACTTAGTAGTAAGTAACATACCTAAAGCAAGTTACTTGCTGTTTTGTGTTTAATAGCTTCAAACTCTTACACATGACATTTTCCAAGAAATTGTGGAAATAGGTATGTTTGGGTAGAACTGTTCCCCCTAAAAGTGAGATGAGGCCATTTATATTAAAATCTAAGGTTACTCCTACAATGTAATGTCTTCATATGTGTCAGCCTGTCTGGGTTTATTAACCTGTTGCATGCACATATACATGAAAATATATATGTGCATTTTTTTCCATGGAGATATGTTTAAGCATACTTAGAGCAGGTTTATAGAAGATACCTGCCTTTTTACTGTACCAACCATATTACTTGTTTTAATTTTGTTAGCAAGTCTATTTTGAATGTGAAATACATAGCAATCTCATGGGTTAGTCTTTACAGTTTAAGATAATCACCTTTAGAAGTAAGAAATAACATTAAGAAAATGTTTCTTGCATTGAGAAAATTAATAAAATTGCGGGTTTTTTGAAGTATTGAAATATAAAACTTGTAAAATAACTGAATCCACACTCTAATTATCTCCTTTCTTTTCTTTCCCTTCTTTTTCCAGATGTGAGTGAGGTCAGTATAACTGTTTTTTATCTAATATGTAACACTCGACTTCAATTATCAGGCTAGACTTCTTTTTCGTGGCAGTGTTATTTATTAAGGTTAATTCCCAAGATGGCCACGGAAAGATACCAATTAAATCCTGAAGGGACTGCCTGGAAATGTACCCACCCCAATTTCTCAAGTGGGACGGCCCTTTTAAGAGACTGCCTTCATAGGTGTAAAGACCATGAGGAGAAAGTAACGGAGCAGTGGTGTTTGGACATTATACCTGGCAGTTTGGATTGGAGATGACTGTACTTTAAAGCTAGTCTTCTAGTCTAAATTTCATTGCACAGAAGGATTATGAAAGACCTCAGGTGTGACTTTTTTATGCCAGTTTTTTTAGGCTGTAATAGGTATAAAAACTGTCAGTCTTCAACAGAATGTTCTAATGTAGTTACATGTATCTGCTGTATAATGAACTCCTAGCCTTCATAGTAATTTAAAACCATAGGGCATATTTAAATATACTGTACTGAGAAAAGTTATAGTTATGTAAGAAGATGAGTGTAAGTTTGTACATTATTTTAGTTTAAAACATTGGGAGAAATTGCATCTTTTTTTCTTAATTATCATCTTTATTTTTTCCAGGCACCTGCAGGGCGCAAGGTAAGCATTTTTGTTTCTCTTGTGGGAAATGGAGATGATATCAGATATTCTTAGACAAATTAATATTTTGTTGAATATTGGATGAAAGGAAAATTGACTGCATTCATTATTTCCAGTGTTCTCTGAGAATAGCAGTAGCCCTGAGATGAGTAGGAAGTGAAAAAGAGGGAACAATAAGTGCAACATCTTAACAGCAGGGTAAATTAAAATACGGGATTTAAGCTGCTTTACCCAAGAGCAGAAATAAGCCTACCAAGAACTAAACTGCATCAAAGTAGCATTCTTGTTCAACCAGAGTTTCTTTGGAAAGGTTTACGTGAATTGAACAGTACAGCAATATCCATACAGGTCTAAAAGATTAAATAGATTCTATTTTATTTCTGAAAGTCACTACTGTTACATTAGAGCCACTTATTCATTAGAGACTAAAACCAACTTTGCAAGTACTTCTGTGGACTGTGTAGTGATACTTTTAACTAATGTAGTAATGACAGTGACTAATCTATTTCCAGTAGCTTATTGTGGAAAAAGAATATGCTGTCTGTGGAAAGTAGCTATCGGACCTGTATGTGCAGCCTTCTTTCCCTTTTTCATGTACACTAATTTTTAAGACATCTGTTTCCCTGTATCATCCTGGAAAATTTCCATGGTACCTCATTAAGTTCTATTTTCTTCCAGCAGGGCCCTAGAGGAGACAAAGGGCCACAGGGAGAAAGGGTAAGGAATCAGACTGACGTTCATTTGTTTGTGATCTTTGAACAATAGTTGCTGGAAGACCAGTGGGAAAAAAACTGAAGTTTAGGCATTGATGTGAGATTAAATGAATGTACCTGTAGAAGCTTGCATGTACAATTTCATTAAAAAGAAACCAAGTTATCTGTGTACCAAATTCTGCCCTGGCAATACCTCACCAACCTAATTAAGGTTATTGTGCCTGAGCAGATGTGGTTGAGGTTAGACGGCAGCCTAGCACTCCAAGTGATGGTTTGAAAAACTTTCTTCCAACTACCCACAGTGAAATTAGTGCATGAAAATGCAGAAGGAAAAGTTGACATGTAAAGTTGTAGTCTTTGAACAATATGGTATATGGATAAGCTCTCTACTGTAAACCTGAATAGACAAAGCTAGCTAGCTTTGGGGATTGTTCATTATCTGTGCCACCAAAGATGGCTTGAAAAAGCTCTCTCCTTGGCAGCTAGGAGTTTGTCATCTAACTTCTAGTCAAAGTGGATAGTGTACTGTTAAGGGCTACTGTAAAAGTAACCATAAATAAGGACAGTTGAATAATTTAATTGTAATGTTCACTCATATTGCAGGTATCTGCTTTTCTGATTTGCTTCTGCATCGTTGTTGCTTTTTGTAAAGTGCTCTGAAATTCACATCCTTATCTGGGCAGTGTGTAGTTATCACATGTGGGTTTTGTATCTTCTGAAAATGAAGATGCCATAGTACTGATAGGTAGCTCTTGAAGATTTCTTGGGTCATAATATGCTGACAAACATAATGAGAACTATTAGGAAGAGTATATGTGTATGGTCAACTGGATATTTGCTTTAGGCTAGCACTAACTAAGTTTGTTTAATGAAATGAGATACATGCTTTGTCCTGAAGGCAGCAAGCCTAATCCTGCTCCTTCAGAAATCCGTAAGACTTTTATTATGGATTACATCTAGCATTGAATTGAGTCCAAAATACAGACCCAATGAAATACCTCATCTCAGTTGCCACGATGGCAAAACTTGACCAGCTTTGTGCATTGAGAGAGAAATAATATACGGGGCAAACGTTGTTGGACTAGACATGTGTAATTTCAAGCTGTTGTAAAAAGTTATGATGGTGGTAGCAGAGTGAGATTATCAAATCTGTAGAAAAACACTGTCTTATTATCATTGAATTTGCAATTATACCAGAAATAGTCTAGACTGATTAAAACTGACCTTTGACTTACTCTGGATCTATGTTAGTTTGTACCTGTAGGGCTGACCTCTGCCAATCGTGTTGGTCAAATTTTAGGCTCTCACTAAGAGCCTGACAGGCTGTGTGGGTCTACATGGGGCACTTGGGATTCATGGGTCCAAAATTTGGTCACTTCCCAGTGTGGAGATTACACTTTGGTAGCGTGGATCCCATATTGCCCTCATAAATCTTCACAAACATGAAAATATAGTAAATATCTGATAGAAGGTGTCACAAGGCAATGTAAATTCATACTGTGCTTATTTTCTAAAGTTAGCTATTTATTGAAACTGCATATATAGTACTGCTCTAGTGTGTGCTGTTGGTGCCTGGTTGTTAATGAATTTATCACTTCAGAGATTTCTTTAGCCACTTCTAATGTTCACTTTATAATCCTCTTTTTGACTCTAGGGTCCACCAGGTCCACCAGGCAGAGATGGTGAAGATGGTCTACCAGGTCCTCCAGGCCCCCCTGGTCCTCCAGGTCTTGGCGGAGTAAGGCATCCAAACTTACTGTTACTGAAACTGATAATCTGTGCTTTGTGACTAAGACTAAATGCATATCTGCTGGAAGAAACTGATGTTGCACTGGAGAGTAGAGGAGACATTCTCCTGCGATCAGCAAGAAATTGATGGTCCCAGTTTTAGTGAAACTCTCGTTGGGATGTATATTTTCTGTGGCAAACCTGGATCCTGCATTCAACAGGGACTATAAGTCCCTGTTGCATAGCATAGAAGCAAATCAACCCTGTTAATTGGCATTAAATTTATACAGCCATAATGTGTATGGATTAGGAATCAACTAAATTAAATTTGTCCTCTTAAGCAGATGGGGAAAAGAAACAGCACTTTGCGGTTGGGTTCAAGAGACAGCCGCTGTATTGGAATAAGCTGAAGAAGGCTACCCTTCAGCTAGAAGTCCATACTTAAAAGTTCTTTAGAATTTTAGAGTACCTTCCTTCAGAATTTTCCATTTCTATGTGTATTCATGCTGCAGAACGTAAACGTAGTGTTGCATACACGCTTTCTGCAGAAGTGTCCATCATGTATTCTCTGCAGAATGCTGGCTTTAACTCTTTACTTGACATCAGCTTGCACAGGGAGCATGAAGACAGACAGTTTCATACTGATCAAGCTTAGTAAATCCTCCTGCATGGAAGAATGTTCTTTTGCCTTCAATATGAACAGCAATAATTTATTTTCCTATTAGCAAACCCCAAACTGTCTTCATTGATTTCTATTATTTCTATTATGCTAACAAAACAAAACAACCAAGAAAAAGATTTTCAGTTGCGTTGTATAGAACTTTCTTTCCATTTTAGTGAAGACAGAAAATGTACTCTACAAAACTAGATGTATATTTGCATACAGAACTTATATTGATAAAGGACCAAATATCCAGCACAGTGTTTCTGAGGCTGCATGCTCCTCAGATCTTTTTGAAGCTGAAGGGCCTCCGTGATCTGATAGTCAGGGCTGGTACATGAATTTTACTTAAGCAATGAGGTGAAGAAATACACATAACTTCCCTCATTGGAAATGAGGCAGAATGATTTGAGGCTTTCAAGCAAGCGCTCAATTTTAAATGCGTAGAGTTTACATTCTTAATTTTCAGTTCACACTATTGCAATGCCTCTCTATCATTACTGCCTAGATATTTGAGGCCATTGTGTGAAAGGGCCTTCCTAGTAAAATCAAGTCTTTCTGGAAACAAGTGAATAGAAATGTATTTATAACGGGGCCATGTTTACTGAATTTCATGCATACTGCTTTAAGATACTGTATAGCAAGTCAGATGACAGTTAGATGTAGAATGATAATTATCAATATTTTTTAAAGTAAAATTTTTAGTATTTTAATTTCAAACTTTTTGTCACCTACAGAACTTTGCTGCTCAATATGATCCATCTAAAGCAGCTGATTTTGGCCCAGGACCTATGGTAGGTATATGATTTAGCGCTTGGTAACTTGCATAGATAACATTTTTAATACTGTCCTTTGAGTCTAATCCAGCTATATTAATGCAAAGCATAGTTTTAAAATTAGTGTTTTGATCATATATTGATTCATACTGTAAACTGAGCCTTTGTTGTAGGATAATGTGAAATGGTTGAAATATAGTCTTAGGACTTGAAATATGGTCTTGGGACTGTATATGTAACTTGCATATAGCACTACTGGGTCTTGTGCTTTAATTGTCTGTTGAACACACTTTTATGAATCAGTGAATCTCATAATCTGTTGTCAGGTAACACATGTACTTTGATATAGCATTACTCTGCCCATATTGAGACAGAATATGTTTTAGGAATGAGATTGATTGTGAAGCTGCTGTCTGAAGCAGACATAGGTCTAGAAAGTAACTCAGTATCTCAGCTCCAGTTGGTCACCCTTTTTCTCCCATGGCTGTACAACCCTTTTGATATCCTTGGATTGCACAGGTTTGGTAGCAAATTGGCCACCACATGAATTTCTAACCCTTCCTGATGTTAGCAGGTATTTTCAGTGTACATAGATAGCAAAATATGGGTTAAATTCACCACACGCACTGACATCACAGGCAATGCATCTGATGGGTGAACAGCAGGACGAAGGCTGCCTGGGATTATTCTGGGTCAAGTGCTTGTTTCCATTCCTGAAAATAGTGTAATATTAAATGACTTTTTGAAAATATTTTGGCATCCATTTAGATACTAAATATAGGAAATCGGGAGTATTTTTAATCAAATTCTGCCCTCAGTGTCAGACAATAAATCAGAAAATGTAGATGAGGATCTATTTGGGGTGCCACAGTTTCTAAATTACAATTTTTGAGTCAGTTAGGGTTCATCTGACAGCAGCACTACCTACTGTGAGGAACTCTTTATTTTTATAAAGAAAATGTGAGAGACTGGGAAGATAGAAAAGGAGGGAAAAAGAATTATGGAATATAATTTGTGAAGAGATTCACAGGGCTTATGCAGCATATATGATTCAGGCTGTCCAGAAACAGTTATTTTTCCTAGAATTACTGTATATTTTTATACACACAAGCTTTAGCTTCCATAATTAAATGCCTGTATTTAATATGCATTTATTCCCTTAATAAAAAGTATTCAGTCTTACAGGAAAGCTATGTAAGCCATTGAAAAGTTGGTCATGATTTTAATCTTGTAATGAGAAAATCTGTTAAAGTTCCCAAGAAGTTTTAAAACCAATTAAAACCATAATAGTTTCTGTTGAAACATCTCATAAAACTCTGTTTGGACAACAGAAGCCTAAATTAAATTTCAATTAAAAGTTGTTTGCTTGCTTAGTAAAGCTTAAAACAACTGTTAAAGTGCAGTAATCTATGGACATTTCCTTTTTAAAAGTTATTTTTTACTCTTTTTGAAGATGTATGTAAATTCTAAATTCAGTCAAGGAGAGTAGGTTAGTGACTTATTTTAGAGGTGAAATGAACAGAATCAAAACCAGAAAACAATGAAATATTTAAATAGAAGTTGAACATTATTTGAAAGAGATCTATACATAATATGTATGAGTGGTTTGATTTCTTCCCCAAATAATGTGTGAACCTCCCAGTTGATGGTAATACTGCCATTTAAATACCTTAATTTTCCCTTTTACCTCTCTACCGTTTTAATGATCTTTTTCTCCAATACACCTTTTTGAAAATCATGATAAAATTGACAGGCCCAAAAATACAGCCGTTCTTAATGTGTTGTTATGATCCTTGTCTTTAAACTCTGGAAGTTCATGCACAGGAAGGGTGAGTGTACATAGAAGAATGAACCAGTGCACTGGCTAACAAGCCAGAATAGATTAAGAAGCCCAGTCACAAGGTTCCCAGCCATATTGGTACATTTCTAATCTTCTCACTGGATTCCGTGCTGATTCATTGCCATTAGAAGATCTGTTTGCACTTGGACTACTGTGCAATTCATGCCGAATTCTTAACTTTCTCTAATTTGATTTGAACATTGCACACTGAAAACTGTAATGCTTACCAATATTTTAGGAGTACCAGGAATTGGTGTTATAGGTGAGTTTAGATAATGGTGATTTTTTAAAAAAGATTTTGTAATTTTTCTCCACTAGGGTTTAATGGGACCTAGAGGCCCACCTGGAGCATCTGGACCACCTGTAAGTACAAACTCATCTCTCCTACTGGCTACCATTAAAATACCTGTAAAATCACAAAATAGCTTGTTCAAATGCTAACAAAATCTCCCGCCTCTTCTAGGGTCCTCCTGGTTTTCAAGGCATTCCT
>NW_009646966.1:3541913-3586277 GCF_000708025.1 Charadrius vociferus | reverse complement strand
CATTCCTGGTGAGCCTGGTGAACCTGGTCAAGCAGTAAGTACAGGTTTCGCATACAGACACTGTTAACATTAGAAATGGGACACCAAAGTAGGCTTGTAAAGCTTAGGCCCGTTTCTCCTATCCATATGCACATCCTTGAATGTTGGAATTGGATATTCCTGCTTGATCCTGTTGCAGAAACAGAGCTGAACACTCAGATTCAGACCCCTTCAGATTGGAATCATAAAGTGCAAAGTGAATTAGGATGGGAGGACCTTGCTTCAGTTCAGGTTCCAGCTATGCCCCAACTCAAGGCAGAAACCAGTGAAAAGACTTGTGTGAAGAATGATGCTTTAAGTAATCCTCAATCTATTTTTAACAGGGTCCCCACGGTCCTCGTGGTCCCCCTGGTCCTCCAGGAAAGGCTGGTGAAGATGTAAGTGGTTATTAAATGTTTCTCATCTCTTCTGGGGCTGTGATTCAGTTCTTACATTAGGTTATTGTTAAGCTAAGCATTTTATTGGCCATAATTTTTACATTGTTCTATAATATTGGATAGAATAAACAAAAAAAATTAAACAGAATAAATATTTTATAGTACAACAGATGTTGTATGTTGGAAACATACAGAAAAAATTATAACTTCAAAACGTCTCCAAATATATTATTTAGCTTCCTCAATACAAGAAGAGGGAAACTTGAAAGCTAACAAGCATTTATTGGCAAAGTTTCTCTTTTTCAATGTCTTGTCTTTTTTTGGTGGCTTATTGTTATTTTGTAAAATGAATTTTCCTACTTAGTGCATTTTTACTGCATTTATTAGGGTCACCCTGGCAAACCTGGAAGACCTGGTGAGAGGGGTGTTGCTGGGCCACAGGTATGTAGTGATCTACTGTATACAATAGAAAACAGTTCTTATCAAAGAAACCTGATGACATTTCTGAATTGCAGCACATTAACAGTCTAGTAATATTCCCTATATGCATTAATCCAATATCAGTTCAGGGATATCATAGTTATCATATTGTTTTGTACTCTTTCCCCCCTCCCCCCCATCAGTAAAGCTAATGTAATTAAAAACAGAAGTGACATAGTGAGGAGTTATGCAGGAGCAGGTGAGCAGGCACCTTGGCATAGAAAGCTAAAACAGCTGTGCTATCATATGTTAATGCATGAAATTTCTGAGATTCAGACTGGAAAATCAGGTTGATTACTGTTAGTGTTGGAACAAGTCTGGTCCTGGGAGGTTACAGAATGGACTGTGTTCCTCACTTCAATGATCATGGCCCAAATCTACTCATCAATTTTATTGAAAGACTTAGGCTTTTTCTTTCTTTTTAACTGCAGTATATAGTATAAGAGATAATAATTCGTGTGCTATGTGTTTTTAGGGTGCTCGTGGATTCCCTGGAACTCCTGGTCTGCCTGGCTTTAAGGGAATTAGGGTGAGTCTATACATACTTTTTCCCTGAACAGTTAAGAGTGACAACATTTCAGCATACTGAAAATCCCTGGAAATCCCCTCAAAGTTAAGAAGATATATTCTAAATGCATGAATTTCTTTGACATTTTTAATATCTTCTGATATGAAAGAGTGATTATTTTTTAAAAAAAAATCGTAAGATTATATTAGGAAATAATTTTGTATGGAAAGAAGGATTTACCTTACAAAACTAAGAGTTTGAGTATAGCCAATAGTGGGACAATATATACAATATATACTTAATATTATTTTTCTATGTATTATAGGGACACAATGGTCTGGACGGTCAAAAGGGACAACCCGGTACTCCTGGCACCAAGGTAAAGATGAAATCTGAAAATGCAGGATACATTTGTATCTCTTTCTAGCGAAAGACATATGAAGTCCCCCTCCAATTAATCTCCCATGTTGTCATTAAAGATTTCCCAGCTGCAATAATCTAGAAATGAGTGGAGTCACATAGGACAAATATGTGCACCTTACCACGAAAAATTATTCCTGGGGCCTTAGTCTTGAGTCCTCAGTCAAGTTAGTACTTTCATTGAGTAAGAGCTGCAGAATCTGTCTCCTAATGATTGGTTATCCAGCAGCACTTCAGACTGATTTTTGCTATCTCCGCTTTTCTGTGGATTGTACTTGGAGTTTTGGTGGGTTTTTGAAAACACACTAAAATGAAAAGATACAATTTTTCTACGAAATTCTGTGTGAGACACATGCTCTAGTGTAAAGATTTCTGCTAAAACTTTGGATAGATGCAGTGCTCTTCTGTGAAGATCAAATAACCTTAACTCAGTCTTTTTCCTTTTTACCTTCCTCAGATTAGTTTAGTGCACATTTGAACACTATCCTTAAATGTTTTTAAACATGGTCTAGAAACATATATAGCAAACTCTCCCTCTTTTATTCTTCTTCTCCCATTCCACCTCAGTGCCTAACAGCAGTGTTCTTAAACACTACTACAGTGTTGAGTTGTAGGAAACTTTAACATTGCGGACTTATTCATAGGAAATGTGCATTCAAGAACTAATATGACAATGAAAAGCTCAAATACTAATTCTCCCTGTTGCGTCTTTCTAAGAGCTTAGCACTACTTGCTTATAGAATTACTAATTGTAAAATAGCATTCTCCAATATCACTGAAAGTTGTTAATCGCCAGAAAAAGTTTGGTAATGAGAGCAAACAGTCTGTCAAGTCTTTTGAGATTAAAAGCAGATAAAGCAATTAAGTAAAGGAATGAACAGTTATTAGTAAGAGTGCTAATCTGACTGGAAAACACAAGTATAGTAAATCAAGGTCACTCGTGATACAGCTGCACTAAAAGCAGTGATGAAGGCAAAAATTTGTGCTGTTTCCAGCATTTAAGACAAGGTGCATTCAGATATATTCAGGGTATCAGTGCTTTAGGACAAATCTTGTCACTACAGACCAGCCTAGACCAACTGCAGGCTCGTTGAGAATACTTAAGACTGAAGGGAGTATTATTTTAATGGCTGTCGCTCATATCTTGGTTTTATTGATCTGAAGATAAAAACACCTGAGGCAGATCTTTATTTCCAGCCCTTTGACAGGAACTTTGTCACCTTAACCTAAGGCAAAAGAAAGCATCATTCTGCTTCTGCTCTAGCTAAAAAACAGCTGCTGATTCATCTGAATTAGTAGTTGACTATCCAGGCCCTATCTCTTAGGTGTGTGCTACAAAGTAAATATCAGAATAAAGAAATGGGGTAAAGAAAGCTGAGATAGGTAAGTGAAGCAACTTGCTCTGGTCCTCCTCTTCTAAGAGGATTCCATTTGGCCATGTTCCAATATATGCAGGGACTGTCACCCTCAGGATCTGATGTGCTGTTATTGTATATGGTGTGGTGTAAGTGCTACAGAAAGACAGTGGGATTCAGCAGTTGAGTATCTCTCTAGATGGTGTTGTGCTGTTTGTTCAAAGCATCCTTGAAGTAATTCAAGCCTGCAAACTTTCTTTTTCATAGGGAGAACCTGGTGCCCCTGGTGAAAATGGTACCCCAGGACAGCCTGTAAGTATTTATTCCATGCTGTAGAAAATGCTAATCTGATAGATATGGTTCAGCCAGCACTTTGGGCAGTTTTTGTCATCAGTGGCACTCCAGCTGGCTAGATACTCTAATGTAATAGTGTGTGAATATTTAGAACAGAATTGCCTGGCTGCAACACAGTTCATATAGGGACTTAGCAGAAGAAAAAAAAAAAAATCTGTGTACCTTCATTCAGTGAATAGGTATAAATGAGTGAATTTAATTTTTCTTTCAGGGTGCTCGTGGTCTCCCTGGTGAGAGAGGAAGAGTAGGTGCCCCTGGACCAGCTGTAAGTAGTTTCCCATCTGTCTCTGTCATCGTGACCAGCCACTTACTGTGGCGCTCTCTAATCTTTGAATCTCTTTTCAAACTCCGTCTATCGTGTTCTCTCCTCACAGGGTGCTCGTGGAAGTGATGGCAGCGCTGGCCCCACCGGACCTGCTGTAAGTTCCAGTCTTGATCTTTGACAGTCTGGTTCCATTAGGCCTTGTGTCCCTCTTTCTGTTTATAGAGGATTTCTTGGACTTCTCAGAAGTTGTTTGTGGGGTCGTTTTTAACACACTTCTTTGCTTATCAGACCATCACAAACAGAATTAATAAAACATAAACCCTTTGCAGACAATATCCTGAGAGCCTGAGGATTTACATTAAACACATCTGTATCACAAGAACCAAATTTTCTCACTTGCACTGATCAGTTCATAGGGAAACACCAGATGAGCAGAATCTTTATTTCTAACAGGACAGTTCTCATCCCAAAACTCAAAAGACTTTTATACCTTTTAACAGGTATATACTATGCACATGTTGCAGATGACTACACCTACATACATCCTGAAACTATCATATGCACTCCAGGACACAGCTTTGCACCTGCAGTGTTGTCCTGTCTGACTAACAGGAGTAAAGTTTTTTCATTCACCATTGATACCTGAGTTATGCCAGCTCGTGTGAAAGGCTGGAAAGATCAAACTGTCCTGATCTTACTGGTGAACAATAACTATTCTAATAAGTGCTAATCCAATGCAGATTTGTCCCTTTAAAAGGAGTTATTGTTGCCATGGTGTACCACTGACTTCATTAAACCTCATTTATTTCAGTGAAATAAGTGTGTGTACAAGAGTATAGCTTCAAAGCTGTAAATAAATAAATAAAGATCATCAATAGCCCAGAATAGTTTTTCCTTCCTGTCTTCAAAATCTGAGTCAATGATGAAGATGTACTTGGTTCTCTCAACTTCCCTGAAGTTGCTTTTAATAAACCTTGTCACTGCGAAGATCTGTCATGCTTTGAGAGTGGAATGTTAGCAGCAGCACGAATTTCACTTCAGTTCTCCCATATGGGGTATTTGAAAAATATATGTGATTGGGCACTTGAATTGCAGGCAAACAGAGACCTTACAGCCAAGATCTGATGTTATACTTTGTAGTAGAACCAAAGCATTTTAGCCATCTTGAAGGCAAATGAGTTACCATAGGAAAAATATTCTGGGGCTTCTACTCTGAATGGGCAGCAGCAGAGAGTTGCATTGGGTCCTAGCGTCTATGCCAGGCTAAAGTTACTTTACACATACTTAGGTTATGGTGCTATAAACATTCTGTGTAGCACTTAAAGACACTCTTTTTTTTTTTTTTTTTTTTTTTTAAACTAAACCAGAAATACTGTTTCATTCTTCTTGCCACTGGGAATTAAAAACATAAAAGAGTCACTGTAACGGAAATTGCATTAAAGAATAACAAAGGCTGACTCCATTAGTGTATCTTCTTTTGTGGTACCTGGGTACTCTACACTAGGAAGCTTGTCCCATCACAATTCTAAATCTCACAACAATAGCTAGACACACCAGAATCAGTAGAAAGCCCTCTTCAAGCTGATGTACTATTGCCTTTTCTGTTTAAAAAAAAAAAAAGTCTAATGAAAGGGTCCTGGGGCTGCACATGTTCACTGCCTCAAAATGTATACTTTAAGTATGAATAAAGATTTTTTTTTTTAATCCTTTTGCATGTTAGAATCAACTCCTGCCTTCAGCTGCTGTTAAGCCTGATCCAATTTCTAGTACATTCTTACTGACTTCAATATAAGTTGTGTCAAGCACTGACTCGTAAAGCAGCACAGAGATCTTGCCAACCATCTTCCCATGTGTGAAGAAGGACAAATGCTGTCATCAACACAGGGCTCTTGTGCGTGACTGGTAGTCCAGAAGGACCACTGGTGTGACAGTGTACACAGTCACCCTGCACAGTAAATGTGTTGGAAACAGCCACCTAAGATTTGCAGTTGCAGGATGCAGTGCTCCCCTTCATTTGTGGGACTGTACAGCAAGACATCTTGACTTGCAGATAGAATAAACAGAGGATGAGCAGAGGCAGGCATCTTTTTCAGGTGTTTGGCCTCAAGGCAAGGTTTCACGAGTCATGGCTTAATTCACACTTTCTTAGCTGCACTGCAAATGTTTTTCAGCATTGACCTCACTCTTAACTGTTTGTAGTGAACCAAATCTGTCAGTTTGGAGTTGCAAAAGGCAACTGATATTCTGAGGTGGTAATGGGTGGAAGTGTCTCAGTAAATGTGTGTTTTTAAAATCTGTTTACTTCAGCAAGCAGGATGCTTCTGTCATCATTGAATACTTTCACACAACTGCTTCCCTTTCATTTCTCAGGGCCCTATTGGTGCTGCTGGTCCTCCAGGCTTCCCAGGTGGTCCTGGTGCTAAGGTATGAATATCTGCTTCTACTAGCACATTAGATAGTGAAGGTGAAATATAGTAACTAGTATTGCTAGGCAGCAAAAAAAATAGTCTCTCAGAAATAGGAGTACTTTCTTATCAAGATTAGGATGAGGACAATTCCCTAGAGTATTTGGAGAAATCATATATGAGTGCTTGGTTAAAATATAGCAGTTATTTCACAGCTGAAGATTGATACGAGGCAGGTTCAAGAAGACGTGTAACCTTTTTCTTTTTTTTACTGCATCCTACATGGTGCAGTTGTATACACTTTATAAAGGTGATGTGAATCATGATGAATAATCAAAGTCACAGGTCACATTGCTTTACAGAAGTAGTGGAGGGCCAAGAAGCTGCATATGAGTATTGGGCTCCTTCCAGCCTAAGTTCTTGAAATTGCAATGGAGAAACTTTTCAGGTTTAGGGCAATACCATTTTCCTCTTGCACACTGTAACTTAGATGTTTCAGTTTGTTTCTCAGATCTTAGCATTTTTACCTGAGTAACACTCTCATTACTTTGAATTTTACTTTGTCCAAGGAAGGACCAAGGATTTGGGACAAAAGTGTCCCATATAGTGCACCTAAAAATTTCACTCACCGTTTGTCAAGAAGCTTAGAGCTGCATACACTTATATGTAATGTGATACAGTTTTTCATCCTTAACACAAATACACAAATTCCATGTCACAACAGACAAAACTTTTATCTTGATCCATGTTTAGAAGAAAATAGAGTATTGTTTGCTCGACCTCTTAACATTAAATGCAGGGAATATGAGGAAAAATTGAGATCCCATGCAGAAGTGAGTGTGGTTACAGCCTGCAATTTCAAGAGAAGACTGCCGTGTGTCCAGGATGAATTCTGACTACTTAGAGAATTGCTGAAAAGAAATTGTCATTATATTAATTTTTTTTGTAGTAGACTTAGTGAATACAAGCTTCTGAGAGTAAAACCAAGAACCTTTTTTCCTGTCATTTACTCCACTGTGAACGCTATCCTACAGCACTCTGATCAGGCATCGTTTTACATTTTGTATCAGTGCAAATGGCATATTAAGATGCAAGGTAATGGTCAGTTAGGTCTCATACACCATGGGGCGTCTCAGGCCAATGCTGGAGGCACATGGCTGCAGCACTGTAATCCTGATTTTTCTAGGTCAACTTTCTGTGTAACCCTCAGTGATAATGTAGGTTCTTAGATATGCTGAGCATCTGTTGTTCCTGTGTTAGCCACCAGCTTTGATGGGGTCTATCTAGGCTTCCTAGCTTCAGTGCCTTTAAAATCTCTCAGCTCCTTGATTTCCTGACCTCTGAAGTGGGAAAATATATATTGGATTGTTTTAATGTCAGGCTAGTATAGGATTGCTCTGCTCTTGCCCTAACACTGTGTACACTGCTAGAGGGCTGTATCCTTCTTTCAAACAGGGTGAAATTGGACCTGCTGGTAATGTTGGTCCTAGTGGTCCTGCTGGTCCAAGAGGAGAGATTGGACTTCCCGGTTCTAGTGGTCCTGTTGGCCCTCCAGTGAGTAACTTGCCAGACTTTATTGTTGGACAGGTGCACTTGAGACTCTCCATTAACTAGTATTGTTATCTTTCTTAACAGGGCAACCCTGGTGCTAACGGTCTTCCAGGGGCTAAAGGTGCAGCTGTAAGTACAGCCTTACTCACACTTGTCTGCTCTAAAAAGAAAAATAATTTAGTTAATTCAACAGAAAAGATAATGGGCTCATAATACCTTTTTTTTCCCTCTGGTGGACAGGGTCTTCCTGGTGTTGCTGGTGCTCCTGGTCTGCCTGGTCCCCGTGGTATTCCTGGTCCTCCTGGCCCCGCTGGTCCTAGTGGTGCTAGAGGCCTTGTTGTAAGTGACCTTGTATATTGCATGTCTTCGTTTGAAAATTGAACACAGTGTCCGCAGTTGTAGATTTCCTCTGGATGTATTTTTGTATTTAATGCATAATTTTTTTTCTTGCTCCACTAGAATTAAACATTCTAGTTCATTTCTGTGTCTCACTGCTTGCTTCCAAAGCTGAGACTGAAGAGGTTTGCTTTGCACTCCCCTTGGGGGGTTACTGCCATTTCTAAGTGTCTTTCACATGTTTCTTTTCATGCCTGTTAAGCCAAAAATACAGTTATATTCACCGACCATTTATCAGAATAAAAGCAGGCATGGAATTGGATGAGTAAAGAGCATTTTGATTCATGAAAAAGTTGTCCAGGTAGAAGTGAGATTTTTGGAATGATGCTTAATTCTATGATCTCTCTTTTTTTTGGACTCTAGGGTGAACCAGGCCCTGCTGGTGCCAAGGGAGAAAGTGGTAACAAGGGTGAACCTGTAAGTATGGCAGCACGTGAAGCTTGTTTCAGTGATTAAAGCCTGATAATCTGCAACGCATCATCTGATTTCTTCTTTTTTTGTTGTTTGCCTGAAATAGGGTGCTGCTGGACCCGCTGGCCCTCCTGGTCCTAGTGGTGAGGAAGGCAAGAGAGGCAGCAATGGTGAACCTGGCTCTGCAGGTCCCCCAGGCCCTGCTGGTCTAAGAGTAGGTTTTCTTTTCATGTTCCAGAATTAGAAGCAAAAAGAAAAGAGGAAATAAAGCTAGACTCACAAAGGCAAATTAAGTAATTATGAGTAATTAAAAATACATTAATGCTGCTAAGCAAAGATCATTTACCATTCTGAGCCTTTTGATTAGTTGCGACCAAGTCTATTTTTGGTTTGTATTAATGCTATTTACTATCTTATCTCTGAAGTAATTAGAGGTTGCTTTGATTTATCCATTGTGTAATATTTAGTGAATTATCTTTGATTACTCTTAAAACTTTGTGATGGGATTTAACTGCTTAAATCAGGTAATTGGCTCACACATAACGTGAGGCAAAAGGTTTCAATTCACTGTCTTCAAGGGTGCCTAGTACCCTTTTTACCGGGTGAGAAAACCACTCAGTGAGTTTCAGGAGGCACATGGCTTCATACAAGAGCAGGAACTGGAACAGAATAGGAAAAATGGCAGTGTTTCCACCCATTTTTTTTTTTGGTAGAGATAAAGATTCAGTATTGCACCTTGGCTAGGGTGTACAGAGCGAAGCCAGTAACTCCTTGCAGAGAAGCAAAGGTGAAACAGCGTGGGCCAGCTTGTGGGATCTTAGCTGCTGTCCAGGCACTAGTAGATTACAATAAAACAGTGAAATGCTCCGATACAAGCAGGTTAGAATTTAAAGAAACCTAAAGGAAGTGAGAGATACTTTTACACTGAGGTGTGTGCACACTGAGGTGTGTGAGCTTAGAGCTGCACCTACCTCAAATTCTGCTCAGAAGGCTGAAATTTAGCATGCACTATACACCTTACAGGAACAGGTGTATTTCTTTCCCTTTCTTTATTTGTTTTGTGTTCACTTGCAGGGTGTGCCTGGGTCTCGTGGTCTCCCTGGAGCTGATGGCAGAGCTGGTGTCATGGTAATACTTTTGCCTGGGTCGCTATTTCTAAATGACCTTCTTTTATATATCTGTGATGCTTTTTGTCACCTCTGCCTAATTTTATGTATTTATTTCGGTAGGGACCTGCTGGTAACCGTGGTGCTAGTGGTCCTGTTGGTGCTAAGGGTCCTAGTGGTGATAGTGGCCGTCCTGGTGAGCCTGGTCTTATGGGTCCAAGAGTAAGTTTGAACTCTGTGATGTAAATTTGAACTATGCAAAAAGAAAATTACTTAAAATTTAGGGACAAAATTATTCAGAAATCCAACTGCAAAAATTCAGCCTGTGCTAACCACAGTTAGGGCACTTCCACCACTTTGTTGAAAAAGCATCCATGAGGAAATGATTAAGAAACATCAAAATGTTTATTGAAATTAGTTTCTTTTGTATGTGGCAGCATTTGATTGCCTTGTCATGGAGCAGTGCCCCTCATACTGGATAGGCATTGCTTTCTGAGGTTATTTACAGAATGTGATCATTAAAAGCACAGCTGAAGTGTGTGTCCTCTTTAACTAACAAAAAAACCCTAAACTGTACTAAAATGATGTGAGATGCCTGATCTCAACTATTTCAATTTTAGTTTGCAAATTACTTCACTGAAAACAGCCATCCACTTCTAGTGGTGCTCACTGCACCCAGATTACATTCATGTCATTGTCTTTTATCCTCTTTATACTACTCTTTCTCTTCCTACTCCACCCCATAAAGTGAAAGAGTTTTCAATGCACATGTGAACTATTAGGCATCTGCAAATGTTTAAGTACGTTCTCTGCTAAAGTAGAACCTAAATGAGTTTAAGTGAAACGGGTACTTACCTATACTGATTTTCAACTGGCATGGGAGCACACACTACCAAATTAAACTTCAGTGTGTTTTAGATATAAATTTGATAGGACATACAGTCCTGTTTCCACAGTGTATATTGATAACTTGGTGTGTTTGTGTGTGTACACACATGTAGAAAAAGAATTTTGGTTAACAGTTGGGTGAGTTGGTTTCCTTCTAAAAACATGAAACCTTTCCCTTCTCAGGGTCTCCCAGGTCAGCCTGGAAGCCCAGGCCCTGCTGGCAAGGAAGGTCCTGTTGTAAGTACCGTGTTTTTCATACTGTTTCCCCATTGCATGTGAAACACAGACAAAACCTGAGATTTTAAAAAGCAGAGATCTCAGCACTGAGCTCTAACACAACTGTGTGTAAAACCAGCAAGATATTTTACTACCATATGACTCAGAAAATCAGTGAGAAACTTTCTGTTCATTTCTGTGGGTCTCAGATCAGGTCTATGTCATGTAAGGGGAAGAAGAAATACACAGTTTTACAGAAAGGAGAAAAATGGAGGAATGCATGAGCATGCTATGTATAAACAGTGTTTAAAAGTTAAATGGCATTTGCTTCCTGTCAGTACACATTTCTCCTAGCACTGAACTCTAATTACCCCAGCCATTTAATAGTATGATTTCTTTTTCTAGGGTTTCCCTGGAGCAGATGGTAGGGTTGGGCCAATCGGTCCAGCTGGCAATAGAGGTGAGCCTGGCAACATTGGATTCCCTGGACCAAAAGGTCCCACTGTAAGTACAGTACAGAAACTTTCTATTACTATGAAGGTATTTCCAGACTAATTTGTAGGTCCCAGCTCTAACAATCAAACACATCACCCTGTGTCCTCCCATACTGCTTATTGGCATCCACTTAAATTCAGGAGTTCTGTTTTAAATTATTTTCCAGTTATTTAAAATATTAAAGAAAAGAAAAACAATTTAATTAGTTGAGGAATATTTGGACATTGAAGTGATTAGAAAAATATGTCTATATTATAATTTCTGCATGTCCGTTTTATCATTTCTGTGTATACACTTCTGTAAAAGTTCTGTAAATGTTGGCCACCAAGCCTAAGTTTCAGTTCCAGAGTATTCTTATTTATGGAGCATGATCCAAAGCTCGCTCACTTTAGAAGAAAAGCTACCAGTGATTTCAGTGGGACACTTGACATGTCACACACAGGCCACAGATCACAATAATCATCTTCTGGATTTGTGGTGTTGCTATACATACATACACATGCAGACATAATATCATGAATTATGACCTCAAAAAATAAAGGCATGGAGTTTTGAAAAGAAAAGATGTTTATTTTTGAGCTATTGTTTCTAAGTGGTTCAATAAGGCAGATGGAGCTTTTGGGTTAATTAGGCTTAAAGAAATATTACAATAAATCTTCTGGCAAGGAGAGTATCACTGTTTAGTAGTTTAAACTGAATCTAATATGAAGTCTTGGTTCACTTTCTATCTTTTTCTTTCAACTTCAGGGTGAACCTGGCAAACCTGGTGAAAAAGGCAATGTTGGTCTTGCTGGCCCACGGGTATGTGGATATATTCTATTTGTTAACCTCCAGAGATAAAAAAGTAGATTTTCAAACCCCTGTAATAAAATAGCATTATCTTGTGCAAGCATGAGTAGATGATGAAATAGAAAAGCACTTGGGAATGCACTCATCTAGACTTATGTCAGTGGGGACTATTACTTAATGGATAAATTAAAACTATCCTTCTGGGGTAATTAATTGGGAAATTAGTTATGGGGTATTAGCTTCCTACAAAGTGGAAAAAATAGCACTCCCTGTGCATATTTTTGAGGTCAATGTATGGTTTCTAATTTATCCTGTAAATTTCCAACTTCTGACTAATTCTTCCATTTAAGGTACCAAATAATTTGTCTGTTGTTGGAAAAATGCTTTCAGCACAGTTCCTATAATCTGTAATTCCAAAAGAAGTTTCCTTAAGGATGAATGTGCTGCGATAACTAAAACAATCACCAGAATTTAAAATTGTAAGCATCTTTAGTACATTTTAATAGTGAAACTCTCACAAGTAAATGGTTAAGTTCAAAATATACAGCCAGGGACCTTCTTTTTTTTTTTGGTACATAACCACTTTAGAGAAATATTATTCATAACAGATCAAAACTTTGATAACGGCTTTCTACTTGAACACATTTAGGGTGCTCCTGGTCCAGAGGGAAACAACGGTGCTCAAGGTCCTCCTGGAGTCACTGTAAGTTACAGATCCAGTGTGTGATTTACTTTTCATTAATGGGACTTCCCATTTGAAAATCCATTTTCCTGTATTTCTCCTTCCAAGTTAATCACTTGTTTGTTCCCTCCAGGGCAACCAAGGTGGAAAGGGTGAAACAGGTCCTGCTGGCCCTCCTGGCTTCCAGGTAAGCCGCTATGTGTTCTGCTCAATCTTATCTCTGTTTTACAAAGCATGAAGTGCTTCTGACTTAACTTCATTTGTATTCTTGTTTCTTTATACTTAGGGTCTGCCAGGTCCCTCGGGTCCGGCTGGTGAAGCTGGTAAACCAGGCGAAAGGGTGAGTGTGCAGTACTCTGCAAGTAGGGGCAGGCATTGCATAAGCATTATGTTTACAATTGCACATGTGGTAAAACGAGTCTGTTGGATCCATTTGCCAAAACAAAGCAATCCATATTATATGCAAAGTTTAATAGTCCCTTTTGTCAAAGCTAGCTGCAAATGAAGAAGATTCGTTGGAATTTGCAACATACTGCTTTTTTTTTTTTAAAGTTTTGGTATGAAACTGAGCAAAGCCAATCCTTTGCTTTTTGGGCCTTAAGCAGCAATAAAATATGTCCCCTCCCCCAAAAGACAAGACAGTACATGACGAATATTTTACTTCAGATTTCTTTTGAAAACTTCAGAGTTCAATCTGACCTGCGTTACTCCAATTGTGTGCTTTTGCAACTCAATTGGTTTCAGTGAATTTACAACAGCATACAACTGAGGTAGCTCAGTGGTAATTCAGGCTCTAGGTTCTGCTCAGTTAAAGTGTGCGATGTAATCTGCAAATTGTGCATTCTATGTGTCATAACCACATTTAACGTTTATAGTTACATCTCTCTGTGTCCCTGTAGGAGAGTTTACATTGCATGTACCTGAAAAAGGAGCTTGGAATTTAATCACCAACTCTTTTCTTTAGATGAGAAATTATGTCATGTGTGCTTTGAGATAGTACGCAGCTATATGAAGTGTTTATTTCTGTGTATCTGAAAGGCTGGGTTTAGTCTGAAGATTTTCAATATGCTGCTGCAATTTGAGAAGCATTTCTATTTACTGCTAAAAACCAGCACAATTTAAACTAATAAGTTTGCTTTAGAAATAAGCCTTACCAATACATCTACTCTCTTCTAGGGTCTTCATGGTGAATTTGGTGTCCCTGGTCCTGCTGGCCCAAGAGTGAGTCACTTATTTGAAATCTAGTACAGACTGTCTTAATAATGTGTTTAATAATAATAACAGCTATATACATTTCCAAGTTTCTCAAGACCAACAGCTCTTCCCAGTTACAGAACACGGTGTAGTACACCAGACTCCCAGGAATGAGGGAGAATTTTCTCTGCTTTTTGCATGTGTCAGGCTATGTGATTATATGACACGATAGTGGCCAGTGTAGTAAAATTCTAGATAAGCAATATGAATATTACCCAAGTAATGAGTTAATTAATGAATTTCACAATGAGAATGTGGATGACAAAAGATCGATTCTGCAGTGCTAGACTGAGGCCTGGTGCATATGAGAATTTTCATCTTCAGGGCCTCTGCGCAGACCTTCTCAGCCAGACCATTTCAGTCACACTATCCCTTGCTAGCCAGCTCCTACCTTCCGTGTAATATCATTGTGAACAAATGGTGGGCTGAATCCAGAGCTTGGAACAGTCAATAGAAGACATTGCCTCCCATTTCCTTTTATTCTTGCAGGCTATGTGATTATATGACACGATAGTGGCCAGTGTAGTAAAATTCTAGATAAGCAATATGAATATTACCCAAGTAATGAGATTCTGATGAGCTGATCAAGGTTGTTTGTTTTTTTAATTAATGAATTTCACAATGAGAATGTGGATGACAAAAGATCGATTCTGCAGTGCTAGACTGAGGCCTGGTGCATATGAGAATTTTCATCTTCAGGGCCTCTGCGCAGACCTTCTCAGCCAGACCATTTCAGTCACACTATCCCTTGCTAGCCAGCTCCTACCTTCCGTGTAATATCATTGTGAACAAATGGTGGGCTGAATCCAGAGCTTGGAACAGTCAATAGAAGACATTGCCTCCCATTTCCTTTTATTCTTGCCCTGTGAATAAACATCTGTAAAGAGCTTTGTGCGAAGGCCTTCCTGCATGGCAGGAAGGTCCCATTTGTGCAGAGCAATGAGTAGTCTCTAAAATGCTTGATTAACTACTTGCTTTCCAAATCCACTTATAAAGAGGCTGATATTTAAACTGCTTCTGTTGCTTCCTCTTTTATTCATGACAAATATTCCCATTCACCATTGTCAGTCATGTCAGTCAGTTTAAATAGCACTTTTCCTCCTTATATTTAGTGCCCTGAAGCTGTATAGGTAACCACATCCTCTTTAAACTTTCATTTTGCTAATTATCCAAACCAAGTTCCCTTCATCATTGTAGTAGCAGTTATCTGTCTCAGGTCTAGCTTGCCTTTGGCATCTCATACCCAGTCAGAGTGTATTTCATTCAGTATTCCAAATTAGGTCTTACTGATGCTTTGTACAACAAAATTGACACTTCAGAAAAACACCTAACTGCTTTTGCCAGATCACATTTGCCTTTTTCATGTCAACGTCATATTGTTGGCTATCTTACTGATGCTTTGTACAACAAAATTAACACTTCAGAAAAACACCTCACTGCTTTTGCCAGATCACATTTACCTTTTTCGTGTCAACATCATATTGTTGGCTGTTGGCTATCACCTTTCCCTTTCTGTCATTTTCATCAGGTGAAACTCCCATTTACAGCACAAATCCTCATTTTTGGTGCCTAAATAAATGACCAAATGATATTTCTGTCTTTGATAGAACTGTTGTGCATATAAGACCAGTTTCTGACTACTTCCATGTCTCCAGATGATCTCTGTTTCCAGAATTTATCTTTATACCTGTTAGAATGTACAGGTCCCATTAGTAGGCTTTAGCTATCACCTTTATTCTCCAATATTTACCAGGCATATGCCACTGTAAAAACAATTGTTTGCCAATTACTATGGCTCTTAATTTCACTAGAATCCATTATCTGCCCTCAGATTGGTATCAGAAGCTCCATTTGGCAATAGAATACAAGACACCAGAATGAGCACAGTGGCGAAAAATCTGTGTACTTTGTCAGCTCTTGCCATGATGCAAGACTTTAGTAATTCACTTTGCTATATTAGTGTCAAATGCTAGAGCCAATTCTTATGACCAGTTGAGTTAATATCTGCACAATTCTAATACATTTCTTAATGGTTTGTTCAGATAAAAATGCATCACACTGTCATTGCTACTAGTCAGTGCTTTTAAACCTCTAAGCTACAGAACAATTCAAGGAAAAACTCAAATCAGACTGTCTCCTTCAGGGTGAACGTGGTCCTCCTGGTGAAAGTGGTGCTGTTGGTCCCGCTGGTCCCATTGGAAGCCGTGGTCCATCTGGCCCACCAGGCCCTGATGGTAACAAGGTATGCCTTTTTTAGCTGCCATTGCCTTACTGTTGAATTCCTGATGAAGGCAATCCAAAACCTTCTTTCCTAAAAGCATAAATGATTACTGCTAATAGGTAGTTACCTATACACCATAGCCCCTGGGTCATTTCTTCAAGTGGTAAAGCTCCATCCAAGCTAGTCCACACTAATACTGGAGGGTTTTATGTTTAGCACTCTAGGTGATGGGAGGGGAACTCCAGGTTGGACTCAGTTTGAATACGGTTCGTCAGCTGGGTATACTACTATTCTGTTTTGAGATAGGGTCCAAGATTTTGGCCAAAACTCATGCTGATTTCTATTTATACCCACATCTACTTATACACAGGAAGCTCTTGTGTCTAGTAAGCAATGTTTTCCCCAAAACATTAGCACAATAATATGCAGTTGTCTACCAAAGTAACATTGACTTGATGGTAACTGAATATGGGTCTTAGTTCCCAAGATTTTTATGGGTAGTCTTTCCACAGAAGTTTAGAGTATGGGGCATCCTAAAATCGCAGGAGCCCACGGAGTCAAAGAGTGTTCACATCTGGCATCTTCACTAGCTGAAAAAGTAAAAATGAGTACAATAGCTTAAGATGATATAGTACTAGTCACACTGTTTACAAGTAAGCAGATGATAGGCAAAGTAGTAAGGACAGAATTTTGTTCCAAATTGTGTGCATGATTTGACCCTCTCTTACATGATACAATGTTGCTGCTAGGGTGAGCCTGGCAATGTTGGTGCTGCTGGTGCTCCTGGTCCTGCTGGCTCTGGTGGAATCCCCGGAGAGAGAGGTGTTGCTGGTGTTCCAGGAGGCAAGGGTGAAAAGGTAAGGTGGACAACCTGCTTTGTTACTGCATGGACAGCTCTGTTAGGTGCTTGAATTTCATTAACTTAAAGAACCTGCAGGCTACCCCAATGCAACTTTTATTTACTGTGAAACTGTATTACGTGACTCACTAGTAGACAATAAGTAGAGGTTTTCTTGGTCTACCAGACTGACAGTCTCTTCTAAGGTTGTATTTTGATCTCTGCTCAGCATTTGGAATTAGTTCAAGTAGCAGTTAGTGCTCCACAGCTCATTAACAGTGAACTTATCTTTACTGAAGAAATAGTAAAGCTGTCTTTCAGTACAGGCTTTGTAGTAGGAATGGGCCTACTGATCATAAAGAACCGAGTCTCTGATAATATCCTTGACCACTCTAGGTGCGGTGACTATGATATAAGTGTTTATGATTATATCCATTATCTATAAAATCGGAAAACGTTTTAGCAAATGTAAGCCCTTATGTAAAATTGTGAAGTCTGGTTGCAAGTCCTGTTGCGACCTCTACTTTATCCATATAATTATCTATGAAATTGATTTTTATCTTTCTATGTACATCTCATTCCATATTCTGTCCTGTTCATTATTTAAAAAGAACTGAGATTTCTAGAACTGCTTTGTTTTGACTAAAAAAAAAAATCCAGTCATATGGATTATTACAACATAAATGGAGTTGTAAGAAAACTGAGATGAAAATTGCTTTCAATTTTTTATAAAACACTGTGTACAGACATACATATTAATGAAGATGAGTAGGATGTATTTTAAAAAAAAAAAGAGATAGAATAGAGTGCTGGTCTGATTTCCTGACACTAGTGTTGGCCTGGATATAACTTCTTGTTATACAAAACATATGGCATTTTATGTGACCACTTATATGACGTCATTGTTTTTAACAGTTGTTTTCCTGCTTCAAGTAGAAATTATAACATGAATACCCAAAAGAATTTGTATGTATGGTTATTTCTTCACCAAAAGAAAAGAGATTTTGAGGGGGGATTTACCTTCGTCATTTGGAATATACATCAACTTGGTTTTGAGTTTTTAATTCCATTCAAAGTTCTTGCTGCCAAGGGAAAACTAAATAAGTTTCCTATAAAAAAGGCAGGCTTATAATTCTGAAACGTGTGTCAGTCCCCTTTGCCTGGAAATTCTCACTTTGCAAGTCAGTACATACTCGGCAGTAAGAATGAAATAATAATCCATTCCCTCCAAAAAATAGCACAATAAGCATCTCCTATGTTATGCAAATATGGATACTCAGCGAACAGTTCAATACTTCTTTCATACAGACTATTGTGTTCATTACAAATATAATGGGTTTTTTTTCCCCTCTGTGTGTTCTAGGGTGCCCCAGGTCTGAGAGGTGATGCTGGTGCAACAGGAAGAGATGGTGCTCGTGTAAGTATCTTTTGGTTCTACTTGAGTTTACCTTGCTACACCTCAGAACTTAAGTGACTAAAAAGGATGTTCAGGACTTACACTGCCCACTTTATTGCATTTCCTCTTATATCTGCTCATTTTTGGTACAAATCAATACGATTTTGTTGCCCCTTGTCCAGGGATACTTAAAATTTGGGGGGAGAGAGAGAAAAGTGATCACTTCTCTTGCACAGAGAAATGACATCAGCAGAGAACCTTGTATTTCATAGACAATTGTTCAGTGTGACATTATCCTCTTGAACTTCATGGGCTCAGCACAGACAGATAATTCTCAAAGCAGCCTGCAAAGCCACACAAAATTGTAATTAATTTGAGATTTCAGCTGCCTGTCCTAGAATTCATACTTTGGAAGGAAAATAACAGGATAGATTTTATTTTATAAAATCATCCTGAGCCCTGTAGTGGGACCAATACTATTTAATATCTTTGGCGACACGGATGTTAGGATTGAGTGCACCTTCAGCAAGTTTGCCAATGACACCAAGCTGTGTGGCACAGTTGACAGGCTGAAGGGAAGAGATGCCACTTCGAAGGACCTTGAGAGGCTTGAGAAGTGGGCCTGTGCAAACCTCATGAAGTTCAACCAGGCCAAGTACAAGGTTCTGCATGTGGGTCAGGGCAATCCCAAGCACAAATACAGGGTGGGCAGAAGATGGATTGAGAGCAGTCCTGACGAGAAAGACCTGGGGGTGTTGGTGGATCAGAAGCTCAACATGAGCCAGCAATGTGCGATCACAGCGCAGAAGGACAACCGCATCCTGGGCTGCATCAAAGGAAGTGTGGCCAGCAGGTTGAGGGAGGTGATTCTGCCCTTCTATTCCACTCTTGTGAGGCCCCACCTGGGGTACTGCATCCAGCTCTGGAGCCCCCAACATAAGAAGGACATAGACCTGTTGGAGTGAGTCCAGAGGAGGGCCACAAAGATGATCAAAGGGCTGGAGCACCTCTCCTATGGGGACAAGCTGGGAGAGTTGGCGCTGTTCAGCCTGGAGAAGAGAAGGCTCCAGGGAAAGCTTATAGCAGCATTCCAGTGTCTGAAGGGGGCCTACAAGAAAGGTGGAGAGGGACTTTTTACTAGGACAAAGGGTAATGTTTTTAAACTGGAAGAGGGTAGGTTTAGATTAGCTATCAGGAAGAAATTTTTCACTATGGTGGTGGTGAGGCACTGGAACAGGTTGCCCAGAGAAGTTGTGGATGCCCCATCCCTGGAAGTGTTCAAGACCAGGTTGGATGGGGCTTTGAGCAACCTGGTCTAATGGGAGGTGTCCCTGTCCATGGCAGGGGGGGTGGAACTAGATGATCTTTAACATCCTTTCCAACCTAAACCATTCTATGATTCTATTAAAAACAGCTGGAAGAAAGTCACACACCTGTCTCCAGGAGGAAAGAGAAAAAATATTAAATGTAGTCACTCCTTCTTACATCTTGTTAGAAATAGTGTCCTGTCTCTTGACCTATAGGGTCTCCCTGGTGCTATTGGTGCTCCTGGCCCGGCTGGTGGTGCTGGTGATCGGGTAAGTCTACTCTTTGAATGAAAAAGTGTCCTGTTTGTTTATACAGTTTACCCATGCATGAATATTTAAGATGTGGAGTTCCATTAAAAAAAAAATAATTCCATCTTTATATTGTGCACAAGTTCTGCAAGTCTTTCAGATTTGGGAGGCAAGCATTAGGGGGATTGCAGATCTATTCCGTGAAGTCTTCCTTAACACCACAAAACTTTTCCTAAAAGAGCAGGGAAGGGATGCACACCTATGTGGCAATGGGTTATATGGGGAGAAGATTCTGATTTAGGCTTTGCCTGAATTCTTCACAGTTGAGGCTACTCTCCACAACCCTTCTCACACTGTGAAAAGAGGTTTTGATATAGTGATGAACACATTAGCTCAGAATGATTCTTTATCCCATCCAAGTATCATTAGAAATTACTAATACGGGGTGGGTCAAAACAGAAGCATTGTCAGTAATACCCTCTCCATTGGAGAGACAGGGAGACTCACTGCATGCATCTGTACCACAATATCACCCCTGTTCTGACTGCAGTGAGGTCTTCCCCCACTGTGTCATAATGTTTTCTGCTGTCTGTTTTAGGGTGAAGGAGGTCCTGCTGGTCCCGCTGGTCCTGCTGGTGCCCGTGGTATCCCTGTAAGTGGCAATTCCTACAACTAGTCCTGTGTCAAAGACATGATGTTCAGAAAAATGCCCTGTTAAAGCTCATTCCAATCAATTCTCTCTTCTTTGTCCTCTCTTTAGGGTGAACGTGGTGAGCCTGGTCCTGTAGGTCCTAGTGGATTTGCTGGACCTCCTGTGAGTATTGTTTGCGCTTTCCTCATATTAATGTCACGCCATTCCTCTCTTTCCTTTGCATGCTTTTCCAACTCCTCGTTCTGTGTGTTTTTCTGCCCGTAGGGTGCAGCTGGTCAGCCTGGTGCTAAAGGAGAGCGTGGGCCTAAAGGACCTAAGGGTGAAAGTGGACCAACAGGTGCTATCGGCCCAATTGGTGCTTCTGGACCACCAGTAAGTGAACTGTGTCTTTGTAAAATGCATGGTTGTTAACTGTGCTATGCAAACAATACACTAGCCTGAAGGCCTTGCATTTTGAAAAGGTAATTAAAAAAAGAAAAAAAAACTTCAAACTAGGCTCTGAGGAAAGTCACGATACTGATTTTCACACATTATATAAACTTTGTCAATCTATTTATGTGGGCTCAGATCGTGAGTCTGGAAGTGAAATGAAGAGAAAAAAAATTTTTTCAAGTTGCCCCGAAGATCAGCAAAATCAGTCTATCTTGGACCATTCAGGGGGTGATTGTGGGTAAGTTCTGAGCTGAGGATGAAGGTATCTTCCTCTCAAAGACAGGATGTGCTGTGACAGTCTGACTCTCAGACCCAGTCATCCAGAAGCATATGTGCAGATTTGTCTGTGCACCCACTTGCATACAGGCTTTTCATGTGCTAACACCTTTATAGCCCAAAGGTATACACTACTTCACATGCGTGCAGCCTGTTATTGGGGAACTGACTGAAATGATGCAGAAAGTCAGGCCCTGGAATTTCTAATACTCTAAAATGTTGCAAGATAACATGGCTTGGGGTTCTTACTGTATGCTTCTAATAGAGCAGTACCAGGCCCTTGCGCTACGTGGCTGCATTCGTCATACAGTGCAAATGGAAGACTTGCTGTCCTTTGCCTTCCTATGCCTTTCACAGTTTGACTTCTAGATTTGCTTAGATGCACGTTACATTTGCAAGGCAAATTCATTTAAATCATAAATACCTTACGCAATTCTTCTCAGTCCATACAATACTGATTTAAAATGTCTGTGAGAATTTACTACGCTAGTATCAGGACAGGAATTGTGGGTTTGGGCCTAGCCCTCCTCCTGGTGAAGTAAAAAGCAAAATTGCCCTTAACTTCTATGAGAGTGAGACAGAGTCCTTATTCTAAACAGGGGGCATTAACAGTCTTTGCTTGATTCATCTGTCTTTTTCAATTCTTCATACATAGGGTCCCGTTGGTGCTGCTGGTCCTGCTGGCCCTCGTGGTGATGCTGGTCCTCCTGTAAGTCTTCAGGCTCTTGGCACTGATATTGTTGCTTTTCATGAAGTCATTGTTTCCTCTAAACCAAACCTTCCTTTTATTTTTAGGGTATGACTGGTTTCCCTGGTGCTGCTGGAAGAGTTGGTCCTCCTGGCCCTGCTGTAAGTAACTAATTAAGAAGTTCTAACAGGATCCTCATTTTTGTTACATGGACTCATATTCTAACTGCACTGGAATCACCTAAGATCCTTATAGGACTGGATGAGATAAGAAAAAGTCTCGTAACTGTTTAAACTCCCAGAGTGGGAGTACGCATTTAATTTGGTTTGGTTTTGTTTTTTTTACAATCCGTCAAGCATCCCTCTGCATCTTGAGGTGCCTAACTACTTGTAAAAATCTGTGTTTCCATTGCTTCTGTTCACCATGAGTAACTGCACAGCCATTGATTTTGAGTGGAATAAGGTCATGTCCTATTTGAAAAAAAAAAGTTATCTTGTGTCCACACTTTCTAAAATATCTGCAGTTCCAGCACCTGTCTCCAGTAGGGCAACCTCTCATTGTGTTTAAGAATGTGAATCCCTGCTTCTTTATTTTTCAGCCAAAAATTCTCATTTCAAATTGACATTTGTAGTTTTCTTTTCAAAGGTGTTTCCAACCTTTACCAAAAGGCACTTCTTTCCTTTAGATGCCCTACATTTAAATATATTATGAAACCCAGGATCCAAAGCAAATAATCCTCCTGGAAGAAGTTTTTTCTCATAGGTTTTATAGCTGCAGTTAATGTCTCCAGAGCCAAGTCAATGTTTTCCTGCCAAATTTTAATACTTTCATATGCACTGAGTAAAAAAAAAAAAAATAATGAAATCTCTCTGTTCAATAATTCTACTGATTCCAGCTATCCACTGCTAACAAAAGCAATAGAAGTTGCTGCTTCAGAACAGCTGTTTATTGAAAAGCACAGTTTTTGTATGTGAACATAAAATGAAACTTAGCTCTGTTCTCCCCAGTTAATGGGTCTATATTTTAATGATATCATATTCATACTCAATCCTAGGGCATCACTGGTCCCCCTGGTCCTCCTGGCCCAGCTGGCAAAGATGGTGCTAGAGGTCTTCGTGGTGATGTTGGTCCAGTTGGCCGTACTGGTGAACAAGGTATTGCTGGCCCACCTGGTTTTGCTGGTGAGAAAGGTCCATCTGGAGAGGCTGGTGCTGTTGTAAGTTACTGAGTATCAAATCTCCTTAAAAATGTTTCTATTCATGTAAATGTTACAGATTCTAAGATACTTTTGGTATTTGGAAGGGCTTTTGTCTTTTATACACAAATTTAGCTTTTAAGTAGAAGCTCTACTGAAACTCAAGGAATTTTTTATAGGCATGGGGCAGTTTTTTCTCTCTTTTTTTATTGTGGCAAG
This sequence comes from Charadrius vociferus, assembly GCF_000708025.1. Taxonomy (NCBI): domain Eukaryota; kingdom Metazoa; phylum Chordata; class Aves; order Charadriiformes; family Charadriidae; genus Charadrius; species Charadrius vociferus. Next base: position 3,562,813 of record NW_009646966.1, on the reverse strand, counting down.
TTGCATCTGTCTCTGCAAGTAGCCTAAGTGAAAGCAACAAGGCTAACTGCAGAAGAAATTGCTACTTAGTCTGAGAAAGGGAAGTGGAGTCTCCTGCTCTGAAATTGAGCGTCATGGATGGAAAAAGGAGGAACATGTGAACATCCATTTAGAACAATCTCAATTCATTTCTGCATCAGAGACTCTAATTTGTGGGGATCACAAGGTTAAAGTTGTCTGACCTCAGGGTGGCTTAGAATCATGCAAATAAATAAATTAACTTTTAGTGTCTTTAAGCTTGAGCATCCAGAATTACTGGCGTTTTTAAAGTCACACACATTTCTGTCTTATGGAACTATGCAGTTGTGTGAATTACCAATCTGTTTCTCAATAAAAAATTATATAAATTTCTTCTGTGATCTGCAGAAGTTGCAGCTAAGAATGAAATCTTTAGTGTCACTCTCAGATATGTATGTTAAAACTTCGAAAGTGACAACTGAAAATTTGCCCTTTAATGTCCAGTACAAAGCAATACATTTTCTAATTTTTATGTTCTAATTTAATTTCAATTATGAAAAACATAATGGAACTAGTAGGCCTGACTGGATTAGGATAATAATTTAGGGTAGGCTGTCAGGATTATTACTTATGCTAAGTTCAGCGCCACTTATGCTCAAATTGCAAGGAAATTCCAAGGTCAATTAAACAATCTTTGCCTTCAGATGGTCAGTAGAGAGCTCTAAGGGTTGTTTGGAGATGTGACATCTTCTAAGTTGGTCTCAGGATCAGTCTCAGATGATCAGTCTGTTTGCTATGGAATCCCCTCATATAGTCATCTTCTCTGTACTGAATACCCCAGTTTTCTTGCATCACCCACTGTAATTGAATGGGAAGGGAAAAAGCATGTGTACAGTGTTCTTCAGAAACAGCATTTTTACTGGAAAGCAGTTGTGAGGGGAGTATAACCAGCATTGCTTTCTTACAGACCTTTAGCTTTAGAGTTTAGTGTCTTACGACTTGAGTACAGCTTCTTCCATGCAGGAACTAGCGCTGACACTACACTGAGATCCTTGGAAAGCCATTGGTACTGCTGTAGAGCAAAACAAATGAGAAATGCTGAGGGCCATAAAAACTGAGTTTTCTTTGTTAATGTAAATAATATTCTTTTCATGTTGTAGGGTCCTCCTGGTACCCCAGGTCCTCAGGGTATTCTTGGTGCTCCTGGTATCCTTGGTCTCCCTGGCTCTCGGGGAGAACGTGGTCTTCCAGGCATCTCTGGAGCAACAGTAAGTATATGACCAGTTAACTGCTTTAAACAGATAGGTGTAAAGAAAAACGATGAGGTCTCCTCTTTAGGGAAACCAGGAAAAAGGAGATGTAGGTTCTGCTGTTTCCATTGCTGCTGCAGAGGATAGGTACCTGACAGACTTGGAGCAATGGAAGAAATTGCTTGCTGCAGACAAACAAGACTTGTGTCTGCAGGTGAGCATATTTTTGAATGGCATCAGAGGCTACTGATAGAACAGCTAGAAAATTTAAAAGGAAGATAATATTTAGTGTAGTTGTGTCCTGGATCTGTTTCACTTCTAGAATGGATTGCAGAGAAAAGTTTCTCTTATATACAGACCAAAAGTTCCATAAGACTGCTTTTTGTTGTATTATAATGTCACATTTTGTTACCACTGTTCCTGTATTAGGGTGAACCTGGTCCCCTGGGTGTTTCTGGTCCTCCTGGTGCTCGTGGTCCCTCCGGTCCTGTGGGTTCTCCTGGTCCAAATGGTGCTCCTGGTGAAGCTGGTCGTGATGTAAGCTATGTCTGATTTCCTCTTCAGGGTTGCTTTGCTTTCATTCTGAGCCAAAGACAAATACACAGACAAGACAGATGCAATTGGAGGTTGCTCTGCTAGCAGACTTGTACCTTCTGGTGTCTTCAGGGCACAATTCTAATAGACATGGATTCCCACCCCCAACCAGGTGACACATTCTTCAAGGCACAAGTTGTGTCTGAAATAAATCTTGGAGTCACTTTCAGAATCTGGAGTGGAAAAATTGCTCCTTGTAATGCCCTGCCTTATGAGTGATTACTTGGAGGACAGGGCCCATTCCCAATTCTTCATAGAGCAGCAAATAAACTTACCTGTCCAATTTAACCATCCAAGTTAGTAGTTCACCTTGAAGAAAGGTATCCATACAGTGGCTGTACATGACTTACACTACAAGAACTGTTAAAGTAAAGTATTAACACATTATCTTGTCTCCTGCAAGGATAACTATATAAAGCTTTGTCTGGGCCTTATCAGGGAAGCTTATTTGATAACCTGAAACACTGTTAATACAGGACTCCTGTGAGTCCCAAGACTCACAGGATTTCAAAGAGATCAGAGAGTAGTTATTTTATAAGTATTAAAAAGAAATAAACTTTCTGTTCTGTGGGAATTTTCTGAAGGAAAAGATTTGCTAGTGTACACAGTGAAAGAGTTGATGTGAAATTAACGTTCACAAAGGAAGCCATTTAAGCTTCTGAAGCACCACAACAAAGTAATTTTAGCTGTGACAACTGTTAAAGTCCTTTTCTCACTACTGGCATTTTTCATTTAAAAAGTAGGTCTCAGTTTTACAAGAGTGCAAGCTAGATGAAGACCAGTATTGTCTTGACCTTTTCATTTAGAGAAATATAGCAAAACCCAGTCATTTTCTTCTATACTGAACTTGTAAAACCTAAAATATTTGAAGACCACCTTATTTTTCTGCGAACATTAATATATTTAAGGGATTTGAGAGTGGCATCTATAAGGAAGAGTTTGTTATCTTCAAGACTTATGCTATCCCATCTCAGTGTCTTCTTACTCATATTGGGAGCAATTAGACACACAGTTGAGATGAAAGTTGATGGAATTTAATGCTTTTCCATGGTATTTTAACAGGGCAATCCTGGAAACGATGGTCCTCCAGGCCGTGATGGTGCTCCTGGTTTCAAGGTAACTTGTTCTTTTCTTTTATTTCATAATCACAGAAGAAATATTCCAATACGTTTAAGTCAGTAGCAACTGACTCTCTCTTTGCATTCCTTTGTTCCCAGGGTGAGCGTGGTGTTCCTGGTAACCCTGGTCCCAGTGGTGCTCTGGGTGCTCCTGGTCCTCATGGCCAAGTTGGTCCTTCTGGAAAGCCTGGAAACCGTGGTGATCCTGTAAGTTGATGAGACCTTAATTTTTTTGATTAACACAGGACTAACATTTGCCTATCATATATACACATTATACATCAAACCCCTACAATATGTGGATAAGTACTTTGTTTTCTGCAGAGATGTGTTGAGCATGGAACCTTTATTAGGTATAATATACAGCAGTGACATGCATTTTCTATTCCTGTTTCAGGGTCCCGCTGGCGCTGTCGGACCTGCTGGTGCTTTTGGTCCAAGAGGTCTTGCTGTAAGTCTGATTTCTGAATATATTACCTCACTGATGCAAGAAGAGAAAGCATACTTTAGTAATATGGACTCATGAATGTGCTCAAGATATGGGCCCAAAAAGTAACGCTTAAGGAGCTATAAATATTTATAGAACTAGAATCTTGATCAGCATTCTCTCTTGTGGGACTGATCCTGAAGCTTTGGGGATTGACACTTTTCCTGTGTGTGTTAACAGGATGTACATACATATATCGGGGCAACCGGTGGCATCATGTAGAATGTTCATGCTTTATTCTTGCTTTGACAATAGTATATACCTGAAGCCTTCTCTTTTATTCCTCTGACACTTGTATCCCTTCCTAGGGCCCGCAAGGACCACGTGGTGAGAAAGGCCAACCTGGTGATAAGGGGCCTAGAGGTCTGCCTGGTTTGAAGGGACACAATGGATTGCAGGGTCTTCCTGGTCTTGCTGTAAGTAAATGATTTTCAGTATTTTGAATATAAAGAGCAAAAAATCAGAAGTAAGGTCACCCTAGTGTCAAATTACATATGCACAACCCAATAGGTTGATATGGCTTAACTCCACTCTGCATCATATTTCAGAGGTCAAAAGATTCTCTTTAATACTCAACGCTCTTAAAAAAAAAAAAAAAAGGCAAATTTTGATAGTGCCATTGACAGTTGGCTTTAGAACTGTGAGTACAATTAGTTGCCCTGAAACTTGACTACATTGGCTAGCACAGAATTCAAAAAGCTCTGCCTTCGTTTAAATATTATTTCTTATTTTAGCCAGAAATTGTAAACCCTTTGTATCACAGAAGCAGAAGTAATTTATAGATTTTCTTCCCTTTAAATTCTAGTATTCCCTTTAAGAATTCTGACTTTTATTTTAAAGCCTTCTCTGAAAATCTGAAAAATAATATTGAGACTTTTATAGGTTATACCCTTAAATACCTTTTCACGCTCTCTCTCCTCCATCCCCAAAACAGGTATTTTATACCCCAGCTCCACAAATAAATGCCGCTAGCCCTAGATTCTCATTCTCTGAGCCCAAATACACATGCTAACTACAGCTCTCTCCTGAATCACGCTAATACAAATGTGTGCCACTGCATCTTTTTTTTAATGACTATGCATGTATCTTTCCCAATAGGGCCAACACGGTGATCAAGGTCCTCCTGGTAACAACGGCCCTGCTGGCCCAAGGGTATGTGAATTTAAGGGCATATTCAAATAACTTTCCTGTTTCTTTTGTGCAATATATATGTACACTCCCATTTATATGAATCTCTATTTGTAGTGTTTTGTACTGTCCTTAAACTAGGGTCCACCCGGTCCTTCTGGTCCTCCTGGTAAAGATGGTCGTAATGGTCTCCCTGGACCTATTGGCCCTGCTGGTGTGCGTGGCTCTCATGGTAGCCAAGGCCCTGCTGTGAGTATAACTTACATTTTGTTGTTTTAACACATTTATGTCACAGTTAGAAGAAAATAACTTCAAAAGCCTAGCAGTTTAGGAAAGGGTGTGGTTTATTTATTTTTTTAAAAAAACAAAGGACTGCCAAATATCTGTTGTTATTTAACATTAAATGTTTCCCTAATAGGCCTAAACCTGAAGTCCTTGTTCATTCCTTATCGCCAGATAGCAAATACACAAAGAAGACGTGGTAGTCCAACACTGTGCACCTTCCTACTGTTTGAGCCCATAGTAGTCACCACAGGGCAGGTCCATATTTCCTGCCTCAGATTAGAGCTAAGGGTGCTAGGAGTTACGTAGGACTGTGCATGCGTGGAAGCATTTAGCTGAGGGAACCATATGTCTGACAGAATGCTTCTTGTCTTTTGCTTTTGAAAAACTTAAGGGTCCTCCTGGTCCTCCTGGTCCCCCTGGTCCCCCTGGTCCCAATGGTGGTGGATACGAGGTTGGCTACGATGCAGAATACTACCGGGCTGATCAGCCTTCTCTCAGACCCAAGGATTATGAAGTTGATGCCACTCTGAAAACATTGAACAACCAAATTGAGACCCTGCTGACCCCAGAAGGCTCCAGAAAGAACCCAGCTCGCACCTGCCGTGACCTAAGACTCAGCCACCCAGAATGGAGCAGCGGTATGTCAGTGCCAGATATTTGCCCTTTTTGGCCTGAGCCGGAGTGTGCTTCCAGAGCCAGGGAGTACTTCCAGCTTATTAGCTTGCCTTGATGAATGGTATCCTTGGCCACCCTGTGAAAATACTAAATGACCAATGAAGTTCTCTCTGCCTCCACTGAAAATAGAGACAAGGACATTCTGAAAAGCTCTTTATAGCCATTGTTGTGCAATTATTGCAATATTTTTTTTCAGAATAATATCAAAAGATTTAACCCTAGCTTTCAAGTACAGTTTCTTATACATTAACAATCTAAAATATGTATTTATCCCAGTTATCACCTTAATATTGTAACTATTTGTGATATTCATGATCTCTCTCTGAGTTCCTATATCAGGCAAGTGAATATAAACTGAATGCAAATGTTAGGCTGAGTGAACTATTGTTTGCATTTCTTTCCTCAATGGCAGGCTTCTACTGGATTGATCCTAACCAAGGCTGCTCTGCAGATGCCATTAGAGCATACTGTGACTTTGCCACTGGTGAGACTTGCATCCATGCCAACCCTGACAATATTCCCGCTAAGAACTGGTATGTCAACAAGAATCCCAAGGACAAGAAGCACGTATGGTTTGGTGAAACTATCAATGGTGGCAGCCAGGTAAGTGATGTATGGGAGGGTGATTGTTTCCTACAGTGCTGTCTGAAGAATCCCCAATTCAGTGACTCTCAGCAAGCAAACACATAAATTAAACTCTCTTAAAGGAAAAATATGAAAAAGGGAACTACCTTTTGTCTCAAGGGAACAGAGCTCCAATTCTGGTTTGGATCACAACTTGCTAAAAGGATTTCTCAGTATCGTCCTAATTTTTCTTGGTGTCTGCAAATGATCGATTCAGCATGACTAATGGCTATTGCTAAGGGAAGCCTGGACTGGAATATGGTATAAAGACAGTCCAGAAACTGTCTGAAAAAGTAGGAAAAACATCTTTGCTTATTCTTTGAACTGAGATTTTTTACATATGACACTGTTCCTGGAAAGATATTTATATTGCACATCACAGGCCCTGAGCATATGCTACCGTAGCACTCAGAATTGCCAGTGTAAGTAAAAACAATAAATATGTCTGCTTGCATGTTAGACAGTGTACCAGCCACTTGCAAATAAATGACTTTTGTACAGCTAAGGAGATCTGATTACATACTTCTTAACTGAAATTTAGTTGATTTTATGATGAAATTGCAGTGTCCAAGATCTTAGTATAAGAACATAAGATTGATCACATTTGGTCACAAGGGTCTAGGGTAGTCTGGGGTCCTGTTTCTTACAGTGGCTAAAAGTAGGTGCTGTAAAAGAATATAAGAATGAAGTAAGCATTTATAATATCCACTGACACTATTCTATTAGATTAAAAAAAAATAATCAGTGTTTTCTTGAGAAAGGCATTTTTTTTCTGTGTATCTATGGAAACAATGGATTTCTTTTCCTTGAACTTACCTGATCTTGTTTTTGAATCCCCACAAATTGTCAACACTCTATCTGGGAACAGAGTTCTACAATTCAACTACATCCACTCATGTCTTATTTTCAGCCTGCCTCCTACTAGTTTTAGTTGATGCTCTTTAGCTCTGGAGTTGCAATAGACAAGTGATTGCAGACTTCTGTGATTGTTTTTTTTTTTTATTTATTTTAATGTTCCTAGATCAAATACCACATACTTCCATTACAAACATCCACTTTCCCCAGCAATACAACTGACTGGATTTCTTTCTGGTTTTCAGTTTGAATACAATGATGAAGGAGTGACCTCAAAGGATATGGCCACCCAACTTGCCTTCATGCGTCTGCTGGCCAACCATGCCTCCCAGAACATCACCTACCACTGCAAGAACAGCATTGCCTACATGGATGCAGAAACTGGCAACCTTAAAAAGGCTGTTATACTGCAGGGATCCAACGATGTTGAACTACGAGCTGAAGGCAACAGCAGATTCACTTTCAGTGTTCTTGAGGATGGCTGCTCTGTAAGTAACGCAGAAACCATGGGCACCATGATTGCCCATAATTAAGCACGTGATTAGGGACAGAGTTGTGCTTTGATTCAGAATTAGATTTTCAGTCAGATAAGCAAAATTTTACACGGTGAAGACGGATAGTCTACAAAACCAACTATGCCACATCTAACAAGTGGGAAGTATTGGGGTACAAACAAATCCTACCGTGTACTGTGCAGTGTGGCAAAAAAGAAACAGCTTTTCAGAGGGGAAAAAAAAAGCTTTTTTTTTCTGTATAAGCTGAAGATTGATAATAGTGCACAAGATATAGGAGGAACAGGATCTTTAAGTCCTGAAAAACTCAGGCACTGAGGATTTAATATCAGTTTGAATAATGTGATAGTTTCTGTAGAGTCTCACACATATGACTTCAGAAAATTGAAGTAAGTATTTTCTCTGTATCAGAGATCTAAATAGTTGGATATGGGTATCTGATTTGCAAACAATGGCAGCAAAATTAATATGAAATTATTTCAGAAATTATCCATTCGGGTGAAACCATTCTCAATACTATGAACAATTCAATAACAATGGTAATGAATCTTCTCTTGCAGAGAAAGAACAATGAATGGGGCAAAACGATCATTGAATACAGAACAAATAAGCCATCTCGCTTGCCCATCCTCGACATTGCACCTTTGGATATTGGCGGCGCTGACCAAGAATTCGGTTTGGACATTGGCCCAGTCTGTTTCAAGTGAATGAACTAAAATTAACTTAAAGCCTCTCCCAAATTATTCTCTTGTCATTTCTTTTATAATGAAAGCTGACTCCTTCCATTTCTTCTGTTCATCTACTTGCTTAAACTCTGGGCGAAAGAGAAGGAGAAGAATTGATTGGAGCATTGTGCAATGAAATTTAATACAGCCCCAAAAGGACTTGGAAGTCTTTCAAGATTTAACACCTTGCTTTGGGAAATGTCAACCTTTGTAAAGAAAAAAAAAAACAAAATAAAAAATCCTGAAAGTTTGCACCACTTGTGGCCTTTGAATATCTTCCACAGAGGAAGTTTAAAACCACAACTTCCAAAGGTTTAAACTACCTCATACACTAAATCAAGTGTGATCCACATCTTTTGTAGGTACTTCTCTATGTGATCGGAGGTACTTTTAGTCCCACTCAAAATACAGTGGTGCTAGTTGCATTATTACAGAGTTATCTTTCCAATACTTGAACTTCGATGGTGCTAGTAGCATTTAAAGTATCACTTCTCTCTTTCTTTGAAGTCTGTCTCAAAACTGAGAATGTCCCGTCTCACCCGCAGCTTAAGCATGTGGATCATTTTTCCTCAACTTTGTCCTCTTCCTCCAAAATCAGGTGTTCCTCCTTTCAAATCTCATTTCCATCTTCTACAATGGGTAAAAAAAAAAATCATCATTTCTCAAAAAAAGAAAGAAAATGTATTTTGTATATGTGAGATGTTTAAATAAATTGTGAAAAAATGAAATAAAGCATGTCCAGTGTTCCAAAAGAAACTAATGAGTTAAGTTACTTGATTAGATGCATTGGCAGATATTCATACCCAGAATTTACAATACGTTTGCATTACTGCAATTATCTTAGCCCATTGCTGTAAAACATGTGCTTAGAGCATTGAAAGTCTGCCTTCAACTGTCTTATGGGTGTGATTGTCTGTTCAACGCTTCATTCCAACACCACCTTTAGAAAAGTCCACAAGAAACTCAGTAACTCCGTGCCTCATAGTATGAGAAGTTCAAAAGCAGAAATAATTCCTTCCTTTTTTTTCCCAAATGCTAAGGAGAATTAATGGCCAAAAGAAGGAAAATGAGGCTTCTGTTTTACACTTGAGGACAGAAAGCTCTTTGGTGTTGCTGTGCTGGCTGATTCTGTGCTGTAATCAGCAGAACTGTGCTGTGTGCTTTTAAAATGATGTGCAGAAGTCCATGCGAGGAATCTCTGAATTCAGTTGCCTTGGCAGGATGATTAGGGTTTGTTAGGCCCTTATAGTTCATTCAGTTCTGTATAAGACACAGCTATCTGCTGTTGCTAGATAATTTTCTATCAAAAACACCACAAGAAGCAAAGACTGTCCTTATCTGAGGCCTTTTAAAAGACTGCTGTCATACAGTGCTTTTCTGAAAAGCCTAAAGGATCTGCCCTTCCAACAGCCATGATTCTGGAATTGGGAAGGTGCCTGGGAGAACACGCAAAGGACCACGAGGACAACAGCAGAAGCAGGTAAGGGGAGAGGTGAGACAGGCTTAGTCTGCAGGAACCCCAAAAGGGAAGCGTGAAGAAAATATCCAGGAGGTCCCTGTAACCTCAGGGTTAGTGGCTGAGAGTCTGAAGGCAGCTCCCAACAGTGCAAGGAGGAATAAGCACTAAAAACTGTTTCTGAGGAAAATTTTTCATTCTTGCTTGCAATGAATTGATTAAGGAAAAAAGGGCAAATATCAAAACATGGCCCTAAGTGCAGCTGCTATGTGCCCACAGCTGTGTGCTGAATTAACAAGGGGAATTGCCATGATAAAATAAACCCCATTTTTTCTTAAGTGAGTAAAACATACTGCAGGTAAACACTTGAATTTATCCATTGGAACATGATGAATCTTAAAATGTTAATAATTTAATCATTGTCTTAGTATTTCAAAATACAGGTTTTGTTGTTGATGTAGAAAGAAAATAATGAAATGCTTTAAAATGGTAAGAGTTTCTTTTCCCACATAGGTTATCTACATGCTAGGAAGTTCCTACAAGGACTGAAAAGATAAAATTCCATCCCTCAGTCTATGTAATTCACTTGGATGTATGCAAAGGTTATTGCTAGGGCTGGGAGGTGGACTATTGCTGCCTGGGAAAGGAAAAAAACCCAAACAGTTAAAGTAACACTTAAGGTTTAGAAAGGAAACTCCAGAGGGCAAACGCTGTCTCTTTTGTCATCTTCTGATTTCTCCTTTGCTCTGTGTGATCTATTCTGTGGCATGTCCCGCTAGGCAGAGAACGCTTCCTTTCTACCAGCATATTGGTAACATCCAAATTCTTCTGTGTTTTCACACCTTTGCCACAGAAGTAGATTGACTTGGAAATTAAACCAGAAAAAAATATGTAGAACCTACCTCACAACTTCTAGCCTCATTAGCGCCGAGAAGATACTCAGTTTGGCCTGCAGGTTTTGAGCTCATCAGAACTTACCGCCCAATCAAGCATTTTGCTTATGCTATGCACCAGATTGAAGAAACTGTCTTTCCTCACGAGGACCATAGCTGACAATAAGTGAGATGGACTGCAGACAGCACAGGGAGCCTTCATGTTGTCTAATTTCAGGAATATAAACAGTTGAGTAAACTTGGAGTGGTCTGCCTCCCTATAAGGATTACCTCTGGAGAATTCAATTAATAAGCAGGGATGCAGCAGCAGTAACGCAACTAGACCGTTAGCATAAATTAGCTAAAACAGTAGGGTTAAAACAGGTTAAAGTTTGCATTCGGCACAAGAAAGAAACCTGGAAGGAAAGGAAAATAGCTGGAGTAACGAAGTGAAAGATGAAGTTTGCAGCAAGCTCTGGCTGTGCTGCAGAGGACCAGAATTGCTGGAGAAGCTGCCAGAGGCTAGGGAGGGTGGCTACGGGGCCACTGACATGCTCATGCAATCGTGCTATGATTGTGTAAAATAAATCGTGCTATGATTGTGTAAAATAAAATTCTGCAGCATTCAGATCATTTTCCTCCCTGGACTCTGTGGGACTGATCAGCTGCTTGTGTGGTCAATAAACGCCACCTCCCCAGGAGATGAACAGAGATTTAAAAGGCCCCTGTCAGTAGATGCTTTGAATTTTTGAATTGTATCTAAGCTGAAGCCTGCAGTCTGCAGTGCAAATATTCCTTACTGTAGCCATAAATCCTACTAAAAAGTCTTCAGAAGTGTTTAAAGTGCCTCTGTGCATGAACTGGGCTTGCTACGTAGTCCTCTTGACACCTAAATTTTACTAGTTGTGATAGGCAACAGCTCTTGGGGCTGGTTTGCACTTTTACAAGCATGTATTTCCATGAGCACAACTCCCTGACAGTCAGCCTGTGATCCCAGTGTGCAGGGGAATCATTCCGATCAACAGCAATGAAACAAAACAGCACCTTCCAGGGGGTGATGAATTCAGTCTCCCCTTTCCTTGCTCCTCCTGGGCGCAACTTGCTTTCCCGGGCGCAGTGTCAGGCTGATAGGTGCTGTTTCCCGTTTCAGCAGGCTCAGCTGGCAGCACGCTGGGCTCCCCCACAGCATTTGCTTGTGCATGAACATGGCATAAGTAGGTAAAAAATGGAGGTGATGAGAACACAGTAAATTCAACCAAGGCAGAGTGAAAAGAAACTTCCAAACCTGGGAAGCTGTTGTAGAAGGGATGGTTGTAACGGTGCAGGCTGCTTTGCCGGGAAGAGAATCATGAGGCACTGACAATTATCTTCAAGATCTCTGTTTATCAGTTTAAAATATGAATACTGTGCCAAAGACTACGAATAGACAAATTTCCTTTAATACAAGTAAGGGAAAGGGACAGGGACAAAACCACACTAACAGATTACCACATCTACATGTCCACCACAAAGCTTTAAACTGCAGCTTTTGACGTGACTTTTGATTAGTTTTGCTGTTGTGCTTGGTGGTTGCAGACAAGATCTCCTAGAAACTGTTTTTCTACCACCCACTTGACGCAGTGTTTTACAGTGTTAGAATAACGTATACCAATTTCAAACAATGAGATAATAGCAAGATCAAATAAAGAAATTCTTAGACATGCTACCAGAAATAATCTCTAATTCATCTAGCTTTGTTCAGGCTTCATTATGAGCTCATTAAAATACCAATAATTTTCTGTATTGCACCCCCATAAACCTCAGATGCCAAATGAATGCAGTCTGTGGTGCACAAATGAAGATCTTCCGCAGAAATGACTGTATTTCCATATTCTTAGTCCGGAGTAAATTTGTCCTTTCCTGGAAAATAGGTGGTTGAATACAAGCATTACCTGAGCAAAATTTCCTAAACATGATTCCATGCTCAAGTGTACCCTCCAACTAGTCATGAAATTATGGTTCTCATTAAGCCATTTTGAACACAAGCATTTGAAATACATATAACTCATTCCAGTAACTGTTGTCAACACCATCGTATATATTTTATTTTCTCCTGCTGCTTTCAAGATACCAAAATTGGCTTTTTGCGTGAAATGAATCAACTTTGCCCAAATGCCAATTCTTAAGACCCTTAGTGAAACAGCAAGAGCTGTTCTCCACCATTTCCACGTGCGTAGTGCACCACCTATTGACTTAGACACTAATTACCGGCCCCTGAAGAGTATTTTTCTAGGGTTTTTTTTCCTGAATTCACTGTCATGGTTACTATCCAAATCTTCTGAGCTGCCTGGGGCCAAGAATATCACAAGGGCTATTTCTGCAAACTGTCAGCATCACGACTCATCCTAAACATATATTTCCTTGTCAGAACAGCCATCCAAACCAGGAAAGCTCCTGGCAGCAACCTGCAGTCTCACTCGGGGTAGAAAACGACTCAAGACAGTAATAATTTAGCCTTTTAGTTGTCAGGTTCTATGAATCCAAACCAGCAGATGCAAATTCATCTGATTAAGAGCTCCCCAATGAAGCAAATGTTTGTTAACATGGTGCCCGGGACTCACCTATCAGCCTCCTGCAGCCACTTCTGTGCAAAGATACTGCTGTTAAATGGACTTCTATCATTTGAGGTCTGCACCACCTCTGGGAGTGATCTGGGACAGGTCAGAGCAAAAAGAATTTAATTCACAGAGGAACTGCAGAACCGGGTTCCTCCTGTTCCGCAGTACCGCTGCGGTTTATAAGGACACAGGTAGCAGAAAGGAAATTCAAGATGGCATCTCACAGGCATCTCTTTCTTCTTCTCTCATCTTCCTAACAGACTGCTAGATGCTTACTCAGCTCCCGCCGTCAGAGCCTCAGCCTTTGAGCATTTGCTGTGTCTCCTTCGGGACTATGAGCTCTTTGCCTTTCCTGGAGATTCAGGAATTACATCCCTACCGCCCCTGCTGCAGGTTAACCATTAAGTATGCATTTTCACAAGCACATCCAATAGTAAACAATACTGTTTCTAAGACCTTGCTCATGTTTAAGCCAGTGTTCCTCTAGTCCTGTGTACAACGATACAACCATCTCCATAGCCTTTGCTGTTTTCTGTAGATCAGGATCTCATAGATCACTTCTTTCTAATAAGACTTGGGTACCCATTCCAGGTGTAAACACTCTGGTAATAAAATTCCAAGCCAAGGACTGACCTTTGGATTAACTGACTTTCTTTCTCACGTTCTTTCCTGGTCCATATCAATGTTCTTATCTTCTCCTTATCCTCTGCTCCAGAAGCTTAGTCTATAAACCTGTTCTCTATGTCAATTCTGCATAAATACAGTGGAAATTTCATATGCACCAACTCAGTAGCTGTTTTCTGTGGACTTTGACTAAACAAAGCCTTTACCTCTTTGTCACAGACATGATAGTGCACTGTTCAAACACCACATGAAGCATAATTGCATTGATTCCGATCGACTCCTTCATCTGTTTCTTACCATGGTTGAGAAGTTTAATAGATATTTCAGTTGAACTCATAGCCTTATACAAGCCAAAGCTCCGAAATTTACGATAGCATGATCTTCTAAAAAATAACAATTTTAAACCGATTATCTGGATCTCATCTGTTGAAAAACAACTGGGATTTCTTTTCCATTTCAAGTTACTTAGCACTCTTCTGCCACCTTGAGGGCACAGAGCCATCTGCTGAAAACCAGGCAGTGTTTTTAAGACTGGTGCCTTATCTAGAGTGGACACACTCTGTCAAAGCCAACAGACAAGACCAAAGATCTCTTCTGGTTTTATTAGCTCCCTTTTTCCTAGGGGATCAAGGAAAGGGGATCACCTTGTCTAGATCAAGGCCAGCATTTTTTCTTGGCTATTGGCTCACCTCTTTACCAGCCAATTGCCTGCTTCCTGTTCCCAAGCCGATAGGATGCTAAAGTTTTTGCCTTCAGCTTTGAAAACAGCATTTTGATTGCCTCTTTCCTAGTATTTAGATCCTTATGCTCCAGCACTAGAGAAAGGAAGACACATCACAAAAACTAAGTACTTGCACGTATTTGGTCTTCAGTGGATAGGCTTCAGTGGTTTCACTGCATATGGGTTTGGTCTGGTTTTAGGCTTTAGAGAAAGTCATATTCTGTCAGTTAAGCCTCTCAGTACAAGTGTTTTTAAAGCATAAGCAAAACCACCGCATCAAAGTCTTAGATCCATATGCCTGCCATTAGAGCAATGATTAAAGTGTGCCGTGCACAGGAGATTTGAAGCTAGAAGCAAACAGTAACAGCTGTCCTGCAGATGCCAGCTCACCAGGCTTTTACACAAAATTTCTGGAAACGGCACGACTAGTCAGCTATCTTTGAATTCCTAAATGACAAATCTTTGCTAAACCTGAGGGGCACAGTAGCCCATGTTGATATTCTGTTTATATATGTTTACATTTCAACATCATAAAATTACACAGACCCATTAGAGCTTACAGCAACCCAACAGAGCACCATATAGACAAACAGATTTGACAAAACCATGTGAACCTTAAGGAACACTCTATAACATTCTGCTTAAATTAAGCTACTTCTATGCAATTTCATCTTTAAATAATGACCCATGGAAATATTTGAGTCTGTTAATCTATTGCTGATACTTCAGCAAACTAGTGTTTTAATGAGACTGAGGCTAACAGAGAATTTGTTTCCCAAAGTTTCATAGAATTATGTGGGTTGAAAGGGACCTTTAAGGGTCGTTTAGTTCCAACCCCCCCACCCATCATGGGAAGGGGAAAGAGGGGATTCCGTCCCTGGGTGGGCTCGAACCACCAACCTTTCGGTTAACAGCCGAACGCGCTAACCAATTGCGCCACAGAGACTCCCTTGATGCAACTATCTTTGTAATAAAAAATCATTTTTCTTCCTAAAATAAAATTACCTTCCTAAAATCATTGATTCCTAGTAGCAGAAATACTCTGTATTAAATCCTATTATATCCTACAACCTTTAGGCTGAAATAAACCTTACAATACAATGTTTCATTGCAGTAGATTTTTTCATACAGGATCTAAGTAAATCAGTGTTTAAATGCAAAGACTACTCAACAGCACCCTGCAAATTCCAGTAAGAAATAAGACTGTTCTTATTGGAGAAATTATATTGGCTGGCAGGTTCTCCCTATTAAGTAGTGAGAAAAGAGCCCTCCTCCAAAGGCTTGATCTCTCACTATCAAAATCAACATATAGGGACTTTTTTCCCCCCTGACCTCAGTCAAGCATGCCCAATTCCACCAAATTGCAAATTCATTTAAAGAAACTTGGGAAATTAGCATAACTCTAAAGATCCAGAGTTATATCAAGACCACTGAGAAATGGCCTTCTGGAGATATCTTTATAAAAACAGACTTCTTCCATTTCTAATACAGCTTGGTTTTCACTCCTGACAGAATATTACAGAATCAAGTGTATAAATATCGGTTGCTTGGAAAAAATCAGAGCTGAGTAGACATTTAGTAATGTCAAAAAAAGGTGTATTTTTGCACTGGTGTCTAAAACAGTCAATTACAATTTTTCATTTACAAAGAAAGCTTCTCATACTTCGACTTTTCCATTTCAACTTTTGTCCCATGAACTACTCAGACCTTCTGATTTTCATATTTGCTTTTAAATTCCATACCTCATTCGTAGCTGGTTCCCCGGTGAAATACACGCCACTCTTACAAATACCCAGTTTCACTGCCTGAAACGTTGCTGGATAAGCAACATCACCAGGGAACATGAAGGGAAGGCTGCTGAATGAGGACAGCTTAAAATTTGCTCTGTGGAGTTGAAGTATCCTCAGCAGCCACCGGAAGGATGCTGCGCAGCCTCCCTCCAGCAGCATTAAATAACCGCGTCAAGTATTTGCCGATCGACATAGGTATATTTAATATTTTACTTTCTATTTTGGAGAGGTTTGGAAACACTGAATTGCACAAAAATAGTGGCAATCATACATGAGCAAAACCGTGTCGGTTAGGTTTGGGGTCTGAAACACGGTGGAACATTCTAGTTTCTCATAGCCAGTAGGAGATGCCACTTCATCTATCATTAATATTCACTCTGTCCTTAATTTTTCTTTAGCCAAATGTCCTTTGTGACATTGAAGTTTGCCTCTGTCCAGGCTCAAGGATTTCATTTCCTATCCTAGTGTTTTATTATCAAGTGGGATATGTTCCTACCCCAGTGTTCCAGGCACTATTGCAGGCAATAATAGCTGCTTCACTTCTCCCTTTCTTTTCTAACAGAAAAACTTCACCTTCCTGTTCCAGCTTTTTAACCTACCTTCAACTCTCAAAATGTCACTCCTTCCTTATACTGCTTTTATGCTTGTGAACATTGTTTTGCCAGGAAATGCAGCTTGCCTCTTCATCTAAGCCTCTTCCTGATGTTCTTTTGAAAATTTTCTGGGTTTTGACTGTTTTCCTGTCAATCACACTGTTTTCCTTGCTGTGTTTTGCTCTATATTGATTGCTGACCCCATTACAGACTCCAGGCTTTGAAAACTGAACTGATTCGTTAAGAACGAAGGGAATGAAGAAACCACTTTACAGAGACACTTTACCTTCAGCCAACATTCATATCAAGTGCAGCCTGATCTCTCTCTTACTCTTATCATATATTTTTTCCTCAGCCTGTGCTGTTTCCTCACCTTATGGAAGGTTGCATGCCATCTATGCATCCAAAGGTCCTGGAACATGCAAACCTTTTTAGCAGTATCAATAGGCACAAGCCACGAACACGGCTGAAAGAGCAGATGCTGTGCAAGCACAGAGCAAAAAGATTCCTCCTAGAGCAGAAAAAGTGAAGCATATCCAAGGAGTTCTAGAGGACAAGCAGCCATGTCAACAGTCTTTTAAAGAGCTTTTAATAGGATTTCTAAGAGCTTATAAATTACATTTAAGAAACCACATCTTTAGGCCTAAAGTATTTTGAGATGATATGGGAAGGAGGAAAAAAGAAGTGGGGAATTCGAGCACAAAACAAGACCAGAATGGTCCAATCCACACAAAATATAAAAATTAGGCTAAAGACTGTATCTAGTTGGCCTAGAGACAGGATGAAAGGTCAGTTGTATTTTCCTGTTAGGTTTGTAGTAATGCAGCTTTATATTAGTGATTAGATATTAACCCCTAGAAGGGATGTGCACTCAGGCACTGCTCCTCTGGGATGAATCCCATGCTCGTTCAGATGCTTGCACTTCAAGTTGTACTGAATTTTTAATCTACAGCTCATCATCTGAATCTTTCGCAAGACTTATCCTTAACAGCTGGACTACCTACTAGTATTTTTTTAACATTTCTTTAGCTGATGTTCTTTAACATTTTAAAATGTAGAAATAACCAGTATTAAGTTGTTTTCCCTTCTGTTAAATTTGTAAAAACTATCCGGCCTATGTATTTCTTTCATGCAATCTTTTATTACTTTTATTATTGTTTTAGCTCATTTGCTATATTCCCTAATTAGCATCTTCTGTAAAGTTCTTCC
This sequence comes from Charadrius vociferus, assembly GCF_000708025.1. Lineage (NCBI taxonomy): Eukaryota > Metazoa > Chordata > Aves > Charadriiformes > Charadriidae > Charadrius > Charadrius vociferus. The sequence goes on along the minus strand of NW_009646966.1, from coordinate 3,544,701 downwards.
TGGCACTTCCCTGCCTCTCAATTTCATGTCAGGGTAATCAATAAATGAAAATCAAGTCCCACTCACACAGGTACCTGGCCTTTTTATCAGAGTACCCCTAACATCTGTGACAATGGTGACTGTTGAGGGAGGGTATGTCCTAGCTGCAGGCTAAGCATCAGCTGCCTGAGACTTTGAGGTAGGACTTTTTGAACTAAGAATTTTTTAATGGACCAGTATCAGACAAACTACTAATGTACTGCACAGAATGCTAATGATGATTAGTGTTAATGATTTTTATCAGAGATCACATTGATAGAAGTGGACGTTATGTTCTCTCTCTCTCTGTTTTAAAGAGAACATTGTAATTACAGGATGGCATCTGTATTGCTGTCAGCCAATACTATTTCTGGATGCTGTAATTTTCTGAGGTATCTATAAACAAAAGTACAGTTGTTTCGATACCTTTTTAATTTCTGCTATTCTTTCATAGGAATAAGCTGGCTTAATTGAAGATCAGTGAAATTCTCCAGAGAGACTACCTTGCAGTAGAGACCTGAACACTTTTTTAATTTGGGGAGAAAAATTGAAATTCCGCTGCTCAAGCATTGCAGGCATCTTAACTCAGAAACCGAGTCAACACTCTGGGAGCTCCAGTTGAACTCCGTGCTTTCTGCACCTACATCCGGAAGCAGCATTAGCCGGGGTGAGTTTTGAGGAGCTACGCTCACAGCCATACATGCACCTTGCAGACTTGCAGCGTAGGCAGTAAACTTAATGCAGTTACATTGCAGAATGAGACAGGCTGAAGTAGATATGTTTTGGTTGGATGAAAGGTCTCACTTGTTAATGAATAAACGTTATAAAAACAGATGAAGAAGAATATCCATGGTCATGGTCCTCAATGACTGCAGGAAAGACACATTTCATTAAGAATTATTAATGAGCAACAATGCAAAAAGCTACAAAAAATATTCTAGTGAATACTTTCAGTTACAGAAGCTCTTAAAAAATGTTTAAGTTGCTTCCTAAAGTGTAAAATGCTTGCAGCTGTTACTTGAACACATGTGAAATGAGGACAAAGAAAGCTAAACACTAACAGGAATATTTTAACACATAATAAGGCTTGTTCACAGTAAGAAGGCTTTGAAAATTCTTGGCTGCATTCATAACACATGAATGGGAATTTTTCATTTATGGAGTAAAAGAATCCATACTATGACCAGGTTTGGGTGGGATTTTTTTGTTTGTTTTGGGAGTTTTGTTAGTTTTTTTAAGAAAAAAAATAACCCAGAAATTACAAATCTGTACACTTGGGAGTTTACTTGGTACCGTTTTTTCCCCTCTCCCTTACAGAAAAAAACTGAGCACTTTAAAACAGTAAAGTGTTTTTATGATTTAAAAAAAAATGCTCAGAAACTGAATGAATTAACAGACTGAATTCAATAGAAAAAATACAGATTACAAGTTAGCAGATAGTAAAGACATTGGTTGGGAGGAAATGGCATATATGTTGAATATATAGTAACAGTGCACATCAGAAGAATACTTAGAACTCAGATCTTGTACTTACATTGCATTATATTTGCACAATGCTTTAAGTTCTTCTGTTTTTCAGATAAGATTTGAAAATAAAACTTTGCTTGCAGTGTGTAGACTTCCTGGTTTTGTTTCAACTATTTAACTTCTTTACTTTTTTCCCCAATTATTTTTTCACATATTAGTAAGTAAGTGAATAATCAAATTCAATCATCTGCAGAAATCCCAGCATAGTGTTATTTGGATGACAGGGGAAACAGAAGGATGGTGAAATGAAACCCAGACTTTTTGTGTGTTTGAAATCCAGATAATTCATTATGATTATTATTTACCCACTCAGCTAAAAAAAACCCTTTCTCCATTCATTTTTTTTGGCCAGTCCTAATGAAGAGTTCTGCTGGATCTGAGGGGGAAGCACTTCAAAATCTGCCAAGCACAGTAAGTGCTTCATCATGAACACGAGGCTTGACTTCTCGCTATTTATTTCCCATATATATGCAGATATATAGTGAATACTTTTATGGAGTCTTATTTTTGTTTAGATATGGTTTATATATGGTCACTGAAAGGAGGTTGTAGTGAGGCAGGGGTTGGTCTCTTCTCCCAAGTAACAAGCGATAGGACAAGAGGAAATGGCCTCAAGTTACACCAGGGGAGGTTTAGGATGGATATTAGGAAAAATTTCTTCACTGAAAGGGTTGTCAAGCATTGGAAGAGACTGCCCAGGGAAGTGGTGGAGTCGCCATCCCTGGATGTATTTAACAGACATGTAGACGTGGTGCTGAGGGACATGGTTTAGTGGTGGTCTTGGCAGTGTTAGCTTAATGATTGGACTTGATGACCTCAAAAGTCCCTTCCAACCTAGATGATTCTACGATTCCATGATCCTACTTCATTTTTTGGAGACGTGTTTCCCGTGATGGTCTGCATGGCTCTGGGCCTGGTGGGCCACGGGGCAGCAGCTTCACACCTCTGGAGAGGGCCAGGCCCCAGTGAGCGGCCCCGCGGCCCAGCACCCTTCCTATGTGGTGGAGTGGGACTTCCCTTTTGTAACATGTCAGCATTTCACTCGCAACACGCACCTTTTCTTTTTTTCTCTGTAAACCCAGGTAAATCTATGACTGTGTTTCAGCTTCCCTGTACAGTGTTTTCTGCATTCAGAGGGAGTCAACGCCTCCCAGCCCGGGCTGACCGCTTCCACGTCAACTGAAAAGTGACCAGTGCTTTAAAAATCGCATTACTTGGGGGGAAAAAAAGCCATGCCAGCTGT
>NW_009646966.1:3519181-3541057 GCF_000708025.1 Charadrius vociferus | reverse complement strand
GATGCGATGTTTAGGGCCTTGCCTGCGGTGTGTTTGGCAGCTGCAGGTGGAGCGCGGGGGTAGAGGGTGACTTCCCAGTCACTTGTTCCTACACAAGGTGGTTAACGGCCTCTACCTGGCAATTAGCGATTAATATCTTGATGGGTATAAGACTCGGCAGATGTTCTTTTACTGTTTGAACCGCAGACGGGACAAAATCCAGCCTCTCCGGTGGGTGAAGCAAAATGAGGAGTTGTTTGGTTTCACGTGGTGGTAGCGGCTGCGGACGAGCCCGTCACCACGGTGTGGGAGCCGTCGCTGGTGGCCGTGACGGGGCTGCGCTCGGCGCACGGTGGTTACAGGGGTGCTGGGAGCTTGGCCGATTCCTCTGCTTTGGGGTTGTTTTGGCCCCGAGGCTGTGAATCTTGGCGTGATCCCTCGATGCTAATGGAACTGCTAAAGGAAATATTTTCTTGTTTCCGATTCACACTGAAAAATGCAGTATGCTTTTGTGGGTAAGTCAAACCGTTGATTCAAAGAGAGGTTGTTTATCGTAGGACGACTGGTGTCCCCCTATTCTCACGCTTCCTGCCAGCGTCCACAGAAGATGAGGCTGAGGCAGTTTATTGTGGAAATGGTAAACGGGGTCGGGAGCCTTTAATATGGTCACAGTTCCCTAGATTCACCCTCCGGCTGGCGTGTCAGTAAGTCTGATAAACTGAATAGTACTGAGTTGCAAGACATGGGAGCATTTACTGAAGTCTAGAGGAGCTCAAGCATGAAGTAATTGAACTTGCTGGTTGCACTGTGCTCCTTAAAGCCCAAATCAGTTGCAAAACTAGATGGAAGGAGGGTGGCAAGTGTGATGCGCTTTTTTTAAAGAGGGATTTTGAGACTGGCCTAAGGAAATAGAGACTGCCATATCAAGCAGATTACAAGGAAACTGGTCTGTGCGTAAATATGGTATGTGACGGGAGAGTTAATGAGGGGATTGAGTCACAAATCACAAAATGGTGAGGATCTGCAGCCTTTACGTAAGTTGATATAGTCTGTATGGATTTTCACAAAGCTTTCAACAAGTTCCTTCACCTCAGGCTTTTAGTTTCTTTAATCTATGACAGGGTAAGAGTGAGGCTTTCCAATAACTGTTTAAAAGATAGGGCATGGAGTGAGAGTGAATACAGAGTTACCACTTTGGGCTCCTTTGAACAAGTAACATTCAAAAGACACAAGTAGTTTAGAAAAGGAGGGTGGAACAAATACAAAAGTTTTCAGGATAGGTAAAAGCAGAGGTGCCTGAAAGATCATTCTGCAACCCTTCAGTGATCTCAAACATCTGAAATTTAGTAAATGTTAAGATATTTTTGGCAATCAATGAAAAAGAAAACAGAAGATTTCACTATGATATTGCACAACTAAAGCTAACCAGTGCCTTACTTATTGTCGGTGGTGCTGGTCACCCCCTCTTAGTAGTGGCATAATAGAGCTTGGAAAACATGTACAAAAGAGCAGCACAAATGGCAGAAGAATGAAACAGCTTTTGGACAAGAAGTAGTGAAAAAGATTAAAATTCTGTAGCCTGGACAGAAAATTAGTAACCTTGTAAGGGTCTCAAATATTATGAATTATTGGGGGAAGGTAAATTCATTGTGATTGTGTCATAACACAAAAAGTGTCAAGTGAAAAATGAAATTAGCAGGCAGTATATTTAAAATTAACAGAATAAAGCAGGTTTCTTTTTCCACACAAGACATTTCAAAATATGTTGCCAAGATTTTATATCAACAATACCCTGAAAGGGTCATCCTTATTTGCAGAGGGTGGATGAGGTGGGGCTGCAAACATGCTGTGCTCCTTAGACCCTCTGGCTCAAAGTCATTGAGCTATGAAAGTTGGGCCATGCCAGAGAAGGGATTGCTCTGTGTTGGTCATGCCTTTATACTTGCTTTTTGAGCATCTGTCATTAGCTGCTGTCAGGAAGAGGAGAGCAGGCAAGACTAGCTCTTTTGTGTGAACATATGTTCTGCCACAGAGAGGGAAACAAGAAATTTAACACTGGATTAACCACCCATGTGGATACTGTCTCTCTTTCAGAGATGTCCAGGAATATGGAAGAAATGAGAGGGCGCTGCATATGAACAAGAAGGGGTGAAATCTGTTTTGTGGGAGGTGTGAGGGGTTTTTTTTCCCCCCAAAATTGGATCTTTCATATCTGAAGAAACTGATAACCAGAAGTTTACGTTAGTAGAAACAGCAATTGCCTGAATACTGGAGAAAATGAGATTGAAAATGAGATTGAAATTAGACATGTCATTCATGGATTTAGACATGCCTGATGATACAAACAAGGTCCTAGTGTATAGGTATCCTGTAGGGTATACAAAGGGTGTCAAAACCCACAGCTGGCTTTGAAGAAAAGTTATGCGTTAAGTCAAAATACTTTGTTATTTCATGCCCTGTATTATTTACAAAATCAGACTTACACCACAGAAGCACATTGGCAGTGTTGAGACTTCTAGCCTGTCCTACTGCAGTTTTTCTCCTGGACAATTCATCCAGAAGGAGGGAGCCACAAATAATGTATATAACCAGACAGAGAATGCTATGTGTGAAGGTGGTTTGTCAGTAAATCCTTCTTTCTCTGGGACAAGCGTGGGTATGCAGAAGTTCTTTGAGAGACAGTAGTTATTTTAAAAACTTTTTTTTTTTTTTGAGGAATACATTCTAAAAGTGATAAAGGCACACAAAAGCTGCTTCTTTCATACCTTTTTCTTACTATCCCTAGGTAGGAGTGAAAGTATTAATATGCAGATAGTCTATGTTTGCATGTGTGCAGTGTCTGTACTTTTAAGATTTCAAATCAGTGGCGATTGGATGCTTTGGATTTTTGATAGTTGGCCTAGTTTATCTCGCTCAGTTTAGAACCCCATGTTGTGCAGATTGCCATCTATTTTTCTTCCCCTATTGCAATGTTGAAAAGTTCACAGGGCATAAATTAAAGTTAAGAATGCGCATATGTTTTATAAAGCAGTTGGTTTTGTCTTGGCTTCCTTTGGAAGCTTTTGGATGATTGAGACTTTAGTTAGAACTCCTTTGTTTTGTCTGATTGTTTTTACACGTAAAGTTTTCAGCTAATTTTGGCCTCAGTCATGCAAATACGTATTATAGATAGGAGCAGCCCACTGCACTTCCCAGTAAAACTTGCCTGTATAAAGGTTACTTGTGTGAGAAAATGCTGGACTTCGGTTGTGGAAGGTCAAATTCATGTTCAGGGAGAGTCCTATCTAGGGGTTGCCTAAGTTTTTTGCAAAACTTTAAGTCAATTAAGAGAAGTTAAGGACTGTCTTTAACTTGCATACAGCTTCTGTGAAGAGTTAATTGGACTAAATGTTTATATGTATCCAGTGAAATTAGTGCTGTGTATTTTTCAGTTATTATCGTATTTTAAAGGTACAAACCTAAACGTTGTTGGAAGTAAGTTTTTATTTAAAATATTGCATTCTCAAAATCAGCACTGATAGATACTGTTTAAAACTACATTTTAATTTTGAGTAATAGAGAACAATTGAATTTCCATTTCTTTGAAATAGACTGTCCCTTTTAGAGAAAGTGTTGTGAAACATAGTTTGTTTTGGCACTGAAAGAAGACTGCAATTTCACAATTTCAATGGAAAAAACATGATTTTCAGGAATGATACATTAGAATAATAAGCATAATAAAATTCAGAGAAATTATATTCTTTCTATAACTGTACTGTAGTGTACCTAAGTGCAATATTTGATGAAAATAAAAGGTAGTATGTTGGAAGCATGATTTAAGCAAAGCACAAAGGAAGGGCTTGAAAAGAATGGTCTGTGTTTTGTGTATAGCATGGCACTTAGATTTCTCTTTATGAGGTTTTGGGTTTTTTGTTTTGTTTGTTCTTTTAAGATCTCATTAATGGTTAAGAAGAAGGTGTGGTATATTAAAATGAGAGTGGTTCTTTGGATGCTGTCTATTTCATCTCCTAAGTAAGACTTGCGCATTCCCAGAGGTGCTGCCTTATCTGTAACCTCCGGTTTACTCTCTTGGCTGCTGTTTCAGTCTTGTTTTATTCTTCTCCCTCATCTCCCCCCACAAAACTGTTATGTTTGAAGAGAGACATCAGACATCAGTAATGCTCTTATTGTGTTTCAGGAGCTTCCTAATATTGCTCAGGGGAATAGTAACGTATCTGGAGTTGGGAAAGAAAGCATAACTCCTTGGCCTAAATATTATGTTTAAAAGGTATACAGATGTTTGGAATGTTATTCAGTAAACATACTGTAGGATGGAGGATTGTTTTATTTGTGGCTAATTATGATGGGAGTGCCATGGAGTGCAGAGCTGCCAAGCTTGGGTCATGAACTCAAGATATGGAACATGCTCTCCTATGAATAATTAGTAAACTCAGATTCTTCAGTCTCGAAAACTTGATTGAGGAAGGATGGATAGTGGTCTACAAATCATGATAGACATGAGTGCAAACTGTCTCTTCTATGCAAGAACTAGGCAGTGCTAAGTAAATCTAACAGAAACCATATTTAAAATAAAGGAGGTGATTCTTCAAGCAGCGGCTGTGCATATGGAAAACTGTTGTAGAACGATGCTGTGGATGCTAAAAAATTGAAAAGAAGACTGAATGACTTTGCTGGAAAGAAGTCTGTGGAAGGCTCTACAAAATATGTAGAAACCACGTCCAGCTCGGGGAGTCCCTGGACTGAACATAGTTGGAAGAATATTAGACAAGAACATAATGTTTACTTGCCCTCTTCTTATTCATCCCTGAGCGTTGGCTAATGGCCCCTGTTGAAGGCAGAATACTAGGCTAGACTGCCCATTGGACTGGCGGTGAATAACTGTCCTTATTTTCTTCTGCATCTTCCTCAGCAAGTTAATGGGTTTCTGAGGGAGTGCAATTAGTGGTGGATTTTCTTTTACATAGTTCACTCTTATGTCACTGCAAATTTTCATCATCTGCAAAGTGGAGGGTTTTGTAGCAGTAGCTGTAATAATTGTAAGTCACCTATTCTCGTAATCTAATCACAAGCAACATGAAGTTTTGGGGTTTTTTTTATTATTTCTGACAGTTTCATTTCTATGCAACGTAGTAGAAATGATAGTTCATGAAAGTGTATATGTTTGAGAATCAAGGAAATGATGTTGCTTGAAAGCCAAAGTATGGAAACAGGATTTTATTTGAAAAGATTTATGATTTCTACTAGAAAGATGTCTGTCCGGCAAGCCTGAGCTATGTCATCATGTTTAAAACACAGGTAAAGGTTCAGTTTTTCATGTCATCTGCTCTGTTCTGAGCTACTTCTGCAGAAGTTTTGGCAGCAGGATCAGCAGCTGTCGAGTGAAGAGCAGTGGTTGGAAGAGGAGCAGAAAGGCGTTGATAAACTGCTTCTGGAAGATCTTTTCTTTAATCTGTTCAGAAATAGCACTGTACTGCATAATGAAGGAGGCACTGACTGGAAAAAAAGACAATATTGCTGACCTGGAGTGACCCGTACTGCTTGAAAGATAGGAGAGTTACAGAGACTGCCTTTCTGGAAACCTCTTGAGTTCAGCCTGCATCTGTGGTCTCAGCATACTTTCATGAGAGCTCCTTTAAGTGTTCGGAGGCATGTAGCCCTTTGCATCTGGCCATTTGCCACATCCCGTTGCTGCTGTGCAGTGATTAATCATTTTGACATGGACAGCGCATGTGCATTGCGATTAGGAAGGAAGTATCGATTTGATTTGTGGTATCTCAATGGTTTGCTTGAGAGGCTACTGGTCAATTTGAGAGAATTCCTGAACTACCCTGGGGTGATTAATAGACTCTTATTGATGGTAAAAATAGGAGTTTATCACCATATGTGTATATTTTATTTAAATTTTAAACATGTTTTTCTTTCATACATCAAAATTTGCCTGACCAAGAGCTCCCAAAACTGAGAAATAGGGAGTAAAAAATGGCAGCTATAATAAAGCCAGTTTATTGTGCATGTCAAGAGTGTGTCATGTATGGGTTTCTCACAGAGAACCAACCCAAACCCAGAGCTATAACTCTGAGATGTTTATCCAGACCTTTTTCAAGATGGTTATAATTCTTCATGTTATTCCAGCTTTTTTAGGATTCATGATAAAATAGCAGTAGTAAGTTATTGAAGTTCCAGGAGGGAAAATAAGTCTGGTTGTTAGAGTTGCATTTTGAAATGAGGAATTGAGGAGCCTTAGGTCATGGTAAATAATAGTACTTGATTGTGTTACCATTGCTCTGTTTGGTTGGATAAATGAGCCAAGTAGTAACAGCTGGAATACCATAGAGTCCTCGAATGGTTAGAGTTGGAAGGGATGTTAAAGATCATCTAGTTCCCTGCCATGGGCAGGGACACCTCCCACTAGACCAAGTTGCTCAAAGCCCCATCCAGCCTGGCTTTACACACCTCCAGGGATGGGGCATCCACAACTTCCCTGGGCAGCCTGTGCCAGTGTCTCACCACCCTCACAGTAAAGAATTTGTTCCTGATATCTAATCTAAATCTACCTTCTTTCAGTTTAAAACCGTTACCCCTCGTCTTATCACTGCACTCCCTGATAAAGTGTCCCTCCCCATCTTTCCTGTAGGCCCCCTTTAAGTACTGGAAGGCTGCTATAAAGTTTCCCTGGAGCTTTCTCTGCTCCAGGCTGAACAGCCCCAACCCTCTGTTCCAGCCCTCTGACTGGACTTGCTCCAGCAGGTCCATGTCCTTATGTTGGGGGCCCCAGAGCTGGATGCAGTACTCCAGGTGGGGTCTTACCAGAGCACAGTAGAGGGGTAGAATCACCTCACCTGACCTGCTGGCCACGCTGCTGGGGATGCAGCTCAGGATGCAGCTGGCTTTCTGGGCTGCGAGCGCACATTGTCGGCTCATGTTGAGCTTGGTACAGTCTGTTCTACATCGCCTTTTTCTGATTTTTGTGAAAACAGATTGAAGGAGTTTCTGGGAGGAAGGTAAGGATAGAAGATGTCGTCAGCTGCCACTTCTTCCTTCCTGCAAGCTAATTGTATATTCTTCAAGAAACAGCATACATGAGCTGCTTTGTCTCTGCCTTTGTATCTGAGATGTTCTTTGTGCATCCTAACTAGGAGAGAGCTAGAGTTTTCAAGTAAGAGAGAGCTAAGAGTTTTGGGTGTCAGCTATATTTTAAACATGCATTTTGTTTATGCTTTTTGTAACATTTTCCCAGCTTCATAGATGGGAACCTTACCTTTTTGTTTCTCTGGATGGATTGTGGAGGAACAGCCAGCTGAGTATCAGCTCACAAACTAGAGCAGCAACATCATTGCTAACATTACAGAATCACAGAATTTTCAGAGTTGGAAGGGACCTCTAGAGATCATCTAGTCCAACTCCCCTGCTAAAGCAGGATTGCCCAGAGCACATTACTCAGGACTGCATCCAGGCGGGTTTTGAAAATCTCCGGAGAAGGGGACTCCACAACCTCCCTGGGCAGCCTGTGCCAGTGCTCTGTCTCCCTAACTGTAAAGAAGTTTTTTCGTGTGTTGGAATGGAACCTCCTATGTTCCAACTTGCACCCATTGCCCCTCGTCCTGTCACTGGGAACCACCGAGAAGAGTGTGGCTCCATCCTCCTTCAACGCACCCTTTAGATATCTGTAAGTAGTAATAAGGACTCCCCTCAGCCTTCTTTTCTCCAGGCTAAAGAGTCCCAGCTCTCTCAGCCTTTCTTCGTAAGGGAGATGCTCCAATCCCTCAATCATCTTGGTTGCCCTTCGCTGGACTCTCTCCAGCAGTTCCCTGTCCCTCTTGAACTGGGGAGCCCAAACCGACACAGTATTCCAGTTGTGGCCTCACCAGTGCTGAGTAGAGGGGGAGAATGACCTCCCTCGACCTACTAGACACACTTCCCTATGCAGCCCAGGATTCCATTGGCCTTTTTGGCAGCAAGGGCACACTGCTGGCTCATTGACAATTTACTATCTACCAGGACCCCCGAATCCTTCTCCTCAGAGCTACTTCCCAGCAGGTACACCCCTAACCTATACTGCTGCCTAGCATTTTTCCTCCCCAGGTGCAGGACCCTGCACTTGCTTATGTTGAACCTCATTAGGTTCCTATCTGCCCAGCTCACCAGCCTGTCCAGGTCCCGCTGGAATTAATGCAAGAGTTATCTGGAAAGATCTGTGGTCATGCAGGATTATAAAGATCCTAGTTCCATATTTTTTGGATATATGGTATGTTTCCATCACCCATGTAATTATTAATGTTTTCTGAAGTTTACTACCCATAGGTTTAAAATGTTCATAGAAAAAATATTTCAATATAGATACTAATTATTCTGACTATTAGGAAATGATGGGAATAAGTAATTTTCCCCATTATCCTATGTCCAACTCAAAAAAAAACCCCAACAACAACAAAAAAGTTGATTCAGTGTGTATGAGAATTATTTAGCTTTTACTGTGATCTTAGGACCGTAACCTAGGATATGTTTTCATATCTGAATGTTACACAGAAAACCTTCCTTTATCCAGTATACCCCCGCCCCCATTTTTTTTAGTGATTGGACTGTGGTCACGTGGAAGGCTTTGTTTAAGCACAAGGGAAATGATACCATGGCTCTGTCTCTTTTTCCTAAAAGCTGTACTATAGTATTGATGTTTGATGACTGTGAGCTTGGATCTTGATGGACAACAGTGGTGCCTTGTAGATTCCCGTTCTTACAGACCTCAGACCTTGCACTACTCGCGTGTCTTTCTGTTCACCTCGTCTAATTTGCAGTTCCAGATAAAGCTTCAGATTTTCTCATAGTAATTGAAGCAGAAAGTCTGTCTCATTATAATGTGTGGCTTCCAGAAGCCCTGATAGAAAACACCCTATTCTTTAGGATTAGCGCAAGTTTTGGCGTAGTAAAAGAGCAGTTTTCATTGAGTTCAATGAAGTCAAGGTTTCACGGAAAGTGTATAGAATGGATTGTGGTATATTGTTTCTGCACAAGCTAGTACAAGTGCTTGCCATTTCATTCACCACCAGTTTCCCTGTTTGTCACTGCTCTGAAATGCTAAGTATGACAAAAATGTTGGAGGGCAACTTCTCTTGCAGTAAACGGTATTCAGTTGTGTTCAGTTATAAGGCAGCAGAAGCTGACATGGAGTTTGCTGGAAGATAAACCTCACTGATTTCATAACTGAGGTAGTTTATTTACATGAACTTAAAGTGACCTGAAACATCACCACCTGTAAAGTGATTAATCTTAATTGGTGTAAAACTTCTTGACTGGAAAAAGGTAACTTTTCCAGTTCAGAATAATCAGCAAATTCTGTTGTAAATGTTTTTTGTTTTGCATATTAACCCAGCATGTAATTTCACCTGTTCTAAGGTGACCCCTATGTCTAAAGCAAAGAGATGTAATAGACTTTCTTGCAAATCTCATGTTGAGATTCATGTTCTGTACAAGACGGTGTGTATAGTTGTTCTGTGTGGAAGATTATTATACTGAACAGTTGTGTAATTCTTTCATTTCATATTAGTGTATTCTGGATAGTAGATAGCACAGTGGATTGACATCTTTTCGTGGAAAAGCCATTCTAGGTCACAACATCTTTCTGACAGCAGAAATGGGATCGCTAACATTTTGTAGATAGAGGAGTGATTTACAGAGGAGTGTGGTATAATATGTGAGAAGGCAATTTGCAGAAACTTGTGCAAGCTGTTTTTACCAAAAGTTAAATTTGTTTACTACTCCTGATTGCATCAATTGCTGTGTTTCAAATATTGTCAAATTACTTTTTTTTAACAGCAACGAGGCTATGTTTTAACTTTCGTGTGTCTGAATTCTAATCTTAATATAACATTTTAAAGGTGATGACACATGTGAGTATCTTCTGTCCAGTGGAAGATTTCTTGGAGAAAAAGTATGGCAGCCCCACAGTTGTATGATGCATAAGTATAAAAATAGGTAAGGAAACTCATATCTTCTCTTCATCTGCCTGGAAAGAAGAGTAATTGTTGTTTGACTGCAGCTGTAGTAATTGCAGCGTCATCTGTTTTTTTTCACTTCATAGCTGATTCTCTAGGCTTTCAAAAATATGCAACATTTTTCAGAACGAAGTCATTTCCGTGCATATTATCTGTGTGTCTACAGTGTTTGCCATAGTTGTATTTATATACAAAAATACAAATAAATTTTGGTGGTAGTGGTACTGATATGTGCTATGGAGAGCCACAGGGTAGTGCAAGAGACTGCCTAGCTTCATGTCACTCTCAGATTGCTGAAAGGGAAAATGCTGATCTTATGTGTAGAATCGCAAGTAAAAAAATCCCAAATAAAATTACCAACCACTTTTTTTCACCTACTAGTAAGAGAACTTTATTTTTTAGAATTACGCTGTGTATTACCATTTTGAAACTACTGTTTTTAGCACCACAGAATAGGAAAGCCTGCTTCGTTGTTCGCCTAATCACATTAGCAGGAGAGTTCATTTTCATTTCTATGAAAATTACACAAAACTTTTTATTAATTCAGCTAGTTTAAAAAAATATTTACCTTTCCTTAGAGCTGGATATAACGCTTAGAATTATCTGATTGCTCTGTAGATTTTCTAAAGACTTTTTTCTAAAAATACAAATTTCCTGTAACGTGAATGTTTCTGTTTTGTTTTATTACAGTGAAGCAAAAAATTGCCTCATAGACAAACATATTGTGTTTATAGGAGATTCTAGAATTCGACAGCTGTTCTATTCATTTATAAAACTCATAAATCCTCAAGTCAAAGAAGAAGGAAATAAGGTGAGATAGTTTATTTTGATGATGGTTTTGTTTCTTTCTTCCTAATTTGCCTCATAACTCTTCTCTGAACTTCAAAAAAGCAAGAAATTATACTGTTTGCTGGCCTACCCATCTGGAAGAGGAACCACAGAAAGGTCTTTTGGAGAAGAGCAAGATAAGACCAAGATAATTGTTTGGGTGCTAATGAGATGTTTGGGAGTCTGAGAAGTGAACTAGGAAGCTCGAGAAAAAGCTTGCGGCAGTCTGGGAATAAATTAATGAAGCTGACTTGTCCCATAGCAACTTATGCTTCACATTTGGCTTCTTGATGAGAAAATGATTGCTCCTTTGTGTGTTTTTAAATAATAGTAATTCATGGCTTATAATTTGTCATTTTAAATGTCAGTTAAATTGCTGATCTAATCTGTTCGTAAAAATCCTTGGGGCAATGACAGATTTCCAGGTCTAACTTGAGGCTGAAACTAAAAATAGCCTCTGGTCTTACCTTCCTTTTGATTGCTGCCGAAGAGCTGTTTGAATTTTATAAGGTGAAGAATGTAAGCTGCACCTTGCCGGGTGGAAGCAGTAAGAAAGGATTTAGCTGTGTCATTTGTTGAACAGAATATTAATTTATTCTGCTATATCGTGCTTCTTAGGCGTATCCCTTTGTGGATGTATGTACGTATGTGAGGGAAAAGGCTCTTCACTTTCAGCTGTAGATTGGGTTTGTCAATTCCTTAGTACTTCTGTCATTCAGAAGTGCAAGCTGGCAGCTTTTTCAGCAGGCAGCGTGCAGTCACTTTCACTTGTCAAAACAAGATGTTTGATTGATCGAATAACTGTTTTTGCCTAGTCTGTTGGGTAGGTCACAGATGCTGCCCAACAGTGATGGTGAGATGATAGAGTGCTATAATTGATTTTTAAGTTGAGAGGTATCTTTTGTCAAGTATTTATGAAATCACAATCTCAGTTTGTGGAAGAGAAATACTCTTGTTCTTTTGGACCAGGATTGAAACTAATATTGTATTTACTGATATTTTAAAGGAGGATTGTGTATGCAGTATCTGACTGCTTCCTTTCCGAAGTCTCACTCAGCAAATTTAATAATACATTCCAGACTTTATTTCTGCCTGAGATATTTTTTTTTTTCATTCTTTAATTAAAATGGTTTTGGTTGTTTTATGCAAAGAAGATGGGCAGATGAAAAGGAAAGCTAGGAGAAAGGAAGTGTAAGAAAAGAAACAAAGAAACCTTTTTCTCACTTTGGGAGGCTAAATTTAGGAAAAAAAAAAAAACCTTTGTAACAGAGTGAACAGAAAGCATTTCAGACATTTCTTGGATAGATTTCTTCCAGGAAAAACAACCCTTTATGCATGTAGCTTGTTTTATCAAGAAGGTAACATAAATATTTTGCATGAGTATACTGACAAGTTTATACAAGAAAAATCCTTTCTACTGAAGATAAACCTTTGGGTGAGAGCAAATTAACATATGAATGTAAATATTTTTTTTCCTTGTGGAAGTTTATCTTACTTTGGGTTTTTTGTTTTGGGTCTTTTGACAGCATGGAAATATTCCCTTTGAAGACAAATCTGCTTCAATTAAAGTGGTAAGTTTTTATCTAGCATTAAATTCCAAGCCATAATAATGCCTATTATTATTCATACAGTGTAATCCAAATTGCAGTCAGAGCTGGATTTTTCTTTTTGTCAGATGTTATAATTTGGCCTTCCCAAAAATAGTTTTTGCCAGGAAGTTTACTCTTGCACTGCTGTAAGAATATGTATCTGGGGCTAACTTGGAGTGGTAATTGTCGCAATTACCATTGAGAACTCTATGGTATCCCAGCAAGTATTCTTTCCACTGTTTTTCCATGGGGAGATAACCACAATGTTGATTACAATGTGCATGTTTAAAAAAAAGAAAACAAAGTACTTGGGGTTAGGTTTTATGAAGGACTTTGTTCTCCTCTGCCCTGGCAATTGGAATGATGTCCTCAATAGCTTTCTTTGCTTCCCATGACAGCTGTCAGCAGCGCTGGGATTCTGCTAGTCATGTATTTGTTTATTCTCTGGAGACAACTCTTTCTCTGTTCATGAAAACCAAAGAAGCAGTGTATTTGCTGAGTTGTCTGCAAGTGAGTTTTCAGTACTTGTTTGTGTACGTGGTTAAGATTTAGGGTGCAGAATAAAATTTAAAGGTGTGAGCCCATGGCAATTTAAGCCTATGCTGTCCCACTCTGTTGCTCTTCCCAGTATGTTTCTCTGTTTGTGCTGTAACTAGCCCCGGTACAGGTGTGGGGTGGGCTGGTTTAGGTGTCAATTGAGCCAAAAACTTAACTTGTAGAGTTTGGTTTTGGTCAGGTCTGATGTGGCTCATCATACAGTTATGTGAATGCTGGAACAGAGGGGGCAGAACACAAGGTAGGACAAAGAGGACAAAGCAATGTGATCTGTGTTGGGGTATCCTGACACACAACTGCAACTTCAAAGCTCCTTAAGCCTTGGTAGGTGCCTAACCACCAAGATTTGAGATGGCAGGTTTGAGCTTTTGGGAAGTGTCTGGGTAGTTAAGAATATATTCCTAGTCTGCTGCTTCCTTGTTTTGATGCCATGTTGCTGTTGACATCATTGGCATGGTAGCTGAATTTTCACATTCAGAGTGGCTGTCACCCAATAATGTAAATGTGGAAAATACTTGACCAACAAAAGAGAAAATCACTGAGAACAAGTGGAGAGTTAAATTTTTCCCTTTCTAGTCATCATAGTGATCCTTTTGTCCTTTAGCCACTGCAGATGGCTCACAGATTCCTGCCAAGTAGTGAATTGGCGGTACTCAAGTTAACTACTGAAATCTTTAGGTCTGTGCAGGTGGAAAGCAGGTTTCCCCTCTGCTGGTAGTGTTTCTGCATTCTGCATTATAAAGTTTCCTCACAATAATTTCTGCATATGTAGTCCCTGCTATGTCCCTTTAATGTGTATTTTTAGTGCTTTTGATAGTTCTGCGCCTGTGGAGTAACTAGATGTTAGGTAGTCTCGGCTTTATCTGGGGGACATAGTAACGCTAGCCAAAGTCTAGACTGTCCTTTTAGATGAAGGTTGGGTGCTACTCCTGCCATCTGAAAAAATGTCAGTAGGTAATGCATTTGATGTGCTATAGACATTTAACGTCTATAGCACTATTAGATTTAAAGAGCTAATAATTTATGAAGTGGTAATGTAAAATGTTAGGATTTATTTTTGTTTGAAAATTGTGTTTTCAAGCTGTCAATCACATTATGTAAAGTTCTGGAAGAAAAAAAAAACCCAACCTGTTGGTAAAAGCTTTGGTAAACGAAGAAAAAGCAACTTGTAATAAGTAAGTAAGTTAAAGATGTGAGCTTGGTTTTAGCCCTAATTGCATTGGAAGCCTGAGGACATCCTATTTGGCAGAAGCTAAAAAGTTACTGTGGTGAAATCCCAACTCCTGAACTACAAATGAAAATTTCTTCTTTTTTCATGGGGGCAAAGGGTTTTTTTTCCTTTGTTTTTATTTTTTTCTTTCTGTTTTCTGTGCTAGACCGAGATGTAAGGCTTTTCAAGCTAACTATAAAGGAAATCTCACATTGGGCCAAGTGTTTTTCCTTCACAGTTGGACTGATGGCAATTAGTTCAGGTTTTTGATTTTTTTATTAGTCTACTGCTTGTCTTTAAGCCTACAGAGTAAACCTGCTTTTCTTTTACAGGATTTCCTGTGGTATCCAGAAGTTAATGGCTCTATGAGGCAACGTATCAAATCTTGGACTGAGGTTTGTCTTAAAAAAATGTTTATTTTAGGAAGATACAGAAACTGACTGAGAACTACTACCTTTCTTTTTTAATGCACACAACTATAATTTCTAGGAGTCCAGCAACTGTAGCATAGCACATGGATTCAGACAGTTATGTACCAGAGATCTGAAATTTGACATTAAAATAGTGAAAGGGGGGTGTTTACTGGTGTATATGTTTCTGTGCATCTTCTGGTCTCACAAGGATGGCTGCACTTGAGCCAAAAAAACCCCAAACCAAACCAGAAAAACCCTACTTCCTGGGAGCATGTTAATTCATCCTATTAAGGGCTGAAAGGATTTTACTCTGATTTGATGTTTCTCTTCCTCTCTGTCTGTGATGGCTCTGCTTCTATGTGACCAAACGTTTTTAATCCTTATGGATCCCTTCCAACTTGAGATATTCTATGATTCTGTGATTTTATATTTATGTTAATTTGAGTTCCAAACTGAAGGAGAAAGGCAATTTGGAGAGTCAAGAATGCCTTGATTTATTTTTTTTTTCCCGGTATTTCCCTCAAATTACATACTAAGTATTTTACATTTCTGTTATGCTGTAGGTTGTCATGTTATTCAACATAAAATTATGCATGTAATTCTGATATCAAGTAATATGTTTACAGATTGGAAACTAAATTTTTCTTGTTTTTCCCTTTGTGGACCTTTAAAAAGCCTGGATTTATTAAGCAGTAGCTCCTGGTGATCCTTTTGCTATCCTGCTTTTCATTCTTGCACAATACCTCCCATCAAGATAGCTGAAGTTATCCTTCATTTTTCTTTTTCTATGATTACTACAAAAATTTGAGAGCTGCTAAACCCTTGCTGTGCCAAGGCAAAACTCATACTGAGGTGATCAGCACAATTTGTTTCCTTGTACTTTTCTGTTTGAGTACAGATTCTGTTCCTTGTCCTACACAAGGACAAGGCCAGGGCATCAAGGGCAACAACTGTCTGTTTTCCTTGTTCTGGTTTTGCAATGGGTTTACAGTCACTTCAGTCAGTAGAACAGCTCAAACAGATGTTTGAGAAGCTGAGAGATACTGAGAGAAAAAGTATGGCAATAGTATGATCTACAGTTTATTTGACCTTAAGAGGAGATGTTTAGATAGCTTTTAAAGTGAACTTACTCTGCTGAATTGATGATTGCAAGTGCTTATTGATGCTTTGCACTTTTGCAGATTCTGTTATGTGAAAATTTTGATGTATCACAAATTGATGTTCTCTGTAATATGTCTGCAATCTGTTCTTTTGTAACCATTAACTGATGGACAAGTTGAGTCATAGTTAATTAAGATATAAGTCTTAATTAACCTGTTTAATGTAATAAGTATAATTTGTGAATATTTTAAACTAATTTCTTTTTACTTTGTGTCTTAGAGTTCTGTGGCAAAACCTCATATAATTGTAGCAGGAGCTGCCACGGTAAGTTATACCTGTATGGGATGTTTTAGTAAAGAAGAAAGTTTTAGTAGAATAACTTTATGCTTTCAAGTTACTAAACCAAATTTATAATAAAAAATATACTCTCAGTGAATTTTCTGTTATAACAAGTAGTTATATTTATTATAGCTTATTATATTTATATGTGCAATGTACAGTACTTGCTTTTTGGCAGCAATGCTGCCTGATAAGCATTGATTAGCTCGAACCTAGCTAATAAATAAAGTAGCTTCTTTGTTAAAAGCAGATTATTCATTACAAAAGTTAAATAAAAATACTTGCATACAAACTGAGATGCATTTTTAATAAATTCTTTTCAGTCACAAAATACTGCTTTTGAGCATGGCTGTTGTTTAACCCGAGCTGGCAACTAGCACCACACAGCCACTTGCCAACCCCCCCTGCCCTATTTCCCCCTCTCCTGCCCCCCAGGAAGGGTTGGAGGGAAGAGGGGAGGGGAAAGGGAGAGGAAAGGGAGAAAAAAAACCTGGTGGGTTGAGATAAAGACAGTTTAATAGAAACAGTCACAGAAAAGGAAAAATAATAATAACAATAATAATAACAACAATAATAATAATAATAATGGCACAAGTCACTTTCACCACCCTGTGAACTGGCACCCTTGGGAGCAGTGATTGTGGAATCCCCATTTATATACTGAGCATGAGGCCTATGGTGTGGAATGTTTCATTGGCCATTCCATTGTTCTGTCTCTGCTTCTATGGGAAGCTGAAAAAGTCCTTGAATATTGTAAACATCACTTAGCAACAGCTAAAACCAGTAGGTATTATTTATTGACATTACTTTCACAGCAATCACTAGAAAGAAATTAACTTTCCCAGCTGAAACCAGGACAACAGCCCAGTCTGGAACACTCTTTTTGAGCACATATATTTATTTTAGACTTACATGGGCAAACCCCTGAATTTAACAACAATAATTCAACAACCAAAGAGATTGCACTTCCTGAATCTTGTTCTGCTGGGAGTTTCCACCACTGCTATGAACTGCAGCATCACAGAAAACAGGGCTGACGAGGACCTGAAGAGGTCTCCTAACCCATCAGTTTGCCACAAGGCAGGATCAGTTATACCTGTATCCCGCTTGATACGAGTCAACCAACCTCTGTAGGGTTCACGTAAATATTTGAGCTTTAGGAATCTTAGTAAGCCTAGAGTATCTCTGCTTAGTCTGAGAATCTAGAATGTCTTACTAGCATGAGTCATTGAATTTCACACAGAAAATGCCAATATATATGGATAGTGTTCTGGCATGCAGAAGGTCAGGTTGCAAAACTACAGGACTTTTAGCTAAATAATTCCTTTTACTCATATGTACACATTAGCCATAGCTGCTTGTCCTTTGTGGACAGCAGGAGATATGAACCAAAAATGTGATGCTCAGCTCTTTATAACACCAATATATTTACACAAAACATTAAGAATGGTATCTAGAGTTAGCCAAAGATAAACATCCCCTGTTTCTAGTGACTTGCAGAAAAATGAAGTGCTTCAAAAATCTCCTACATCATCAGCATTACCATGGCTAGCACTAATGTAGTAACGTGCTACTGGATTAAACTGGTGTGTGCCCTTGGACTTGTCAGCATTTTGAAACTGACCTGTATCTTTAGCTTAGCTCTGGTTTGGTCATGATACTTTGGTCTGGACGTGTCTGTCTTAAGTATCGACTGTGTAACAGTTTATAAATAGCAGCACTATCTTACAAGCTGGAGAATCTCCAGGTAGTACAAAACTCAAGTTGCTTGGTTATTCTGAGAAAAGGAGATGCTCTGCAAATGTTACTGCAGTGCTGTGCTTCGTAGTTCCTGACTTCCTATTGAATAGAATATGCTTCTTAAAATGTCTGTTTAAATACCGTAGGTATTTAACAAGTAAAGATTTAGCTACTGGGAGAAACTGTTTGTTTTTTCCGGAGTGAGTTCTCAGAGCCTCTGCATTTTATTTGGTTTCATGAAGTATTTGTTTATATTCGATAATAGGCTTTTTTTTTTTTTTAACAGATTTTGACTAAATTAGTATAGATGCAGTAATACTTAAACAAATTACTGTATCTATTTTTCCTACAGTGTGGGAGATTCTTTTCAGAAGTTAGGAGAAATTCTTGGGCGGCTATAGCATTCTCCCAATCATTTTACATAAAAGATTAAATCAGAAATTAAAATGGTTCTTTTTTTTTTTTTTTCTTTTTACTTTGTGGATATCTGCAAAACAGATAGAAATATTTGGCTCGATACCACCATCCAGTTTTGCTTGCGTGCATTGCTTGCTGTGGTCAGTTTTCCTCGAGTAAAATCGACCGAATTGGCCATCATTTTTGTATGATGTGACTCGCTGTGATACTTCATCATTGTTCAAAGTCAAGGGGCTTTTAATTAAAACACCTTGCATCATTTAATTTGTGAAAAATTAAATATTCGTTGAGTATTATATACTCCACATTTAAATGGTCTGATTGAATGTAATTATCTGTCTAGACAGCTGCTTGGTCCAAAAGAAATTTTTTAGCACTTCAAAAGCGAAGACTAAAGAAATAATCTAGCTTTATAGAAATAATGAAAAATAGCTACTAACAGAGCAATGGAATCAGTTAATTAAGGGTCCTCAGGTTCTGAAACTCTTTCTTTATTTCTCCAGTGGTCTATCAAGATTCACAATGGCAGCAACGAAGCCCTCACACAATATAAAATCAATATCACTTCAATTGCACCTCTTTTGGAAAAATTAGCAAAAAGTAGTGATGTTTACTGGGTCTTACAAGGTAAAGTAATGAACAGTAGGTAACAATTTGTACTGCCACTGCCTGTTGAATCGTTATCGTGTACAATAAGGAAAACTTAGTCTGTACTGCATACTTGCAGAGTAAAAAGGGTGTTGGTTGAATTCCACTCTGACCTTTCTTGCAGCCTTACCTAGCTGGTACCTAGCGAGGTGTTACTAGCGATGGAGATTTTAAAGCTCTCTCGGGAAAATCTTTTGCCTTCTAAACTCCTAATTCTTCACTTGGCTTACTGTCAGACTCAACATGCCAGGTCTGTTCTCCCTGTGCTGTGCTCCAGATGTGCCTCCTGGGAGTCAAGAACACAAGTGCATAAAACAGCTGTATTCCTGTGTTTGTGTTCAATGAAATTTTCAGATTGCATAAATAATAGGAGAGTTTCAACAAGTGCGTCTTCGGTGTGTGTCTAGAATGAATAGACATACTCTAGAGAATACAGAGAATTTAAGTCTCTAGCATGAAACTTGCTTCGGTACGCTAAGCACTGATGAGCTAAGATTAGGAGCCAGAAATTATGGTTCAAAATGAGTCTGTGATATTTTTATTATGGTACCAAGCTTACATTCTTTTACTTTTCTTCAGTAAAACTAAGGTATGTCTCTGGTGCTGAACGATGAGCTCACAGGTAGAATGTGCTCCTGGTTTATCTGCCATGGAACACAGCATTTTAGATTATCATCACCTCAGTTAGAAACATAGGCAGATTTTGAGCCCTCGTAGAATATGCACAGCTGTACCCTTACAGTCACATCCAAGTTCCTATCAAAGAGGGTTCTAGAGGTTAACCTGAATCAAAAGGTTCATCTTCTCGTGTTCCTTTCAAAACCACGTTTATCTATAATAGAAGCAATTAGCTGTCTGACATGGCCCAATGTTCTGTTGATAAAGATGCACTCCATTTAAGTAATCTCCGAGCTCTTTAGAGGAACAAATAAGAGGAAAAGCAGTCTGTACACATAGAGTTTTCTAGACATTGATTGTCCAAAAGTAGACATTGAGGTAGCTAAAGTAAATCAAATTACAGCTCGTAGAGTGCGTATCACCAGAATTATGAACATCAGTAGCTTTTCATAGCAACTTGCTGATCTCCAGTTGACCTTTTGATCTAGAACCCCGTATAGCTTTGTGTTAAGCTCTACATAATTTCTGAAGCCTGCAGGCAATTAAGTGGTGTTCCCTTCTTCTGAAAATCTGAAATTCTGCCATCAGTTAAACTGGAATCAACAGGAGCAAGTGGAATATACTTACGGACTATGACTTGGAGAAATGAGAAGCTGGTTTCTTCTGCAGTAACTAGAGGGTTTGAGAGATTTATTTTATTTTTTTTTTCCACGTGTCTATTCTGCTGCCTATCTTCTGTCCTCTTGGCTTTGGAGTCTTTCCTTGGGGGATTCCATTACTGAGAGAAGGCATAAGCAGCTCTGCACTCCAGCATTATACTCTCTTCATGGGTTTGGGGAAATTAAACAGGCATTCATGTCTGGCTAAAGCTTTCTAATCTATAAGGACATATGCGTGACTAGGGAATGGCAATAAGAACATTTCATCGTAAACAACTCTCGTTACTACTCTAGTTACTGTAACAGTCACTCATTCCTCATTGTACGTTTATTCTGTACCATTAAACAATTGTGACTACCTACATGAAACAAGCCAGTGTAACTTGAGCTAAGTATTTGCCAAGTAGATTAACGTGCCCATTCTTTGTCCTTTCAAATTCAGACCCTGTTTATGAAGATATGCTGAGTGATAGTCGGAAAATGATCACTAACGAGAAAATAGATGCTTATAACGAAGCAGCTGTTCGTATTCTGAACAGCAGCTCCCGAAATTCCAAAGCTAAAGTTAAAGTGTTCAGTGTATCAAAATTGATAGCACAAGAAACTATCATGAAGTCTGCAGATGGCCTGCATCTCCCTGAATCAAGCAGAGATACAGTAAGTGTTTTTATCACTGGTCGACGTTAGAAAGTGATAATAGTAAACCAAGATTTTAAGTGAATGTTCTGAAATGGCAGACAATATGAATGTAATGAAGACCTGCATATTCTTCAGGAAATCTTGTTCAGGAAGTCTCAGTCAGTGGGAGGGCACTCAGTTATAAAGGATGTTTAAAAAACATTATAGCAAACACATTAATGCGTAGCTATTTTAAAATAGCTGTTAATCCGCTAGATCTTTTAGATCCTGAGTGCAAACTTTGTGCCCTCATCTGCATGAATGAGTTAGTATGATAATGATTTGTAAAGCAGTGCTAAGAAGTACATCTTAAATTTTCTCATATGTACCTGTATAATTTTGTTAGTAAGGAGTATGGAAAGGATAAGGAAACACACAATATACACCTTCCTGGTTGCATGAAGTGCCACTGACTGTATTTCTTATTTTATCTTTAAACTACCTATACATGCATGTAGTGAGCCCCGGTGAGCTTTGTCAGCCTGCCCTTCTTGTGACTGAGCTCTCCCGCCACGTCACTTTTAGTTCCACTCCTTTGCAGTTGCTTTCAAGTACTGGGGGAACTAAATGTCATCTCACCACAGGTTTCGGTCTCATTGTCATGTTTTAGAGACTTCCATTACCGTGCTCCTTTAGGATCCAAGTTTGTGAGCTGTTTTTCATTTGTAGTCCGTTTAGCTCTTTATAGCTCCTTTTATAGCCAGTAGAGAGAACCCTTCTGCTGCCGGGATTAGGATTAGCTCTTTTTGCTTGCCTCAAGGAGCTCAAGGATTTCCTGTTTGGAAGAGGTGTTTTGGCTGTACTGTTGCATGCAACTAGGTCTATGGGGTTACTGTGAAATTTTGTCTGTGTAATGATAAGGGAGAATTGCCTATGTTTTATGTCAGTGCATGATCTAGAAGAAAATTTCATAGGATGAAAATATTAACTTCTTAATGAAGAGATTAATTGACAAAACTGCCTATTTCTTTGACAGAATGCGATGATTCTTATGAACGTCTACTGCAATAAGATAATGAAGCCCATTGATGGCTCCTGCTGCCAGCCTCAGCCTCCTCTCACTCTGATACAGAAGTTAGCTTTCTGTTTCTTTACTTTGTCCATTATTGGATA
>NW_009646966.1:3487071-3519154 GCF_000708025.1 Charadrius vociferus | reverse complement strand
ACTGATTTGGAAAGTGGAGAGGAGAAGAAACCTGCCATCAACACTCCTAACGTTTCTACTTTAGAGATGCTCTTACACTCCTTCTGCAAACTCGGTCTAATCATGACCTATTTTTATCTATGTGACAGAGCAAATCTTTTCATGAAGGAAAACAAATTTTATACACATTCGTCTTTCTTCATACCAATCGTCTATATCTTGGTTTTGGGGGTATTTTATACCGAAAATACCAAAGAGGTAATGATCATGTTGACATCCTCCTTATAACATTGTTTCCCAGTTTGAGTATAAATAACTAATTGCTAAATATGGCAAGTTAAATTTTCAAAGTCAGTATAACTTGTCTGTAAAAAATGCACTCACAAGCAATATGTTTGTGTGGAATTAGATGCAAAAACCTTTTGAAAGCATATGGGTCTATGTGCTTTTAGCCATTGTCACTCAGTCAAATTTGAAGTGAGCATAGCTCGGGTACGAGAGAGTGTAGAGCACGTTAAAATCTGGTAGACCTGTGTCCGCTAGGCAGAAATCTTTTACAAATGACACCTATTTACCCATAAATTGGTTTATTGTTTTGAACTTTTTCTCCTCATTTTGTAGATGTTCGTTGTACTTTTTGGAATAGCAACACTCTTGTTTTGTTTTGCATTAGACTAAAGTGTTAAATAGAGAACAGACTGATGAATGGAAGGGCTGGATGCAACTTGTTATTTTGATTTATCATATCTCTGGAGCAAGCACTGTAAGTGATTTGAATTTCATTTGTTTTTTAAGTGGGAGTGCAATTTGGGTATGTTACTTGAAAAGAACGATAGTACAAATGCGTATTATAGTTGAATAGGATTAATACCTCATGCTATGGTTCCTGTAGTTTTAAAAATGTTATTAGCTGAATTAGTTTTTCTATATAACTGTAGATTTCTCTGATAAGAGCATTTCATGTGTTATTTAGCCAATGAAAAAATATGCTTGTTTCCTCTATGTAGAGTATTACATTAGTTGCTTTTTAATTGCTAGCAACTCTTCATTTTTGTGTTCAGAACTTGAAACTGCTGAAGGTAAGCTTTCGAAGATAATTTCTTAACTCTCTCTTAAGTGGTTACAGAATATGGAAAATGTAGAGCAATAAACAGCAGAAACTCATTTTAACATTAGAGTGGTTAGGGCAACAAAAGAGCTTAGGAAGAAACAGGGAAATGCAGCATAATGTTTCTTTTCTTAGTTAAACCTGATTTACTGCAATGCAGAAAAAACATAAAATTGGGGGGAAGAAAGCAAAATCAAAAGCATTTATGTGGCCATTTATAAAAGGTACTTTATTTTTCTCAACAGTTTTTGCCTGTGTACATGCACATTCGAGTTCTGGTTGCTGCATATCTGTTTCAAACAGGTTATGGACACTTCTCATATTTTTGGATAAAAGGGGACTTTGGTGTATACAGAGTATGTCAGGTAAGATTATCTACTTACTGTTTTTTATAAAAAAATTTGTCCAGATAACAAAATATCCAAGATGTATCCATACTCCCTAAATAAGGTGATATGAGATTACTTAACCAAAATTTGCACGTTAAAAATGGCTGTTGCTTCTGTGTAATCTGGCCTGCTTAATCGGTAGTGTTTATCTAATACAAACATACAGCATATAAAAGTTACTTGCCATGTAAAAAAATGTAAGTACGTAGACTTTAAAATATCAAGACAAACATTTTCCAATATATAGCAATGAAGTCTTCATTGCAGTAGCGATTTACAATATATAGCAATATACACGGACTGATCCAGCAGGCTGGCTGGCAGTAAAAAGGGCTATCATTGAAAAATTTGTTTGTGAAGTCTTCCTAGATTTATTCTATAGTCACTGGTGAGTAAGAGGTTTACATGGAGATCTGTGATGTTCTGAATCGCCCTCTAGAACAGCCTTTCTCCAGTTACTATTGAAAATAGATATGTGGTGTGAATGTTCTCATCTGCTGTCCTGTGTTGGCAAAAAAAAAAGAGTTTTCCCAAATTAGCCATTGGAAATACTTCATTTTGCTTCTCTTACCTCGTTCTTAAAACATCAGTCTGCTCCATGTTGGTATTTTCCTGTGTGTTTGGAGTTTTTTTAGTTATAAGTATGTTTCTATTAGAGTTTTCATTATACAAGTAGATCAACGTTTGGTGAATCCAAGAGACAGTTGTGTACAAAATTTCTTTTTTTGTCTTCTGTGAATAAAGGTAATTACTCAGCAAGTTATTCAGCACATTGGTTTGCTTGCTCCCAGCATGGCAAGTCTTTACAGAGACGGAACAAATGTTGTCTTGTTTCTGATTTTAATTGAAGTCATTTTCACTTGCTTAAATTTTGAAAGCTTTTAATTTTTGTATACATTTTGGATTTTTTCCTCACTTGTTGGTGAAATGAAAAACTTTTTGATTGCTTAGCTGGGGCCATTAATAGTGTCCGAAAGCACTTGTGATATCTTTCTTTCCTTCTGATGAGTGAGCTTTTGGATCCGTTAAAGAAACTCTTCACGGTGCTATTTTATTAAGTATCCAACTGTTTTGCATTGAAGTATATTACCAATACATGAACAAGAGACATCACTGTAGTATTTGTGACCTCTTTCAAGACATAGCAATTATTGCCAAATATTATACCTTACTTTTTCTTTCATTCTCCACTGAGAATTTGTTGGATTGGGGTCTTTTGCTGGGACAGTTAGTTCTGTGTAACTATGATTAACCATTTGATATATAGAATATGGTCATAAATACCACACCCCTTTCTTTAGAAACAGATGAAAATTTCAGAAACGTATCAGATGTATCTGCTTCCTTTGAAAAATGAATGATTTGGGGGTTTTTTGGTGATGGTTTTTTTTTTTCATTTAAAAACTGGTGTTTTTCTTGGTCCAAAAGCCTTTTCAGTTATGGATATGAGTTTTCAGCTCAAAATAGGGAGAAAACAAATACTTTCCCGTCAGCTATATTGATTCTATGGGTTGTTTTATTTTCCAAAGACAGTGTATTGGAGCCTAGATTTGATAATAAAGAAAACGAATTTTCACACCATAACGGTACTGGAGAACATACCTATTTTTGTGGTTTCCCTCACAGGTTTTGCAGTGTTTGCTGTAGCAGTTTAAAAAATAAAAATAAATCTTTAATTGCAGTTGAGATTGTATTCTCATGTAGCTCAGGTCGTTGTGCAGCACTGGTAATGGCATTACCCTAGCTTTAACTGAGCTAGGCCAGGTGCAATGGGAGTGAAAGCAGAGAGGCATTAACAGCATCTAACAACTGAAATACTCAGTCCCTAGCCTGGAGTCAGGTCTTTTTTACCCTATTTTCTATCTCTACCCAAGTAGGCCAGCGTAGGACAGGTCTGGTACTGCATAATCCACCTGCCGTCTTGTATTGCATTATTCCTGTTCCCCAAGATACTTTTCCAGTGTTTCAACTGACATATAATCAGCATGTGAGATGTAAAATAAGTTGGTATTTTCATATAGTGCTAAAGAAACATTTCCCCCGCCTCTCTTAGCTTTGCCTCCCAGTTTATATATCCTCCGTCTTCTCTCCTCTGACTCCTTCCAGGTTTTATTTCGTCTCAATTTCTTGGTCGTGGTACTGTGCATAGTGATGGACCGACCGTACCAGTTCTACTACTTTGTGCCATTAGTCACTGTCTGGTTTATGATCATTTATGCCACCTTAGCTATATGGCCTCAGATAGTCCAGAAGAAAGCAAATGGTAAGATTTATTTTTTTTTCCCCTTCTGCTATAAAACATTCACATGTTACTACAAATGATAACCATACAGAAAACCGTATTGTTAGTACATCTCAGTCTCCTTTTAACATAGTCAAAATATGTTAAACAGCTGCTCACACAAATGTGGTTTGTCATAGATGAATTGTATGTCAGTTGAAAAATGTAACAGCTGATAACTAAAGTCTGTCTCTGGTTACAGTGATATTAGAATGCTTTTTAATAGGTTTTGACCGTCAGAAATGTGTTTTATCAAGAGTTATAATATTACTGAATGCAAACTACGAATATAGGTTGCGCTATGTATGGTAGCTGGGATTGTTGCTGTAGTGTATTAATGGGTATGGCATGAACAGTGAGCGCTTAGACTTTCCCGTTCTGCATTGCCAACGTGTCTTGTCCATTTTGAGCACTAATTCTGCCATATCCTGCCATGTCCTGGGGTTTGTTATCTTAGTATCTTAGATTAAGTGAATTATCAGAAGTATGTCTTGCGATACAGATATTTTAAATAAAAATTGAAGTGAATCCCAGTTCATTTTAGGCACTGGAGTTCATTGAAGAGCTGTCATCATGTGGTAAATGCTTATTATTTAATTCACCTAAATTAGAACGAAAACCTTAAGAGTCTTAGATCCTCCTTCCTTATTGATGGAGTAATATCCAAATTGTATGGTCTGCAGGTATGACAGTGAAATATACCAAATGGCTGCTGGGAAGGGATGCTGCAAAAATATAATTAGAGAGTAGTTTTACAAGATAGCTAGAAGGCAAATAGCTCCACTATTTATTTTTTTTTTTTACTACTAAGGCACTTCTGTTCCAGACACAGAGAAATGGCTGTTGTGTACTTCGGAGCAATAGTGTACCGTGAAACTAGAAAATCTTTCAGTGACAGCTTTCACTTGTTTATGTCCCTGTTTACAGCTGCCAATTTATATGGTGAAAGAGGGAGATGATCTCTGTTGCAATGTTGAGGCTTGGGTAGAGCTTAGTATCAGTCAACAGCGTTGAAGAGCGATTTCTCAGGCTTGTCTTAACAAGATGCTTGTCCGTAATGACTTGCAGTTGAGCTTTGGAGTGCAAATGATACCTCAGAGTTTAATAGTATATGCTGTACTTATTTCACATGACAAAAGCTGTTGCGCATTTTGTTTTATTTATTTCTCTACAGTCACCTAGAATAAGGACTGCCTGTGCAGTGTTTGGGAAAGCAGAGGCCTTAAAACAGTGTTTCTGCTGAACACCTAAATTATCTTATTTCTGTATGTATGTTTTCCCTGTTTTAGACATGAGGCTTAATTTAGGATTAATAGGTTGTTAATTGCTTATTTTAATTGCTTAAAGTAAAATTTAATATGTAAATGTAGACAGTGATAAAATATTGCTGGTAGTATTCGAACACTTATTTATGAATGTATCTGTTACTAAGCATAGCTACACTAAATCATTGGCAATTATTATTTAATGTGTCCTGGGTTTTGCTATTGAAAAATTAATGACTGTATACTGACTAATTTATTTCTTCCTCAGGGAACTGCTTATGGCACTTTGGTTTGCTGCTGAAACTGATTTGCTTACTGACATGTATATATTTTCTGTCATATTCTCAGGTTTGTAAATTTTGAGTATTTTTATCCTTAAGGACCTAAGAGTATATTACCTATCTCTACTTTTTAATCTGCTCGTAACTTGTATATTTGCTTCTGTAATGTAAATAGAGAAGAAAAAAAAGTGGAATATTTCTGTTTCTTTTCATAGCTGAATTGGTGTGGATGCAGGAAAAAACACAATTCTGTATCTTACTCATTTGTAATGCTTGACAAGTTTTCAGTATACTACTACAAATGCAATAAATGTCTATGCTTGGTTTTGGGGGTGGTTTTTTTTGATGTGCTTAAAGTTACTGGTTTTTGCTAGCATACGAAGATCTGCGTCTCTTGGAGACCTGGTGTTGGCTTTGATACCTTATCAAAAGACCGGTTCTTGTGCTAAATTAGGGCATGCTGTGAGTATAGTTGACAGAAATAAGGGCAGAGTTTGTCGCTCTAGGATTTTACAAGGGAAGTGGTGTGGTTTTAATCCCTCATTGGTTTTAAGTCTGTTGAACTGTAGCCTTCTGTAGAGTATGCATTTGTCATCCCAACACGTCAGTGGATCTCTCCCTTTAAGCCTGCAGTACAAAACGGAAGGCGTGCCAATGCCTTTATGAAAGCAAAACTGAAACCTTCTCTCATCTGAAGAAGTATTTTTGGGTGGTGTGGGTTTTTGTTCCTTTTTTTGGGGGGAGTGCTTTCTAAGGAAACCTGTTATTTTCGGAATGCCACATAGCTGATGAAATAGGGATGTGATAATATTAAAAGGCAGCATATTGATTTAAATAAGGTTGACATCAGTGTTAACGCTTTTGCCATGTTTATTTTTTACAGGGCGCATTTGAGAAGATATTTTCTTTTTGGCCACTGTCCAAGTGTTTTGAACTGAATGGGAATGTCTATGAATGGTGGTTTAGGTGGAAGCTGGATCGCTACGTATGTAACATTTGAATAAATTTATACTGATCTTTTAAGTGTATTTTTAATTTGGGGGGGGAGGGGGGCTCTTTTCCTTTCCTCCGGAGAAAGCAGGAGTTTATCCCAGTGGATTGTTTAACAGAAGACTAAGCTGCATCCACCTTACTTCTGCAAATGTCTGTCAAAGCCTTGCTTAAAAGATGGGTGTTGATTTATTTGCTGCTAGATCCTGCTTAGTTTACTTTTTTTAAAAAAAGAGTCATAAAGTGACCTAGATTTGTCTTTTCTCAAAAATTTTACTGCAAAAATTTAACGCCTGTAGCATTTCAGGCTATTGAAATACAAGGAAAAGTATTGTGGTGGCTTTCTTGGTAATATTTTTTGAAAGTTGTATCAATTAGGCATATATTTCTTCTAAGGTAACATTTAAAACACTGTTAAAATCAGGGTCTTGATGCCAAAACCAGACTATTCTCGCACATATTTTTAAATGGTTTTCCAGTGGCAAAGTGCTTTCTTTCCAGTTACTGACCCTACAGCGTCGGGGAATAGAACAGGGAGACACTGGGGTTGGTTCTTTTTGCTTTCTTGGTAAGATGAGTTTCTAAGGTGGGAGTATTTATTTGCTAAACTTATCCTTAATGGGATCACTTGCACACTTCTCCCTCTGGCAGTCTTCAGTAACTGAGATTTGCGGAGCACGCAGTTGCTGCGTCCTGGGCTGCTCCCATCAGCAGTGCACACTGCATTGCCACATTTCAGACTTGGAGCTTTGTTGCCTGTGAACAGTGTGTACGCTGTGATTTCACTAAAGAGGAAGTCCCAAAATATAGAAGACAAGCACCACATGGGCCTGAAACAGCATCGTGTTGCTAGCTAATGAGAACTTGGCATCAGATCATAAAACACAGTTGGAGAATTGTATATGTGAGAGGGGGAAGCACTTGTAGTGCTTCTTGAATGTTTTCACCTGCCAACTTGGGAGAAGGGCAGAGACTCATGGTTTTTCCCCAGAGAAAGCCTTTTTCAATGCTGGCATAGATTGCAGAGGGGATAGTAGGTACTGGAAAGCTTCTTGAAATTTCATTGTCGTGTCTTTAATGCTCTGTGAAGCATTAGTAAGAGTAATTTATTTGTAGTTTCTGAGTTGAGTTAAAAATGCAACTTAGAACAACCTAGTGTAGAAAGCCTATTTTTGTTTGCTTCAGTAAATCTGGGAAAGGACCTTTTAACATCTAAGCTTTGGTATTATGAATACTTTATCCTGTAACATTTCTGCTAAGAGTTTGTACCTGAAGTACCTGTAAAAGCCATGAAATATTCATTGCATTCTGTTTGTCTTTTACAGGTGGTTTTTCATGGAATGCTGTTTGCTTTTATTTATCTGGCACTGCAGAAACGTCAGATGATATCAGAAGGAAAGGGAGATCCTCTTTTCTCCAACAGAGTTTCCAATGTTTTATTATTTATTTCAATTGTATCTTTTTTGGTACGTACCTAGTATAACTAGTATAATCAGGTTTGTAAATCTCTAAAGAATATGTTCTCTGAAGTTCTTTCTCAGAAAATATATTGATTTAAAAAAGCAAATCTTGATCTGGAGGTATTTCAGCTGTGGTTTTGTGCACAGCCCTACCTATCTCCTCACTAAAATATTTCTCCTTTCAGTCAACTGTAGATGAAAACATCATCACTCTTCCAGTTCATTGCAAAGGTTACAAGAAAATTGGATCGTAAAAATAATATGGTAGATAATGCAGCTCTTTTCTCCACTCTTGGTCGCTTGTCTATTTATGATGAAAAAATTGTCAACAGTATGGCTGTATCATAGGGTGTGAATAAGCATGGTATTCATCAGTTGCAAAGAAGAATTTGAGAGAAACACAAAACTAAGCACAATGTAGGTTTTTTTTTCTCTTACTGTCCCACATCTTAGTGAACCAACTACTGCTGAAGTACTTCAAAACAGCTTACCTCTTGTTTCATTTTTAAATGTTACATATAATTGCTACACAGACTGATTTTTATATCTTTTAGACCTACTCTATTTGGGCTAGTAGCTGTAAAAACAAGACAGAGTGCAATGAACTACATCCTTCTGTTTCTGTGGTGCAGGTAATTATAATTATAGTCCTTTCCCTTACAGTGATAGAATCTAGTCTGTCCTTGTTTGAGCCTTTTTTGAAAATTCTTTTCAAAGATATTTTTGCTTTAGCATGGAATGTCAGATATTGAGCTTCATTCTCATGTCTGAAAGTGAAAAAGGGTTTAACTACATTGCCTGCTGTTTTTCATTGCCTCTAAGCACTGAAATCACCTACCGTCATTATGCTGTTGGTTAACCTCAGTGTCCTTTGTGTAGGTTTCGTATGCACTGTTTAAGTCCAAGCCCAACTTTTGACTAATTGCATAGCAGTGAAAAAGAAGAAAGCTGTAGGGAACCGTGAGTGTTTGGGAGATGTTAGTGCAGGAAGCAACCTATGGGACCCTGTAGTCACTTTTAGGCAGAGAAGAAGTGGGCTACAGGGGACGTGCATGTGCTTTTCTTAAAATTAGATTTTCCTCCTACTGTATCCCCTGCCCCACTCTACCCCAGCTGTCTGATTCTGTTCCCTCTCTGTTTCATTTTTCTAATGGTCTGTCCTGCTCTCTCAAGGAGCAGCACGTGTGGCTTAATTAGTATTAATTTGTCCATCTGGATGCCTTCTCTTTAAAAATTGAGGGTTAGCTCAGATTTGTGGCCACCTTCATTTTAGGCTGGCATGGTATGTTTTGTGACCATGCCTCATAAGTGTATAGTAATATCTATCAACATCAAGGCCATGATTCTAGTGAAGATGTAAATGTGACTTGCTCTGCTATAAGAATGTGTGTAAGAAATTTGCAATTTCAAGACCTACTTTGTTCACTATAAACTGAGTGGATTTTAATTTGGTTTATATATTTATTAGATTTTTAAAGAGAATTTTTAAAGAAAATGCATGATGCAATTCAATTTAGACAATGAAAATGGAAACCTTTTTTGTGTTATCTGTTTGTCATTTGCAGTCACTGTCATTTTACTTTTTTTTTTTTTTTTTAAGATTTTAGCTTTCATACTCATCAGGAATATTCCTGGATATGTCCGATCTGTGTATAGCTCGTTTTTTGCCTGGTTTGGCAAAATTTCTCTAGAGGTAAGCAGAACGATCTGAAGTACAGTGAATTGAAACTTAGAAATGTAAGGTGGCTTGATTATCTAAATTGTAGTATAACACATAAATAGTGAAAACATTTATTGGATTACTTAATACCATACTGTCGTGTTTGACCTCTTTTAGCATTGTAGCTTCCATCTACACTTAAAAATCACAGCTGAAATAGCAGCCTCACAGTACCAAACTTCTGACGCTGTTTTGGGGGGGAATTTCAGGGTTCTGAGAGTGGGGATTTAAGGCTGGAGTATGCTGTGGTGTGAATGCAGTTGGAATAAAAATTTAAACCAGTTGAAGAATCAGCATGAATTACACTTACTGGTATAAGTGCACTTACAAGTGTCTTTGCCCAGGAACGCTTTCCTGCATTACTAAACAAATGTAACTTTATAAAAAAAAAACCCTTCTTAGTGCGAATGTTACCTTGTTCCATTGAGCGTATATTTTGAACAGTAGGAATTATCTTGCTTTCTATTTTACTTGCTGTTTAGTAATATTAAATGTTTAAGTTTATTGCATTACTAAAATAGATTTTAAAAAGGGAAAGGAACTTACAGGAGAAACTCATTGTCTTACAATGATGTAATACACAATCTTGAATTGTTTTTAAAGGATCACATTTTCACTGTTCTGATTCCTGGTGAACTTTTAAGGTGCTGATCAACTCCAGGGATCTTTCCATTCATTAGCCGTCAAAGCATTATCGTTTATGTGCAGGCATGTTAGTTCAGTCCCTCACCAGAGATATGGTAACTGAGTGGAGGCGTATTCCTCATCTGTTCTGACGTGATGTGAACGATGCTCCCTTATGCCACAGCTGGTTAAGGGCTAAGCACACCCACTTTACTGTGTACTCTAACAATAGTATTGTCTCAGAGCAAAGACGTGGAAAACAGCTTCTCCAAGTATGTTAGTTAATCATAAATATCTGACTTGAGCAGGAGTACAGTGTGTCAGTTGATGCAATAATAATAATTATACGGTTTTATATAAGTAAATCTATTTATACGTAAGTATTATTAAACGCACTCTTTTTTTCTTTTAGCTTTTCATTTGCCAATACCATATCTGGCTGGCAGCAGACACAAAGGGGATCTTGGTGCTCATTCCTGGATATCCGATGTTTAATGTTCTCGTCAGCACTTTTATATTTGTGTGTGTGGCACATGAAATTTCTCAGATCACTAATGATCTAGCACAGATTGTGGTTCCTAAAGATAACTCAACTCTGCTGAAAAGGTTGCTATGCGTAGCTGGATTTTTTTCTGGACTCCTCTTCTTCTCAGCAATGCAAGAACAGTCAGGGCATTAACTTGAAAAGATTCTTGGAAACTTTCTTCAGGTTTACATTGCGTCTGCCTGAACAAAAATTCTCAACTGGAGGTACAAGAAGACATTTAAATTAAGTGTGTGGAAAATGTATATAGTACAAATGTACATATTTTGTGTGGAAATAGCCTTCTCAAATAATCTGAGAAACAAGAATGCACTGTACAGAATTGCATGTGAAAATGAGTCTTTTCTACTGGATATATGTTTCTGTTTACATATCTGTTTCAACGTGACATGAAGTGAAGTTAAATGGTTTAGCAATATCATGTGCGTATCACGGAATTCACTTTACCTTGGGTCAGCCGAACGAAGAGTGGCTGTTACTAGAGTACTGCCTGTACGTAACACGTGCTGTCATCGTTCTCATCAAGGAACAAAAAAGAGCAAACTTGTGATCCCTTGTTAATGGTCACCTTTAGCTGATGTGAAACATGAAGTTACTGGTAAACCAGGGCATTTTTCTGAACAAAATGGTAATTTTTTGTTTAGAAATGAGTATTTGGGGTGGATATAGTGTATGTTACATGAAACCCTTTATACATGGGAATAAAAATCATCACCAATTCAGTGATTTAAGATTATATACAAGTTTACATAATATTTTAGGGCTTTTTATTTTAGAAATTTAAGATGTTTTCAGCAAACATGGTGAATTCTGAGGTGAAATTTTTTTATAAAGAATTCTTTTTCCCTAAAATTGTTGGCTTTTTCATTAATTTTTCACTAATTCATTTAACTATGTACACTTCTCTGTAAAATCCCAGTGAACAACAATGAATAATTTTCAGAGACTCAGTTGAAGATGGAGAATTTTTGGAAGACCTCCAGCCTTTTCCAGTCAGATGAAATCCCATCGTATCCACTCCATCAGATCTTAAGGAAACGGGAGAACAGGGGAAGAGTGATCTTCGAACCTCTCTCTGAATTTGTAGGTGCCTTGAACGAGGTGTCATTGGGGAACTGGTGCCATATTCTATCCTGTAATAATATTTTCATGTAAAAGGATGTGAGTCAAGGATGCAAGTCAACCTGTTGACATCAGGAGGAGGAGGGATTGAGTGGTCAGTCTGTCTGCATGCAGATGGTGGAATCAGAACTACAAATGAAATGAGATTGGAGCTGTTTGGAGGAACCTTTTTTCCCATCCTTTCTAGCAGTGCCCATCTTTCTTAGTAACTCTTTCCTTTAGCATAAAAAGTAAAATTGAAAGAAATAGCCCTTCAGTGTGGCAGTGACAAGCTGTAATTTACGTTCCTTTTATTCAGCGAAATTATGGTCATTTCTTCGCTGTTTGTGGTTTTGGTTCAAGTGATAGTTTGACCTCTAGTTGCCTTTTCATTTTATTCTTCTACTGATTACTTGTTAGCAGTCAAAAAGATGAGCACAATATTGTTTTCCAAGCATATGTGCAATTATGTATGATTATAAACAATATGAATCCTAATTTATACCATATGTACATGTGTTTCACCTTTCCCAGTTAAAAAACTGAATTCAAACTTGCAGCCACCAATGAGTGCAAAAAAAATTTATTACAAGAATGGCTTCATTATTTATTTTTTTTTTTGGTGGAGAACAGTTTCTTTTAAAGAATGACCAGTCATTCATCATAAAAAAGAAAAAAAAATCCTTCACTTCCCCCGGATTCAGCAATTTTACTAAGTCTGCCAACTGTTTTGAAGCTATTGGAAAGCTACTCAGCTATTTGTTCTTTGCGTGCGTTACTTCCAACGGTTGGAAGGTTAACCTCCTTCATCCGTACGTCTGAATGGAAGACATGGTATAGGTGAACGCTGGAGTGGGGGACAGGACGCATAACCTTCATCTATGCCAGTATTAGGAGCAATGGGGAACTGTGAGTTTGAGCGATAATTTTTGTTTTGTTCTTCACAACTTAAGTATTGTAGATATAATTTTATTTATCTGTTGTACAGACTTGGTTAAAAGATTTATTTTTAATGTTTGAAATAATGCACTTGTTTACTATTACTGTATGTGGGATAAATATATTTTCTTTTCAAGTTATGTAAAAATATGACGTAATTTAAACATTAAATAAATGTGCTGTGGTTGCCTATTTTTGTAATGGGAGCAGCATCAGTTCAGTAAAAACTTCTTGCTTGGCTCTAGCTGAGCTCCAGTTCACTACTGTGCCTACCTTAACATCACAGATTAGTATTGCAGAGTTTCTCCAAAGTGGTATTCTGAATACCACTACTTCAAATTAAGGGCTTAATTAATTAACTTGTATCACATTAGATTTCAGATGCAATGCAGGAAGAAAGATTCTTCTGCAGTAAATCGCACTGTCCCACGTCAGATGAAATTACAGCCAAAACCACCCCTGGAGCTCAGGGGACTTCAATGAAACTCCACAGCAGAGGTGGCAGATACTTTCTCCCACTGGTTACAAGCCAGAGATGCTCTGGCAGTGCTGTGTGTGAAAGCAGAGGAACTGACTTTTGGCTTTTCTTTGGTCTGGCAACATGAAGAAACCCATCCTTAAGATTTGTTTGGGTTAAACAATTTAGCTTTTCATTTAGGTACTTAAGTCTCACGCTAAAGAGAAGAAGGGGCTCCTTAATCAAAGGATTCAGAGTGGTAGTTCCTGTCCCCAAAGCTCCTTGTATAATCAGGGAGACAACATCTAACGTGGGCACCTGGACTAGGTGGTGCAAATACTCTCCATCCTTTCCAGTCACTACACCTATTGCAGCATCTCCCCCAGCTAAACAGGAACCCCGCACAATCAGTTCCACCTTCATTCTTGGACACCATCCAGCATCGCTGCCCATAGCGTTAACAACTGTAACACAAAGTTGTTCAGGCCTCACCATGTAAAATAACCAGGCAACAGCATCACTATTTAATGTTTCCCTGTTTATTAGATTTTACATTTCGTATATTTACAAAGACAGCGGTAGTACTTTCCACTTAATTTGGTTGCAATCATCACTTAATCAATACAGTATCAGTTCATCCTCTCATCATACATCGTTAAAAGAGGCTGTGAATTTACTGTTTTAAATATTGTCACTTTTAACTAACTCTTTAGCCATTACATATCTTTAGACAGCTTTATAAATCTATGCTTCCATAGTAATTGCTTTAATAAGTAAAAATAAATATTTTGATATTAAACTTACCTCAAATAAATGAAGCTCTCAATGATAAAATAGTTCAGGTGTGCTTACTACCCAAGACACACACCTACATCACTAGATTATTTTCAGAATAAGTAAGTGGAGCACCCACTGGTACAAACTGATTCTTTATGCATGTATATAACAGTTTAAGAAATTCCCTTAAATATATTTATGTGCACTGTTCCACATTAATACAAATAAGATGGGAGCGGCTCAACTGGTAGCTAGTTGATTGTCATGTCATCCTCAAGTTAGCAGAAATTGTTATGATCCAAAACCAGTATTATTTACAAAGTTTAGTCTTACATTGCATTAAAAATAATTATTTAAAATCCATTCCATTCATTTCTGTTTCAAAGCACTGACAGCTCATACATTTGAAAACAGTAGTAGAAACCAAATGCTGACTGTACTGAAATTTTTTCACAGCTTGGATAAAAGATGGAAATTTTTAATGTACTATAAACCTCAGCGTGCGGTTTTCTAATTCACTTTTCACCGCTAACCATCCAAGCTGCTGGAAAAAAGGAGGGGTCCCTTAGGAGGCTGATCGACTGATGGAATGTCTTCCCTGGTACCTTTTGGATGAGGTAGGTGTGATGCACCCCACTCGGAAAGTAAGTAGGAATGGCTTTCTCGTCTGACTGTTTCAGAAACTGACTTTTAGTTTTTCAACTTGTGTGACTGCGGCTTGAGCTGCCTCTCCCCGTGCGATACCCACCAGCACCGTTCCTATGGCTAGATGGAGTCGTTAACGTGTTCCGTGGGTTGTGCATGGCATTCAGGGCAGCCTTGCAAACTCCACCTAAGGCTTGACAATATTTACAAGTGCGTACAACGTACTAAGC
Source organism: Charadrius vociferus (assembly GCF_000708025.1). NCBI lineage: Eukaryota > Metazoa > Chordata > Aves > Charadriiformes > Charadriidae > Charadrius > Charadrius vociferus. The sequence goes on along the minus strand of NW_009646966.1, from coordinate 3,504,364 downwards.
ACTGATTATATACTTTGCTGCAATAGTTGTCATAGTTGTTGCTCAAAATGTGCCTAAAAAACAGCTCAGGACTTTTTTAACTTATCTGCCGAGGTGCTGCATTCAGGTCCAAACCTATAAACACATTATGTTCATTTTTAAGCAAAGAAAATAAGGTTTTGTGTTTTGAAGGAACAGGGTCATAACTGCAAAAAGAGGGGAAAAAAAAAAAAAAGGCCAGCGACTACTTTGGTCATTCTACAAACTCTATAAACTTATTTTACAGTTTCTTAAATTACTCAGAGTTTGCCTAAATTGCCTAAATTACTCAGTTTCTCTTAGCAGAGACCTCAGAAACCTCAGCTAAGGCAATGTCGCCAGCATTTAGCGTATTTAAAGCAGACGCAGGTTTCTGCTTACAATGCAATGTCCTGATGAACATACAGCTTCTGAAAGAGAAAATATTATAGAAAAAAGACAAAGCTTAAGTGTTAGTTTAAAACGGTATGATGCGTTGAGGCAAAAACCCCAAGAACTGTTGGTGTGAGCTGTTACAGCTGGAGACCCCAAGTCCTGTGTTACACGGTATTTGAGGATTTAAAGAAGCATCAGAAAAAAATCAGAATATGCAGAAAAGCATCTGGAAATAAATTACCACCATCTATTGAAAAACTTAGGAAACCTCTGTTCAGATCCTTTTAACAAAGTTCACATTATTAAACTTTCAGCTGCATAGACAAATGCCTCTCAAAGTAGCCACCTCCCAGGAATTAGGAATTTCATCAACTCCTTTTCAAGATGCTAAAAAATAAGCCTGCTTTTTTTGGATAGCTAGTTCTTCCACAACTCTTTGCTCCAAAAAGAACAGAGAACGTGGAGGATATAAAAAATAAACCGCACTGAGGCATTGGGAATATCACCAAAAAAAATGTCAAGAGTATTTTTAAAACGTTAGAAGTCTGTATATACTGTAACAAGTTTACCCTTGTTTATTTGCAGACATGAATTTCTGCCTACAGTAGTTTATAACAGTTTCTTCTAACATAACCAGATGAATGAATGGACAGATTTTAAATGTTTTATTGCTTACAAAGTTGTCAAATAGGGTAAATATCTGGTAAAGAAACAGAAATCCAATTTTCAACAGGAATAGTTTTAGGTTTTTTGGTCTGGGTTTTTGGTGTTTTGGATTTTTTTTCTTCAAAAAATAACTTTGCTCGTTACATTTTGATAATCTCTACAAAATTAATGCCTAATAAATCTGGAATACTATTTCTGAGCCTCACCACATTGCACAAGTTTCCATGCTGATACACCACTGCTTTTCGTGTGCAGACGTAAGGCAGTTCTATCAGCCCACTGAACAGAGCCTGAAATCCTTTCAACCTGGTGCTTATTTTGAAGTTTTGATTTCCCTGTTAAAACTTTCAGAAGACATCACAAGACAGAATAAAGTTTGATATTTATTAATACATATATTTGAAAGATTATTTTCTGAATGTAACAAATATAAAAAGTTATCAGTGTTTACAAATTGTCAAAAATGTCCGAAGTACAAAAGGGTACAGTACATTAGTTATATGGAAGTGATTGTACTCTCCGGCACTGAAATCATCTTAATACTATGGGCATGCACAATATACACCAGAAAAACTCATGCATCAATCAGAACAAATAAGGAAATAAGACAATTTGCTGCCTTCTCCGATTACAAATTCATTGCTTCTGTTAGTTTTCTTTCCTCAGGAATACCATTTACCTGCAAATAGATGAGAATTTATATAATCCATCAGTGGCAGACGATGCTTCAACGCTTCTGAACTGTCCACTGGTAGCACAGCACATCAATAGTATCTATCAGTCCTTTATCAACAGCCACACTGGAGAAACACAAGTACAACCAGGACCAAAAGACAACATACACATGAAAAAGCTCTGCTTGCTTTCTTCTGGGAAGGGAGAGATCTGGGAAAAGGTTGTTTAACCGGAAATTTATCTTTCTGCTTGGGATCTAACAGACTTCATAGGGAGACTGTGAAGCTCAAAGTGGAAAAATGCAGTATACGGTGTATATGTACTATTTAGTCTTTTGCATTATAGTACTATCCTACAAACATTTTCATCTGAGAACCTTAAAACAGTCCCCATGAATTCTGCCAATCGACAGAGAGACAATTCAAACTTAATACGCCTTTTCATATTGGAGACCGGTAGCAATTTTCAGCAGTGTCATATAGCCATTAGATGCGAGTTGTGAGCTTTCATACAGTTCTTTCGCAGTTATTGTTTTAACTTCGTGAAACAGTCGAGCATTAGGTCAGCTATTAAATCTGCATTGTTATATAAGGTTAAAAACAAATTGTTTCCAATCGGGGATTCAGATAGTTCTTGAAGAGGATAGTGGTTATTAGACTCTTCAAATTATTAAGTATGGTCTACTGAAGCTTTAAAATAGACATATCTTCTTTTACGGCAGTGACTGATAGTATGTTAATAATCCTGAGTATATTATTGGGAATTTTCTGCAGGAAAGGAAGAAAATTAAACGTCTGTCTAGTTCTACAGGTTTTTTGGCCTTAAGCGTTTTAGCGCTGTAAATTTCTTATTTGAACAGATCAATACAATTGATTGCTAAGTTTGTACTGGTGCTACTAAAAATCTTAGGACCGCCTGAATTTCGGTTTACCTCATAACATTCTAAAAATCTAACCTTCTGACAACACCAGTCAGAGATACCCTTTAGAAGACAAACTGCAAGAGGCACGTGCCACCACGTCACGGAAGTGCTTCCAGCATCATCTGCACATCTGAGTTACGAAGGAAAGTGTCATTGTAAACTAAGAGAAAAGGAGGAAACATTGGTCCCAAATACATTTTCTCACCCCCCCGATTTCTGAGAGCTTGTCACAGGCAGCGTCTGTGATGAATATGAAAGAACTGGTGTATTCTACCAAAATAATGTACTACAGAAAATACAGACATGGGAGGATTTTTAAGATCTATTTTTATGGCAGTTCTTCAGTGTGACTTGCAAGCGACAAACCCAATGCTAGCTTTTATTTCACACCTTTTGAAAAATTTCTCACTGCTGTCAACATACAGCATTACTAGGTGATTTTGCATCTTTTTTACTGCAAGACAGACTGGAGTACTTGTAACAAGACAGTCATAATGGAAGAGCTGAACCGTGTGACATTTTTATTCTGCCTTCTAAATGCCAGCAGTACTGGGTGTTAACAGCTATGCTAAATGTCAACCCAAACCAGTGCTGGAGGCTCTGGATGGATACTGCCATTTCCAATACATGTATAAAGCAGCACACAAATAGCAAAAGGTAGCAGAACTGCAGTCAGGTTGTTTGGGGGTTTGTTTGTTTGTTGATTTTGTTTGTTTGTTTGTTTTTTATAAATGTGTTTTTGATTTCCAGATAACAAAAAAAAAAAAAATGGGCAGAAGCATCCTTTATATACTTGCCTCAAATCTTTGAAATGTTGTCATACGAAATTCTCCTTTAATCCCCGAAAGCAGTAATGAAGAAGAAGGATTTTGAATGAAAAGAGTTTCTCATGTAACTCCTAAGTTAAAACAAGTCTTCCTCTTGGAGCTATAGTTCCCGTATTACGTTCAATACATATATATATAGAGAGAGAGTTTTGCCTGTACACATCTTTGAATATTCAAAAATTATACTTCGGCCTCTACATTTTCCTTGTATGATCCTTATCCCCTTTCACATGGCTACAGCTGTAGCTTTTTCTCTGACCTGATACGCTACCCAGAGAGAACAATCAGCCTTAGTTGATACTCCGATGGGATCATTCACGACCTCAGTTGGTACATCAGGATTTGTGAAAATGATACAAAAGTGACGACTAAGACATGGGAAACCTGCAGCGTGGATATGTCCCTCGCCACAGATGCCCCAATATCAAGTCTTTATGTTTAGTAACAGCAATAAAGACCTCCTTCTTCAGAGCTTAACTAGTATTGGTGGGAACCAGAAATTTTGATTTCCTATCAAGTTTTCAGGAATCTGGACAGTGTAACCGTATTTGGGAATCTGGCAGTGGCTTCATGTTGTAATCGAAAATTATTTCCATGAGGAGGTTTCCAACTTTGCTGTACCAGATTCCAGTGTCTCATGCCGAGTCCCAACATTAACATTTCTCCAACCTGCTCAATCAATCCCATCCCAAAATTTTCACCGCTGTATCAAAAAAAAATTTACTACTACTAAAAAATCTACTTTACTACATTTGAAAATAGTTTCCACTGTCCATAGACTGTATGTGTTTTGACTAGTGATTCCTCTGCACTGGTCACTTAATAGTTACAATATTTTCTCAGTACTGACCTCCACTCTGCTGCTGTGGAATCCGAGTCTGATGCGGCAGGTTCCTACAAAAAACAATTTAGTATCTTTAATGCTTCCATACAAAGTCTGAAATATACTATGCATGAAAGTTTAGTATTTAAACTTCCTTTTTTTTTTTTTTTTTGCTTATGAAGCAATAATCCATTTTCACTATGCAAATACAGTTGTCAAAAGGTTAGCTCAGTCAATGAAATAAAGAAAATCAGTGTTAAGGGGTAGTTCCTATTACTTCACTCGTCACCGAGGTTCAAAGGCTCAGACTTGGTGAAACGCCAGAGCTAACAAGAGTCGCTGCAGGTTTCTGACGTTATGCAAAGTGTGCTCTCCATAAGTGATGAACAGAGAAAAGCTGACAGTCTTTGCAACTTAATTATTGACTGTGGAATGAGTGAATGGTCAGCTAGCTTCATGCATCGGACCAGTTCACTTACCAAGGCAAAGTTATATTTTTGTGTCCTGCTTAAGTGTCCATTCTAACAGCTACCAGATATTAACATTGTTTTTACAGTAAAGAATTAGGGGTTGGAATGTAGGTGAAGCAGATAAAAACTTTTACGTACAGTGTAAGAAAGCCTTTGGTACAGTCATAAAAAATTGTTATTCTGAATAAACTGTAAAATACAGGATAGAACACTTTGCAGCAGTTATACAAGGAATAATTTATACAGCCGTACTTTCTGGAGAATTTAGCTTTGGGACAGAGAGAAGAAAACACTCTTCTAGGACGTATCTACAACGTGTAGAGAATTCAGGGCGAACGTGTAAATCAGGGCCAAGTTAGGGCTGGCACTGGACTAGTATCACTGGGGCCGTGCAGGCCTGCCTGCCGAGGAGCTACCGACTGCAGCCAGTGTCACAGCACGGCACCGAAAGACCGATGCCAGCCGCTTCGGAGACCACCCACCGCGCCTCGGATCTGCTCAACCCCAGATACCTCAACCAAACCTTTCTAGAAATAGCTTTTTTCTACAGCACAACCGACTTGTCTGAATTAGAACACGTGCAAAGCACCAGGTGGGTCTGGCTCAATAGTTTCATTAAGTTACTGATAAGTGAACTTTAAGGAACAGAAATGAATATTCTTCTGGTTTCTGCCTTGGAGGGAAGCTGCCAGCGATGGAAACAGCTGAGACCTCTGAATATCTTCATTGGCAAGTCTGTGTTTACTGTCTGTGTAATGGAATATGCTCTTCTGTTCAATGTTAACATTTCAAACATAAACCACGTGTGACAGGTACACCAGCAAATACTTACAAAGTCTGGATTTTCCGGTATGGAACTACCAACCTGGCGGTAGTTTTATGTGAGAACTCCAAAGACATGGGCTAAGAGGTAGGGTGTCTAAAATAGAAGTGTTTTAATTGATTCCTCTGTCACAAGTAGTTTTGCCCCAAAATATGCAGAAATGTAACTGTTCCATGCAAAGCTTCTTGCCAAGGCTTCAGGCTGAAATCCAGCATTTTGATTTTATAAACAGAAAGCCTTTCTTTCTGCTCGAAATGCAAACGTCAGAGCGATCTTGAACTACAGAGCCATTACTGATACCTCCATAATAAACACGTGTCAGATGAGAAGCACTGGAATCCATAGTTAAATCGTGTAACATTACGACTATCAAAAAATAAAATAAAATGTAAATACTTACTGTTGCGTTTGCATCAGTGGCATACTGGTATTATCGTAGGTGTCCGTGTGAAGGGCTGGTACAATCTCACCAGTAACCGGGTGAAACACAGGAAGCGTAGAAAGCGGCCATGCTATCTCTCTGTTTTTAGACATGTCACGAAGCTCTTTGGTTGATTTCTGTATAGCACTGTGGTGCACCAACTGGATGCTATGCCAAAAGGAAATAAAATAGTAAATACATATTTTAAATGCTCTATCAAAATGGATAGACTTTCACAATTATTATTTTTCTTAAAAGTACAAGGACTTCGATGCACGCTACAGACTCTATAGTGCTGCAATTACAGTAAACCTTTACATAGTTAGTTTAGTAAATATTTGATTTATTTAATTTTTAAGGCAGTAATTATTCCATTAGATTTTGCTGTCTGGATAAGTACTTTTCATAGGATCCAAGACTCTGCAATTTGCTGCTAACGTTCCATTTATTTGCTGCAGTTAAAATAAAAGTTTTGGTTAACTCCTGATTCTTGCGGTAGATGCATAAAAAACTCATAGATAAATTTTAAAACACTCCATAGTATAGGCACTGGAGACCTTCCAGGATATTTGTTCCCCTGTCCACTGCCTTTAAGATATAGGCTGGGAAGTCCAATAACCAGGAGTATAAATTACAGATTAACATATTTACTCTAACAGCACTATTTTATTTTGAATTGACAGTCATTAATTTCAAACCCTTTTTATTCTGGTTTTCTATCCTTGCCAAGACTCTGATTTAAAAGCAGCTTTCACATTTATGAATTAAACCATGGATTAGAGAGAATGAAAGAAGATTATGACACACATGAATGAAGCATGACAAGCTACTGAGAATGAAAATTAAATGGTAAAAGAAAAATAACAGGAAAGAAGACACTTACTCTGGTGTTTGCATGTTTCTCTTTTCCCTAAAAACAAAACAAAATTTATGAATTAAATAATAGCATTGATAGTTGGAACATTAAATCTATCTGATGATGAAAATAGTACATGATGTAGAAATGCTGACAAGGTTATTGCTAAACGCAACTTGGCAGCATTTGCAACTGGGTTTGTGATGAGGCTTTGATGAACGCACGTATAGAGATGTGATACGATGACAGACACACACACAGACGCACACACACAGAGAAATGAAAAGGCAAGTTAAAGAACAAGCTTCTGGCTAAAATAAATTCCGTGACAGAATGAAATTGTAGTTTGTGTAAGAAATGGCAGAAATTACGTTACTTGCTGCTTTCCTTTTATGTGTTTTTCTTTTATAGTATGTCTAAATTCAGTTCATATCCTCAACCAGATTTATTTTATAAAAGTTAGCATTTTAGAAATTACTTAATATTATCCTGAATCAATGATCCTTTATTAGTAATTTATTTGTTCGGGGCATTTTGGAGAGTTGTGCATATGTGGAGATCTTGTGGAGTTTTGTGCATATATTGAGATTTTTAATCCTTTCAACTAGAACAATTAAAGGCCCTATATCAACTCTCTTGGAAATTACCGTATGTGCTTAGATTAGATATAGTTCAATATTTCAAGCAGATATCTTTTGGCCTGTTTTAAATGTTTTTAATGAACTGAATGGGATTCCTCCAACAAATATTCTTCTGTGCATTAAAATCTTAGAAAAATCTACAATTACTTATTAGTCTGTTAAAGTACTCACACTCCTTCCCGTCGGCAGCACATGATATAGGCAAGTATTAGAAAAAGCACCAGTGCTATTGCCGAGGGCACTGCCAGAGTAATTAGGAAATCCGAGTAATAGTCTCTGCTTTTCAGTGTATCAGAAGGTGGCTTGTACTCTCCACCATCGGGCAATATCCCCTCTCCACGAATGACTTCCTGAAAGGTGGAAACTTGTTTTGTATTGTCAACCTGATACCCAGAAAAAAAAAAAAAAAAAGAAGAAAAAAAAAAAGACAATTATACAACAAAGTAACAGAGTGTAAAACCAGGCAGTATTTATCCAGCCATAACATATAAAAGAATCCATATCACACCTTTGACAAATTCTGTGCAATTTCATCCACTCGCTATTTTTTTAACCAATAAAACTTTACATTTCTTTGAAAGCTTCTCACCAATGTGGTAAGTAATATCACTTTATTACTTTGTATCACATTATTACTTTATTTTGTGTCTACCAGAGATATTACCTTTTTTACAGATTAATTTTAGGGATAACTCACACAAATAGTATTTGAGTAAAAATGCTGTAAACATTTTTATGCAAACTAATTATTTGATACTGATTTCTTTTGAATGAATTAATCCATTTCCTTCCAGTCTTCCTAAATAACAACACTGCCCTCTCTTGTATGAAGGTGGTAGAGATGAAGAGTGGAGTACCTATAGACTTTCTTCCTCCTTCTGCCTATTGAGCTTCGCATCCAGCGCTCAGAAAAGCAAGAAGCGTGAACTGAGCTGCTGAGGACTGAGCAGCTCCATTGCCCCCCACCCGACGCAGGAAGCACCCCGACACGAGATGTGCCTTTAGTCGATCAGAGCCAGAGTTCCAAGGCTTTTCTACTTCCTAATTCAACTAACCTCCAGAAGGCTGTTTTCCTGGTCAGAAGTAATTTTTTATTTATTTTTTTATGTCTGTGTGTAACGTTCCAAGAAATGCAACCTTTTTTTGCTACTGAATTTCCTACTGCATTCAACTGACTGCCTTTGCCACATGACTTTTCAATTTTCTGCCTCCATTTTCTTGTTATCTTCAGTTAGATATTACCGTTAAATTTTATCAGGGTTAGTTTTAAAAGTGCCTCCAGATCATTAATGAAAATAAATTACATTTGCCTACATGCTTGACCTTTTGCCTGACTGCTCATTGAGAAATCCTGCAACTGATGGCCATTTCTTTATAACTTATACTTTAAGTCAAAATGCTGTATTAAAACTTATGCAATGGATGTACAGGTTTTCACGGAACTCTACAAATAATATTATGGTGAGCATGCATACTTTGAGTATGCATGCATACTTTGAGTATGGTGAGTATATGCATACATGCATATACTTTTTTAAGGCAGTTTGACAAAAATTAATTTAGGCATTCTTCACTCAATAAATTCTGCAGTATATTTTATGTTATGAATCACAGAATGGTCAGGGTTGGAAGGGACCTCTGGAGGTCATCTAGTCCAACCCCCCTGCCAGAGCAGGGTCACCTACAACAGGTTGCACAGGATGGTGTCGAGGCGGGTTTTGAACGTCTCCAGCATGGGAGACTCCACAACCTCTCTGGGCAGCCTTTCCAGTGCTCCACTGCCCTCAAAGTAAAGAAGTCCCTCCTCATGTTTAGATGGAACTTCCTATGTTCAAGTTTGTGCCTGTTACCTCTTGTTCTATCACTGGGCACCACTGAAAAAAGACTGTTCGCATCTACCTGGCACCCTCCCTTTAAGTATTTTCTTTTCTCTAGACTAAAAAGACCCAAGTCCCTCAGCCCTTCCTCATAAGAAAGATGCTCCAGTCCCCTAATCATCTTTGTAGCCCTTTGCTGGACCCTCTCCTGGCTGCTTGGCTGCATCTCAAGCCCTAAGTGGATGCACAAAAAAGATGTGTGCAGCTACTGATGTGGCTGAGAGAAGCCTATATACAGTGTGAGAACAAGCTATCAGAAAGCAGCGTTAAGAGGAAACATGTATTAAGTTGCCCCTCTTTACAGTATTTGGGAACCACATGCTTAAATCTACTCTTTGACTTAGGTGCCAACCACCAACATCATCTCATAGAAAGTGGGAGGAAGAAGACGTGACGGTTGTATTTTCACTTGCTGGTCTCTGTCGTGGTTATGGGAAATGGAGCTTGACGCCCTCCCAGTCCATGGATCTTGGGGGACTTCCTGCCCCTTGGCTCACCTTGTGAAAAGCTGGCTGTGATCAGACAGAGGGAAGCATGGCTCCGGTCTCCCTTTGATCCACTGGGTTACAGCAGGCAGCAGCAATGCTGTTGGCAACAGTAAAGCCCCCTAAGACCACTTAAATTCCGTTATCATGGCATGCTGCCAAAGCAAGTGCCAAGTTCAAGAAGGTTGGGTTATAGGCTGATGTAGAAAATTACGCTTCTCTTTGAGAGCCTGTTCTTGGTACACAATCTCTGCTTTTCTCAAAACAGAACGACGACACTGCTTCATGATTAGTTTATGAACCACTGTTACTATCAGCCGTTTTTTTCTGGAAAAGTACTCATAACCAGCTGTTCTTCATTCTGCATGGGTACTGTTGATTATTCTTGATTAGTGCACTACTCCTCTGCTGCTCCTGTTGAAATTCACCTGTTTTCTGTGGCTGTTTCTCCAATTTCATAAGACCTTTCTGAATTCTGCCTGTTCTTCAGTGCACCTGCAGATCCTTTCAGTTTCATGGGGCCTCCAAATTTAATTTAATAGAATTATAGAATAGTTGGAAAGGACCTTTAAAGGTCATCTAGTCCAAACCCCCTGCAATGAGCAAGCATATCTTCAACTAGAGATCAGGCTGCTTAGGGCCCCATCCAACCTGACCTTGAATGTTTTCAGGGATGGGGCATCTACCACCTCTCTGGGCAACCTGTTCCAGTGTTTCATCACACACTGTGAAAAATTTCTTCCTTATATCTAGCCTGAATCTAACCTCTTTTAATTTAAAACCATCACCCCTTGCCCTATCGCAACAGGCCCTGCTAAAAAGTTTATCTCCATCTTTCTTCTAAGCCCCCTTTAAGTACTGGAAAGCTGCAGTAAGGTCTCCCTGGAGCCTTCTCTTCTCCAGGCTGAATAACCCCAACTCTCTCAGCCTGTCCTTGTAGGAGAGGTGTTCCATCCCTCTGATCATTTTTGTGGCCCTCCTCTGGACCCACTCCAACAGGTCCATGTCTTTCCTGTACTGAGGGCTCCAAAGCTGGACACAGTAACTCCAGGTGGGGTCTCACCAGAGCAGAGTAGAGGGGTAGAACCACCTCCCTCAACCTGCTGGCCATGCTTCTTCTGTTGGTTGGCCTTCTGGGCTGACATTGTCCGCTCATGTCCAGCTTTTCATCCACCAGTACGCCAAAGTCCTTCTTGGCAGGGCTGCTCTCAATCCCTTCATCCCCCAGCCTGTATTGATACGAGGGGTTGCCCAGACCCAGGTGCAGGACCCTGCACTTGGCCCTGTTGAACCTTATGAGGTTCACACAGGCCCATGTCTTGAGCTTGTCCAGGTCCCTCTGGATGGCATCTTGTCCCTCAGGCATGTCAACCACACCACTCAGCTTGGTGTTGTCTGTAAACTTGCTGAGGGTGCACTTGATGCTACTGTCTATGTCATCAATGAGGTTATTGAACAGTACTGCTCCCAATACAGACCCCTGAGGGACACCACTTGCAACCAATCTCCATCTGGACATTAAGCCATTGACCGCTACTCTCTGGATGCGACCATCCAACCAATTCCTCACCCACCGAACAGTCCACCCATCAAATCCGCATCTCTCAAATTGAGCGACAAGGATGTTGTGGAGGACCTTACAGAAGTCCAGATAGGCAACACCCGTAGCTCTCCCCTTGTCTGCTGATATAGTCACTCCATCATAGAAGGCCACTAGGTTGGTAAGGTATGACTTGCCCTTGGTGAAGCCATTCTGGCTGTCTCAAATCACCTCGCTGTCCTCCATGTGCGTTAGGAGAGCTTCTAGAAGGATCTCTTCCATGATCCTCCCAGGCACATGAGTCTGACAGGTTAGTAGTTCCCAGGGTCCCCCTTTATATTCTTTTTAAAAATGGGTGCAAAGTTTCCCTTTTTCCAGTCCCTGGGGACTTGACCTGACTGCCGTGACTTTTCAAACATCACGGAGAGTGGCTTGGCAACTACACCAGGCAATTCCCTCAGGTCTGTGGGATGCACCTCGTCAGGTCCCATAGACTTATGTATGTTCAGGTTTCTCAGGTGGTCACGAACCTGGTCTTACAGTGGGAGGGACTTTTCTTACCCATTCCCTGCCTTGCAGTCCATCCAGTCAAGAGGTGTGGAGAGACAGACTGCCAGTGAAGACTGAGGCAAAAAAAGTTGTTAAGTACCTCAGCCTTCTCGTCCATGTTACCGGTTTGCCAGTCTTGCTCATTGGAGGTGGCAGGTACACTTTCTTTGACCTTCCTTTTCCAGCTGACATACCTGTAGAAGCCCTTCTTATTATTTTTCATGTCCCTTGCCAAGTTCAGCTCCATCTAAGCCTTGGCCTTCCTGACCCCATCCCTACACAACCAGGCAGCATCCCTGTACTTTTCCCAGAATACCTGTCCCTGCTTCCACTGCCTGTGCACTTCCTTCTTGCCCTTCAGTTTGACCAGCAGGTCTTGACTCAGACATCCTGGTCTCTTGTCTTCGTTTCCTGATTTCTTACACCTGGTGATCAAGACCTCTTGAGCTTTATGGAAAGCATCCTTAAAGATCTACCAGCTCTGTTCTACTCTCTTGTCCCCAAAGGCGGCTTTCAGGAGGTCCTATTGACTAACTCCTTGCAGAGCTGGAAATTTCCTTTCCTAAAATTCAGGGTCCAGACTTTACTCCTTGCCTGACCCACATCCCTCAGGACTGCAAACTCCATCAGTGCATGATCACTGCAGTCCAAGTTTCTTCCAATCTTGATGCCACCGATTGGCTCACTTGCATTGATGACTATCAAGTCCAGTATCCATCTCCTCTGGTGGGGCTGTCTATTACCTGGCTTAAGAAGTTATCTTCAATGCACTCCAGAAGTCTCCTGGATTGCCTACAGCTCACCATGCTACCTTTCCAGCAGATGTTGGGGTGGCTGAGGTCCCCCAGCAGGATGAGAGCCCGTGAGCGCGATGTCTGCTGTAGCTGGAGTAAGAAGGCTTCATCAATAGGCTCCCCTTGATCAGGAGGCCCGTAGTAGACATCAACCACAAGGTTCCCTTTGTTGCCTTGGTCTCTAATTCTTACCCGTAAGCTTTCAACCTGCTTGTGGCTATTCTTCAGAGACAGCTCTTCACAGTCTATCCATTTCTTGATATAGAGGGCAACCCCTCCACCCCTCCTGTCCCTTCTGAACAGCCTGTAGCCATCAACAGCCGGGACTCCAGTCATGGAATTCATCCCTCCAAGTTTCAGTAACGGCAACTAGGTTGTAGCTTTCTAGCAGCACGGTGGCTTCCAGCTCCTCCTGTTTGTTGCCTATGCTGTGTGCATTGGTGTAGAGGCACTTCAGCTGGGCTGTTGGCCGTGTCACCTTCTTAGAGGAACACCCCTAAACTCCTTTCAATTATTTCACTGGTGTTTCCCTGTTGGCTCCTATTATCTCAGGAGCCTCTGGCTCATCTCCATAAGACTTCAAGTGTGCTGCAGTGTAGCCGGCATGTCTCAGGGCAACAAGCTGAGCACATTCCACCATCCAGATTATTAATGAAGAATGGCAAGGGATTATTAATAATTCTGCTATGATTATGGCTATCCAACCAGCTCTCCACTAGGTCCTAGCTTCATCTAGGCCCTGTTCCTGAGCTTGCTTATGAGACAGTATCAAAAAGCCTTAACAAAAAGAAATAACATCTGCAGAAAGCAAATAAATAGTAAATAATCTGGACATTCTTTTGAAAACAAGTATTTTCCAGCATTCTAACAGTTTTCCTAATTTATAACAAATAGAAAGAAAGGGTTGGAAGTTATCTAATTGATTTTGTGTATGAACACCTTTTCTCATACTCAATACATTCTTTACATTATACAAAAGCCTTTCATATCTCCTCTTGGGTAACGTCTGAAGTAGCTCAATAATCATCTCAGTTTACGTACCTTCACCATCTTTGCTCAAATTTATCTGCAATGTTCTCATTGAATACTGTATCATTTCTTGATTTTCCTTACCAGAACTAAACAAAAATAACCTTAAAAATCCTCTTTGGGAATTAAGACTCTTTCCATGGCAAATAGTCTAGTGTTTGCTCATCATTTTTCTTGTATTCGACTGAGAAGAACGTTCCCATTTATTTTTATTTCATTATTCAACACTTCTTTTTCTATTTCGCTTTTAAATGTTTTAGACAATTTTCAGAAAGATTTTTTAACAGCACATAAATACTGTTTAACTTGTCAGTGCTGTAGACTCATTGTTTGAGAAAAAAGTATATATACGCATGCACATTTTAGGAAAGCAAGTGTAACTAGCGGTATTAACACACTGAATTAACGAACTACACCTACCTAAATAATTCTCTCACTACTTTTACCTCTATAAGCTTTACAGTTCTCTGGCCATTTTTATAAATCACTGCTACTGAAAATGAATATGGTGGTTTCACTGGTGCTCAACTCTAACAGAGTTCAGCCCACATAGCAAAATCCTTTCACAATCTTAAGAGTGCCTGTTAGATGGAAAACAATGTCCATCAGTCATGATAAAGTGAAATTTGGCAGAGCTGTCTTGCCAGGCTGGCAAAACTCTTACCCAAATCACGTCTGGCATAAAATACTGTACTTCTACAAACATCATTTTTATGCAATAATAAAATAACTCACCAGAGAGATTTTACACCAGTCAATATGGAATTGAGTACGGAATTTTTTATCACAGGTTATTACAGGCTCCATTTCTTGACTGCACCTCAGCTGATTTTGTGGGTTTTCCACTTCTCGTAAGCAGGAAGAGAATGGAACATCTGCACCAACCATAACATATACGCTGCAGAAAGAGATGAGTGACAGACTGTCAGGATACCTCTCACTAACCCCCAAAGGACAATGACATACTCTTCCAAACATTACTATTGTTCACAGAGACATTCAGCTGTGCTTTAAAGACCAAAATTACTTTTATTATTTTTCTTGATAGTATACTTTACCTAAGTGTATGAATAACAGACTGAAATCAAAAGGATTTTTTTAGCTACTTATTACAACTTATTCTGTTTTGCTGCACAATGTAAATGTTTGCTCATCATTAGAGTTGTCAACTTCTATGAAGACACAGAGCTCCAAGTGTAAGTTCCTCACGTAAGTAAATCTGTACTAGTTTTGAAAATCGCATTAAAAGAGTGTAATTTTATCTTAAGAAAATCTTTAAGGAAATCTTCAGCATAGTATTTTTAAAGAAGTTCTCCTCATGTTTTCAAATCAAATTTGTAAGGGCTAGTCCTTTCTAAACCTAATACTAATATGAAACTGCCAAAGCCCCCAGCTTCTCCTAAAAGATGACATACTGTAGCTCTGCACTGCCGACAAAATCTGCCAAATAGTGAAAGCTGAATGTAAACGTAATACTTCATTCAGCATTACAGTACACAAAAGAAGAGCTACTGTACAAACTGCATCATTCATTTTCATATTTAAATATGTGGAATGCTGCTGGAAAATAGAGTCTGCTGGGCCAGGTAATAATGTATCGGTGGATCCTGAAACATAAATTAGGTCATGGTTGCAGTTTGGTATAATACATTAACTGACTAAATGTTTGAAATGTAGCTGCTTGCGCGAAGTGTGGATTGTAAAATATATATATAGGTATTGTTGCCCGTTGAAACGGTATCTAATGTGACAAACCCATGGTATAACAGGGGTTAGGAATATCAGTAAACTTTTCATATCTAATACCAATCTGGATTTCCAAAATATAAAATGGCAAAGTTTCTAGAAAATCTGAAAAAATATGAAGCTTTTAAGTAAAAAAAAAAAAAAAGTAAAGCAAAAACATCAGACTGACAAATGTGCTTACCCCTCTTTCATGTCATTGATAGGAAGTGGAACTCTCCCTCCCCTGTCGAGGGCTGAAGTAATGTTTATAGCATTCAAGCGTTCTGGCTGCCATACATTTTTCACGGCTCCAAGAAAGTCGCCAAGAACTTCACTTGCTAACATTTCTTCTACATTCATATTCCTTATGAAGAACTCCGCTTGATACGGTAAAGGAAAATCTAGTTGTGATGAAAAAGGAAGAGTTTTGCCTTAAACAAAGGCTCCGTTACAAAGAAATTACAGTAAGGATTAACATAATACCACTTCAAGATTGATGCACCTTTCCAAAAATCTTGTATTTGAATAAGCTCATTTTGAGCCTAACGTGATTACATTTAATTAAATAGTTAGCAATATTAACTGTTACTTAAGCTGAAAACCATTGGCTGTTTATAAAGCAACTGGGAGACGAAGGAGCACATTAGAGGTAAAGAGTCTCAGCTTGCAAATCTTCACTAAACAGATAAAACTATATTCATGCTAATTTTGGGATCTAAACTGATTTGCAGTAACAATGGATTCCAATCTGCAATACTCCAGACTACAAATCTATAAATACGATAAAGAGAACTAATTTTAAGGACACAAACTATTCACATTTTTTAATTGAAATGTCCACATATGCCATAATCTGTTGTTTTCTGAATCTGCCTATACGACTGTTCTCTGCATAAAGAACATGCAGAATTAAACAAACTAAACAACATGTAGAAAGAGTTTTTAAATCCTTCATGTAAGGGCCATTTGAAAAGACAGGGAAAAAAATTGAAATTAATTATAAAAAAGGCAAACATGCTTTTTTTTTTAAAAATGAACAAGGAATAATAGCCTTACCTGACAGAAATAATTTAGATAAAAATTACAAATTGAATAAAAAGAGAGAAAACTCTCTTACTTCCTCTTTGTGCCCCCACATTTGGCTTGAACACCAGACAACTATTTTACATTATTTTTTTAATCTTAAAAGAATAGGAACTCATAAGATGTTTTTGCTTATTCAGTTCAAAATGCAACAAGCTATTTTCTGTACATACCTTCCGCTGACATTATATTAATGATCAAATTATGTCTTGCTGTCTCAAAGGTACGTCTGTTGTATGCAGTGATCTAGGGCAAAAAAAAAAAAGATGCGATGGCAAAACAATGTAAATATGAAAATCGGGTAAATTAAACATCAATGAAAATTAAATTGATAATTTAGAAATACTTAACACTGTTTAAATGCTTTGCATCTTTATTTTGAAATGTATGAACATTCATTCATTAATGTAAAATTTGAAAGGTAAGATCAATTTATTTCATGCAGTACTACCTTCAAGTCAGGACACTGAAACGATCTTGACCAGTCCATAGCCAAATACAATTATCCAAAGAATATATGTGAATATAATATATTTTGGTCCAGATAAAAGTATTCTGCCATACATGTGTATTCTTTCTTTTCTGCTATCTTTGATTTAAGAACAACCATAAGCAAAGACTGGATTCTCCATTTCCCCTTCCACCCTCCACCAATACTGTAAGATCTACATTCATTAATAGCTCCTCGGGAATC
>NW_009646966.1:3468478-3487055 GCF_000708025.1 Charadrius vociferus | reverse complement strand
AAAGAGTGTTGGGATCCCAGCAGTTCTAATCTTTGGGACTGGGATGTAGCTTCAGCTCTAGCCCCACTGAAGTCATACCCCATGAATGGATCCACAAGCATTGCTCCAACACAAATACTTTTTAAAAAAATCATGGAATTTGTAACTGTAGGGGATCTGAAAACTAGTAGGTAGATGCAGCATTCATGAGTCTTATTTTTGGAAGCTTATGCCATGGTTGTCAAGCACTGGAACAGGCTGCCCAAGGAAGTGGGTGAGTCGCCATCCCTGGAGGTGTTTAAAAGACATGTAGATGTGATGCCTAGGGACATGGTTTAGTGGTGGTTTTGGTAGTGCTACGTTAACATTTGGACTCAATGATAGTAAAGGTCTTCTCCAACCTAAACGATTCTATGATTCATGATCAAATTATGTAGGATACCAATCTTATAGTTTAAGCGTATAGTATGCCCGAAATGCTCACAAGTGGTTACTCCTCAGTGGTGACTGAGGAGTTGTATTATGATTATGTGCTCGTTCATAAGAAATACAGAATAAGGCTGGATATCAGTATAATTATTTTTAATTTTCTCTACTTTTTTTTTTTTCTGAAAGGGTATAAACCTTCCATGAAACAAACTGACAAAGCCTAACTTTCTTCCTAATTTTAGACTTCAGTTCACTTATTTCAGTGACAAAGGAGAGGCAGAGGAATGGCAGTAGTGGCAGAACTATGTTGCTTCTCAGCAAACAGAGCTACGAAGCACTGTGACATTGATCATTAAACAAACAAAAGTAATAGATGTTGCACTTCTTTTAAGGGATTTAAATGAAAAGGAAAAATACTCTGGAATATCTTCTGTAGGTTCATTTAAGTGTAGAGGGAAAAGCGTACCTGACACAATTACATCTTAGGTAATATAACAATGTCATTATAAAATTAATAGAAAATAAACTCCTGAGATTTTTCAAATCCTCAATTCTGTTAACTTTTCAAAGGGTTGTTTCAGCAGCATTTTAAACATTAATACTTGGAAAACGTAAGCCCTGTACAGGAACACCAGAGTACCCACTTCGACTCCGCACTCCACCAGTGGGAGCTGCTGGTGTGGCCCATGTACCCGTACGGAGCAGCAGTGACAGTGGCGGGGACTGCCTTTGTACTGAATATTCATTCAAACACAAACCATCTTTGCTCAGCTTTCAAAGGAGCTCGAGCTCAAGAATGTAACCTGCTCTACTGCAGTGCTATGCACAATGTTAGGCTCTTCTAATCATGAGGTCTCCTCCAGTTAACTGACCTACCCATGACATCACCTGAGGAATTATGACACGATGAAAGTTTTATCCAGGCCAGGAATATGCAACCACTCCTCTCACACGGCACTAGGAAGTGGATCGAACGCAATCTGCCCTCCTCACATACTACAGAATTAATTTAAAAGCCACATCTGAGAGGGGACTGCAATGAATTAATTTGCATGCTAAGCAAGATGTAGTTCAAATACAGGTGTGGGGTCATGCTTATAATGGAGGTCTTGATATAGATCCTAGAATCTACAAGCACATGCCATTTTAAAAAAGGGCATTTTAAAGTAACATTTTCCTCTACAGAAAGCTAAGCGGAATCTGCAAGCACTTCTGCACATGATTAATTTTACAGATGTGATTAGCCCTGCTGAAATCAAAACTGAATCACGTATACAGAATTAAGCATGGGTGGAATTATCTACAGTACAACTTAACATTTAGAGACGTCATTCTTGAGGAAGAACAACTATATCAAGTACAATTTGGAAAAAAAAGAAACTCATCAAGGATTTAAGACAAATATACTGCTGAAGCAGTAGAATGGTTGGAGCAAGTTAATGAGCAGATTTTCCCTAACACTGTGAACCACAGTGTCTGATTCAGTCTGCTGTCTATGATACGCATGGCGGAAAATACGGTCCTTTTTCCCTTTCAATTGCCGCTCAAGGAATAATTGGTGCTTTTACACATTTGTATAGCTAATTGTCAAAAATAAATGAGTGGGTTTTGTCATCGTTACACTAGAGTCTAGAATTAAATACATGTAAGTGCTAATTAATGCTATCAATAAACATGAATAATAAATCAGATAATATTTGATGAAAAATAATTTAGTTTAAAAAAACAAACCTAAAAGCCTCGTTTATTGACTGAATACTAAATTTTCCAGTGGGGAAAAGTATGGCCCATATTTAGTATAGAATGTTACACAGGTCAGAATTCCGATATTCAAGTGCAGTTCTTTACGAAGGGTTTTTTCCCCCTATATTTTGAATACAATTTTAATATATTCGTAACTTACTGAAATGAAATGCCTCTCAGAATGATGAAGGGCAAGAATCTAAAGCTATTTCATCTAGGAATATTAAGCTTACATGGTTATTACTACATATTAGTTATACCTTAAAAGTAAAATATGAAATCTCACACAACTTGGCTTTCTCTCAAAAGAGGATACAATGGTATCCTAAGAGAAAATGTTAATGTCACAAGTTCTTGTCCCTGCCTTATAATTACAATTAAAAAAAGAACTTCTCAAAAAAAGAGGCAATGCTTGTTGACAATTCTGAATCTTATATTCTAAAGCAAAATAAAACTTTTTGAACCTTTAAAAGAAAATACCTCGATGATGGTTGGTTTGCCCACGTTTTCTACAGTTGGTGAGCCATACAGCACTCCATCACTGTATGGTGTCCTTTGTATATAGCGTAGCCATCCAGGTCTGTCAGGGTAACCCATTAAGTTGGTATTAAATGTTATAGGATCATTACTTATTTCACCTAGATAAGAAAAATTATATTATTTGCAAGAAAATACTATATACTTTGATATTGATGTTTCCACTAGAAAAATCTTATTCTGTCTTCCAGTTATATCTTCTAAAAATTTCCATATAGCAAAAAAAAATAAATTGCTAACCTTCACCATATGTGCTTGTACTTAGTCTTGGCTAACTCTGTGTGCTTGCGCTCGTTAACTAGTAGGTCTGATTTTTAGAGCTCAGTTCCACCTAGAACTGAAGCATCTAACCTTCTTCTTGACAAAAGCCCAAAGGTCTCAGTCCTTTAATTCCACCAAAACCCCTTCTTTTATTTATGTTTTTAACAAAGCCTCTGGAGACCCGATGTACACTGGTTTCCTGTAAAGCGTGGTTGTGTAATCATCAAGATCTGAAAGCTTCTGTTAGCATCAGGATAGATACAGGTCTTCAGCACCAACAGCCTGACAGTAGGTTTTTTTCAGAGAACAAATTAATTCAAAAAAGGACCAGATATTCCTGCAAAATGGATCCACTGATAGTTACTAAATACAGTGGTCCAGATGCAATCTCTAAAAGCCCCTAAAGCTAAACCAGTATAACAGTTCTTGTGGTTCTTACCGATACTCTTACAAATGGCCAGGTTCGACTTCTGTTTATTTTAGCTTTTGTAAGCACTACCAAATCATCCCCATTAAGGCGTGAGCACCTTCCAGCTGAGGCACAGAACTCAAGCAAATCCACTCTGAGCCTGCGCAGACACCTCTGCACTGCGCTCCTCCAACTTGGCTTTGAATTGGCAACAGCAGCAATTGTAGGACAAGTGTCCTGGTTCGAGATGATGACAAGCAGGCTGGCACAGAAGGCAGAAACTGAGCCCCGTGAAGAAAGAACGGCTGTCATCTCCTCCAGAGAGGAACAAAGAGACTAAGACCTGTTGCCAAAGGGTAACTAGTTTTCAGGTATGCACTTACACATCTGGCAGCAGGTAAAAGGGACCAAAACCACACCAAACCAGCACCGGGCTGTAACGCAACTTTCCTTGCAGTTCTCTCTCTCTCTCTCTTCCTGTAATTTAATCTACAATAATATAATTCATAATAAAACTCCCAAGATCACAACTGATTTTGGGGAAAATCTGAAAGCCACCTGTGATACATTCTGGTTTGCCCTTCATTAAGGCAGGCTATGCTAACGATCCAGCACAGCAGACAAAAATAAAAGGATGACGGTAACAGCTGGCTTTACGGTGAACTTCTGGCAGGATCACAATCATCCATGGGTACAAAATTTCAGCACGATCTGAAGTCAGATTCACTCTGCCTTTGACTCACATGAATGCCAAGAGAGGCTGGGGCTGTAAGCATTCAAAAGACAATCCATTTTTAGTAAAATTTCAAGGTTCTTTCCATCTGTGTGCCAAAATTGGGAGAAAACGGGGACAGAGGCAAGCTTCACTCTGCCAATCACTGTTACATGAAATGAAAACTCAGGTATACATGTCAGGAAAAACTTTCATTTCTCAAAGAGAGAAAATCTTTAAAAGATTTGGTTTTTTTCATGACAAAATTTAACCAGTGCTAACAGAAGCTTATTTTTTTCTTTAAAGTGAGTGTTGAAAACTGTACTCTCAAATCAATTCAAAAGCTTATTAATGAAACAGGTTTTGATTATGTGTGCACTGTACATTTATTACAGGTTTTTCCTATTTTTATAGGAAAATAGGACAGTTATATTTATATAAATAGGATATATTTATGTATTTATTATTCCTTTTCATTGCTGATAAGCATGGGGGACAGAATGTTTTCGTTTTCCCTTCCTTCCGAGTTTGCTTGTACATTTCCCAACCTGCCAGTGATCAATCCTTTAGGTTTGCCTTAGGTGTATATCAAAATACCACACTTAGGAAATCACAGGTCTTTCTCCAAAATCAAACTGCTTACTAATGTTAAGCTGTTCCTAAATATTGGAAGAAGGCTGAATCCAAAGGAGCATTTGTTTTAAATGAAAGAAAACATCATTACGTAGTCTCATATTTGATTTAATCTTCTATTTTGTTTCAAGTTTACTATATGCTTTCAAAGTGCTTCTTCATATAGCCTGATACATACTACATCTGAAACAGTGATCAGATAAATAGCATTTTAAGAGACATAATTAAACTTCCACAATTTCATACATAATGTGAAAGTGAAAAAAGGTATACTCCCTAATCTCAGATATATAACGCGTCATTATGCCTTCCCAAATATTAAGTACATTTTTCACAACACACAATTATATGCATCTTTTCACAAATGATGATCACATACCAGAACATTTTAAGCTTGTAGGACCATTTATTTTATTTCATTTTAAGATATTTCAATAGAAATGAAAAACTGTCCTTTGTATGTTATATGCTGAACTGTAAGGTATGCTAAATAAACTTGAATTTTTCTTAACATTTTTTTTTTCCTACATTTTTATATAATATGGAAGATCTTAGCATCCCATACCAGGCTTTGGGTAAGGAGGAAATTCCCCCTTAAAGTACTCTCTCTCCAAAACATGAACAAAAAGAACTCCAGCAGAAGGGTATACATTCCGATCAGAGTGCACCTTAGACAGAATCGTGTACACTGAAAAGCAGAAGGAAAGAAAAGAGACAGAAAAAAGCAATAATGAGACGTGCTCTAGATAATACAGCATGCATTTCAACAGCAATGTGGGCAATCTAGGGGAAGGAAAGCAACGAATATTAGATACTGTTAATAAGTTTTTTTTAAAAAGGCTGCATAGATTTAGGAACAGAACACAGAGCAAACCCTCTCTTGTCCAACAGGATCCCTTCCAACACTGCCGTAAACAAACCCGGCTATGTTAGGATTCCAGAAGTTGCACGAGCTCTTTATTTTTATTGCAATAAAGAAAAACAATGAGGGAGGCTATTGTAAGTTTACAGTTGGTTTATTTGTAATATCACATGAATAAAAATACATCAAATGAATGATACAATTGTATTTTCCTGATTTTTACATAAAAATAAGGAACATGAGAAATACGGAGGAACCTCCTCCCTGAATGGAAGTGGCAGATTTTTCAGTTCTTGTACAGAAAAGAACAAAGTAATTCCCTTCAGCTGAGGATTTCTAGGAGTTCTTAAAACCTAGACTTTCTTAGACCAGCAACTTCAGATAACGTACATCTAAAAATCTGGTTAGAGAGTTCATTATTGAAGATGCTGTGCTTGTATTGAAGGACAAACCAGAAAGATATGGGCAACTATAGCCCAGTCGGATGTCACTGATTCCAAACAAAAAATGAAGCCATATTTTCCAGGACTCAGAATTAGAAGTCTAAAGGAAACTTAATTCAGAACAACCAGCATATGCAAAAGCAATCTGCTATTTTTTTTATGTAATTACAAATTTAGTTGACAAAAGCAAATCTTATTTCCATATATTTGACACAGTACTATACACATATTTTAATGAATTAGAATAGAAAAATCATTATGATACATTAAATGGATAAAAAAATCACTTTATTGACAAGTTTAAAAATTTAAGTATAAATGAAGAATACTGATCTGACAGGTGTTTCTCACACAGTAGGTCACATTACTATTTCATGTAACTATTCAATTTAAGTCAATGCCCTGAAAGAATCAATCATTGCTGATAATTTTTTGTCAATGAGATAAGGATTACACAAGCGGTAAATAAAGGTAAGTCACAGATACAGAGACACACCACTACCTGCCTTGCTTGCTATACTGAAAAAAACTTTATGAGAAGCCACATGCCCAAACAAAGATTACAGGCCGTATAGCATGGGGGAACTGTCATAGGGAAGAGCGACCTCTGAAAGAGACTTCAGAGTCATTGTAACAAACCCATAGGAACAAACTCATACCTCCTAGAAGATAAAAGGGCTAATTTCAACACTTGGATCAATAAAGCAAGATACATTTGAAATGTGGATGAAGCTCATGTAATTTTCTAATCCTGTTATAATTTCTCCAGCCTTACAATTACACCAACTTTCTTATTTGAGATTCACTTAAAAAGCCACTGCTAATTAGGCAATAATCACAGACATTCCATCCCTCGCACCACGTACTCAGTGTGGAATCTATCTCACCTAATTTTAGATGCCTACAGAAACAACATCCACCACTGAGTTAGTCAGGCTCCTTTTATAGTCAGTGGAGAAGAAACAGACGCTTCTAGGGGTTGATTAATTTGATTTCTCCTGTAAAATTAGATGAATCATGTCCTAGATTCCTGACTGCACTGACTAGATCTCCACTGACTGCAGAGGCAGCTGAGAGGAGATACAGACCTCTACATTTAGTTACATACTTCCCACTCTTCGAGCCTGATATTGCGGAAAGAATAGTCGCAAGCTTTGGGTATACTCTTGATCAAATTCCACAGCAGTTGCTTTTTCCCCACTCTTGGAAATCACTTTTACCACAGTACTGAAGAGAATAGCTTTCTAATAATTTCACCTTACAGATAAAATTAAAACGGATCTTGAAATTTAAATAGTTTATTACAATTTAGTGTGGTTAATAAACCAGTTACTGTAATTTTAATTACGTAGACTTGATTTAAGTACAGTAAGACAGCTATTTGATTTGTATAATTAAAATTAGTAAATTGATGACCCAAAAAACTTTTGCACTCACTTCTGTGAATAAGCTGTAAATAGGGCAAGGAAACTAATTCATTTCCTTTAAAATACTTTCAAGAAAAGCAGAAAAAGTAATTTATAACATTAAGAGCAGAAAAGCTGACAAAAATATGGTCAGTGGCTGAAAATGTGTGATATACCTAGAAAAAAATCCATTTTCTCCATTTCTGATGCTTTGACTCTACAATGAAAATCCATTTCAATCAGGAAGAACAGCGAAAAACTGAAGTATATATTTCCACGTAAGCAATAGTTTTAGAAAGGAAGAAGGACAATAGAATCAGCAGTTACTGGGAAAAAACCATATATTTCTTTTGTCTCTTAGAGGAAATCCATTGCCGCCACTAAATGCCTGCCCATTCCTAGTAATAAGATGTTCTGTGTTGCTGAAGGAAGCATACCAATGAGGATTTCATGCAGATATAAAACAGTGATCCTGGTGGAAGTCTACAAACGCCTCTCGGAAGGAAAAAACCCACACACCTATTTTATCCTTAACGACAAGCGCATTGTAATGACACAAGTATGGAGATAAAGAATTTGAAAGTTCTCGCCTTCCTTATCAGAGAAGCTGTCTTCTTTTTCTTCTATCAAGTTCCTTCGAAGTCAGAAGGAAAATGATGAGTCTTCAGCCCACTACAGCAATCACTGCTTTTCAATAACGAAACAAGTGAAATGCTCTTTTCTTCAGAAGCTTTTAAAACCCAAACTTATTTCCACAAGACTGCCTGAGACTGGAGATGAATGTGTCATAATCTTAGGTGATCTAGGGATAAAACTGAATATACTTACCAACTCTTCTAGCTACTAGTCTAATAAAGTAGACTGCCAGATGTGAATTGCCTGGGCAAATTCCCTGTGGTAGATAAAAATCTTGGGGACTGTGAAAGGCTTCTGTAAAGGTAATCATGGGAAATTAAACATCTTCACTACACAGGATCACAACAGATCCCTGCTAGAAAAAAAGAGAGTATCAGCTACCTCGACAGCACTGTTTTCCTTTTTCTTGTTTCCAGATCCATTGGAGGACTGTCTGTAGATCCCAAGATATATCTGTGCAGAAAGGTTAGAAGCCCTGGAGATTGGGAAAGAAGTAGACTAATTGGGAACTAAAGGATGGAAGACAGGCATCGCTCTTTTTGAAACGTACAGAAACTGTAGCAGTAGTTGTGCTTGGGGGTCTTGAACATGGACACAGCCAGGAATTCAGCTAGGATTACATCAGCCTCCAGCCCAGAGCTTGTTATCAGATACAGATGACTCCATCTCCAGAAATTTCAGAAGATTTACCATGTTGGTTGAAGGCTCTATGTTGATAATCTTCAGAAAAAAATGCATCTGGAATTTTTTTCTGGGAATTTCAGTGGGTTGGTTCTCTCCCCATTGACTTTTAGCAGATGAATATTCTATGTGTGCTTGCATAAATTACAATAAAATAGTCTTTTTGCATACATATATAAAAAGATTTTTTTAAAAATGTTACAGACAAGTTATTGTATTAAGCAAATTGCAGAGGTATCTCCAAGCAACCAGCCATGATAAGAAAATGTGCAATATTAGGTATACACACAGCCGTTATTTCAAGCAAAGCTACAGGAACAGGAAAAGTTGGGGAAGATTCAAAGACACGCAAGTCTGTGAACGTTTAAAAGACTGAAGAAATGTAAAATTTTCCAAATTACTTACCTCGAAATAGCACCTAATTCCTAAAACAAGGACATGACTGAAAAAGCAAGAGTAATATTAAAAGCAGATTTGACTGAACCAACATGGGATTTAAAGTTACAACCTAAACTCACCATTCTTCTCAACAGCCTTTATTCTGCTGATAATATAACTGTGGGCTTGCTTAGTCGTCCAGTTAACTGTTCCATTATTGCCATCAGCAGAGCTTAACAAAAAAGCTTTTCAGAATAAAACAAATGCAAAAAAAAAAAATTAGTCAGATCAACGGACTCCCACAAACCAAGTATCAGATGGGATCAGATGCCTTCTAAACCAGGTTTTCATTTTTGTCAGAGCTTAGGAACCTCGGGTTAAAAAAAAAAAATGGTGGTGTTTGATTTGAATATGTAAACATATAGTAATCTTTCTGACAGTCACCTTTTTGACACTAATTTTTCCAAAGAAGTTTACACCAAATGCTTAAAACTCTGCAGACAATTCTGCTGACATAATTATACTGACAATAAAGATGAGCATTCTCTCATAAATATATTTGCACTGGCAAAACCTCATATACAAAGAAAGACATACCTAAAGTTACTTTCACTGGCATAGCATACTTTGGCCAAAACAGGGAAATTAATATAATGAAGAGCACAGCTTTGCTTATATAAAGACACGTGGGGCCGATCGCCTTGCTTTGCAGGCATAACCAATAATCAATTTTGGAAAAATAATCAGTAAAAATGGTTGTCTTCATCCCACACAGCCAGAACACAGCTGGAAAACAGCTGGATCAGTGCAACTGAAGGTGCAAGAAGGTTTAAACATGGCAAGGAGCAAATGATTACAGGAGACAGAACGCAGCTGTGGAGCTGACTGAAAGACTCCATTTCACCAGTAGCAGAACTGCCTGGGAAAACTCTCTCCCCACCTCCCACTTTTTGTTCTTTTGTTCCCTTTCTTCTGTGATGAATAATAGATATAGTAGCTGTTTGTATAGTTACTTGCCAACTGAAAGTGTAGAGGGAAGGAATTGCAGTCAGATGGTAGGAAAGGGAAAGTGGCCATAATAAATAGTCTTTCTTTTGAAACCATTTGTGAGTGAGAACTCATGTCAAACCCCAGTTAACATATGTTATCAGATTAGCATCTTTTAACTTCCTTGTAAAAATAGCAATATCAGAAACAAATAGCAATACTTGTGTTCAGATACACCAGTTTGCAGGAAGAAACAAACGCTTATTGGCAAACAACACTCAAAGTATGCAAATATTATTTACAGAAGAAGCTTAAACATCTGTGGAAACTCCTGCTGACACAGTTACACCAGCCAGCTATTCCATTACTGATACCGCATTCTCCAAACAGAATTTCGGAGACCCAACAGATCTGTCTTAAGCAGTAGCCAAGATACACAAATACTCAATCTATGCATGTGAGCTAGCCATTTATTAATGATAATTTACACAAAAGACCTAAAGTTGAATTGAGGATGAAGTGTAATAAAAAAATTACACATTCAAATTACTGTACCAACACAACAACATTTCTAAATTATGAATTTCTGTTTGATTTCTTTAGGTTTTCAATATAAACAAAGGATCTGATTTAACAAAAAGTATTATTCATATCTGCAGTTTTACATCTGTCTTACAAGACGGACAACTTTCTCCCCGCTGAATTGATCTGTGTACATTGCAAGTCTTAATATAATACCACCCTAGGGATTATCCACCTCAGTACTGCATATGACCTTTAGTATAAATTTGCTATAATTCTTGGAACACTCCAGAAATTCCAAAAAGGTAAAATAAAGTTGTTCCAATATTTCAACAGGATAAGCTGGGTAATCAGAGGCTTGTCAGCTACAAACCAGCACCAAGCAAAACAATTAATACAAGATTTGATTACTGAATTATTAAATGGAGAAGAGTATTGCATTTATTACAGTCAACAAGGATTTAATGCATCTTTTCAGACACTTTTGATGAGCCCGCAAGGATTTCTTCTGATAAAGACAGCAATAATGACGCTACCCATAGATATACAGCCTATCACCAAGCACTTTGACTGAGAAACTAGATACAAAATCATTCTAGCGTATTTAAATGGAATAAAAAAAAGAAAGACAGGTTCTAAAATGTATTTTTTAATATAAATGATCAGTAAGTGTCGTTGATTTGGGTTCACAAATTGTGCTAGGTTTAGCTGTGGGAATTGAAGGTTACCTGTCCACCGTGCCACCCTACCCTCCATTTCACAGGGGAACTGGAAAAGCAACCAGTGTCCCCGTTTTCAGATCCCAGAGTTTCCAGTGTGATATTTTAATGTAAACATCTATCACTATCTCTTTGATTTCAAATGACAGGTGTGAAATGAAACAATTCAGTAGTACACTGCCCATTCAACACCTTTCACCACAAGTAAGGGAACAGGGCTACTGGATAGTTAATTTGTTATATGAGACTTCTAGTGGGCCTCACAAGGTTCTGGCATTGGCCTTATGCAATTTGACTTTATACATACATATACACACACACACATATATATGAAAAATTACCCAGATGTATAATGTATACTGATAAAATTTGCAGGTAAAAACAAAGGTTAGCAGATTGACAAATGATGGAGATGACATGCTACTAACACAGAAGAGTCTGCATTGTAAAAAGGGGATCAGTGATGTGCACTTCAATAGAATAAAAAGTAAACGCATACCCAGGAACAAAGGCAGCATGCCATACGCACACTACAGAGCACACACTTCAGGGATGCTGAACTTTGATAAAAAAACTGGGGATATATGTCAGGTAATAACTGGTTGAACAGAAGCTTTCAGCAGAAGACTGGTTACGGCTGATACATAAACAGCAACATCAAGGAGGAGCAGGGAGATTTTATTTTTGTACTTGACACAAATGCAATCACTATTCAAATGCTGTGTCTAGTACTTACATAGAGCCTCCAAGAAGCACAGTGACAACATGAAGAAAGCTCAGGGAAGATCTGTAAATATGATTAAAGGATGACAAAAGAGGCCTTATACTACGGAATGCAGGGATTCAAACTATGCATTTTATCAAAGAGACAGTTTAGAATTAATTTGATCAGCCTTGTACTCACGCTGAAAAAAAAAGTTAATAACATCAGGCTCTTCAGTTTGTTACACGTGTTGCCACAGTTGCTGGAGCACCCACCAGTACTTAAAACAGCAGGAGCAACTCTCAGCTCTGTGACGGGGACTTGAACGTGTGCAGGTGAAGTGCATCTACAGTGTTTTCTTTTTTCTTTAATTAATCTTTTAATTGTATTTTCCTTAAATTAATCTTTTTTTCTTTACTATTTTTATTTAATTATATTTGCATTACTTTACAAATAGGTTATATTTCTGTTATTTTATGCTATTTTTCCCTTTCTTTAAGTATATTTGCATAAGCTTCATGTACAGATCTTAAGTATTAATATTTAACAGCACAATATTTAACAGAGAAGATACCTACTACAATTTCTGCCCACCTCACAAGCAAAAAAGAACCTAAGCATCACAGACCAACTTCACCTTCCTCATTCCTTAATTGCACTCTAACTAATCCACACACCATCCTGCACCCTTATCTCCTTATTGTTTCTCTGGAGTAGGATCTCCAGCCCATCTCTCCCACTACTAATGCAGCACACAGCTCCACCTCCCAAAACCCAGCATTTCCCCTCTCTCCCGCACCTCCACCTGGGACCCTGACCTAAGCATGTGCTCGTTACCTTCATGCCACAGACCAGGACCTTGGGCCATGCTTTCACTACCCCTTACTCTCTTCCCACATGACCCCGCTCCAAAAATCTACCCTGGCGCTCCTCCACTGCACATGTATCCCATCTGACTCAGAGCCCTTCCTGCATCCTAGGCTGGAAGCACAGGTCCATGCACGGCACAGATTTCTGACAGGCTGCTGAGAACTACAGAGCAGAACAACCAGGAATTGACACCACCACGTTACAACAAAACACCCGTCAAGCAATCATCTGGATCAAGGTGCTCAGCCCACAGCTCAAATTAGAGCTTGCACCCAGGCAGTTACTGAGGACCCACTCACATCTGTACAGAGATATTTGCCCTACAGGTCACATTGTCCACTAACAGAGGCAGAAATTGCACCACCACCTATTCTCCCTCCTCTTCCACCCTCCACACCCCTGCCTCCTACCCAATACGCAGTACATAAGCAACCATCACAGTAGAAATTTACTATAAATTAAAGTGGATTCTCTCAGTAGAAACTGACATCGAGATCGGATATTTTCTGACAGATAAGATCCTCTTCAACCATGGCTACTACATAAGAAAAATTCGTGTTAGTTCTCCACCGTGGATTGCTCAGGTCCCTCTGCACTCCATTTGTTGTAACTGTGTAAAAGTTCAAATCAAACCCGCAAATGTTTCTAAGTTCTATACTTATTCATCTTTGTTCTGTAGGTAATGGTTTTCTACCTGCGTCTGTGTCACCCATTGATTGCTGTAACATCTGAATACTCCTCCAAGATTATTCGAGAAACGTAACTGAATAAGGCATTTTGTCAGTCTCGCTGTGAAACTTCGGCATTTGCATTCCTGGAACGCTGCAAATTAAGTACTGGGAGAACAAAAACTTCATGCTTTATTAATAGTAACATTTAGCCATCACCATTTTCCCTCCTACTGCAGGCTTGACAAGAGAACCAAATTAAATTAGCTTTTCTATGGAGGCGAGGAAAACACTGCTTGTGCCTGCAGTCCAGCCCCAGGCCCATGGTGTAACCAAGGGGTATGGCCAAGTCACCCTGAAAGACTGCTATTCCAGGATGTCCCCTACATTTCTCTCATTTCTTGATATGAATTATCAGAGTATCCCTGCAATTATATTCCAAATTTCTGAGGTGGCAATTGATTTTAAAAGACTAAAGGAATTCAGAAAAGTCATAGATTTCAAGACGCTGAGATTTCTGTCTGATCACTAGCTTGTTCTTTCTATATTCTCATCTTCATGGCTTGGACTGCCACTAAAAATAGTCTACACTTAAAAGGCATTTTGGTGGTTTGTGTTGCAATTGTAACAATATTTAGACACAGTCTATGTTTATGTAAACAAATCTTTTTAGCATTACATAATGAGCACCGTAACTATGCTGTTAACAAAACAATGTGTACTTTCCACCTATGTGACATGTTCATGCTAATTCCAACAGAGCAATACTTACCAGTGAACACTGAAATCCGTACCTTCAGCTCTCAATCTGTAACACCCTGTTTCCCATAGGGAACATTTCAGCAAGATAGTAATGTAAAAACTCTTCTCAGGTTAAAGCACTTCTTGGTTCTACTACTACTCGCTTGAAAAGCAGTTCAACTGATTAGGAGGGAAACTAATATGCGTTCTCTGGTTTCTTGGCTCTTCTGTTTCTTTCAAATTCCTGTGGAAGTAATCAAAACTAGCAACTCCCTCCTTTTCTCTAGAGCTCTGCCAAAAGAAGGCACGGTACACTGACTGTGTCCGCTGTAAATTTATCAATATCTATTCAAGAAAAGCCAAAAAGCTGTACCAAAAAAGATATTTTTGTCTAGGTTTGAAATTCTGTCTTTAGAAGAAAGATTGTTTGCAATCGAACTACGAAGGGTTTAACTTTGGTGACTGTAACTCCTGAAGTACTTTAATGGACTTCTAACCAAATCTGAAAAAAACATTAAGGAGCAAAAATAAGCCTCTCTTTACATACTAAAAGTTACATCTAGAAGACGAATCCCTGCTGTAAAGCTGACTTCTTATTGTCTGGCTTCAGGATCTCTAAGATGTCTCCATGTAAACTATACTATCTATAAATAATGTGCTTGTCTAATGAAAAGCATACTAGCAGAATGGCTAGCTTTTCTCTTTGATAATTACTTATTAAAGCAAGTACTTACTGACAATAGATTTTATTTATTCATCTGGGTCAGATTAGTACAAAGACTTGACAGGCACCATCTTCACAGGCAGAGACTGAGAGCCTTGTATGAAGAACAACTGTTTCTTTGCCCTAAAGTTCCACCCATGGAAGAAAAAACGGCAGGTACACTATCGTATTAGTTTGAAAACACCGAAAGAGCAGATCATCCCTGAAATGTTCTGCCTCCCTCTGTGTGGCGCAGCTGAGAAGCCAAGCATTGCCAATGGCACTTCTGCTGTGAACAGCGGGACGAGCACTGTCTCCTGAACACCCATCCTAGCCCGTAACTTCACAGATGTTTTAAACTAGTGTGTATCATGCAGCCCAGCTGAAAGGCGGGACTCCCAGAACATTCTTGGCCACCCAGCACACGCCAGCATACATGATCCCCTGCCAGTCCTGGTCAGTAAACTGATTTCAGCGAACAATTTTTGTTTATGGGCGGAGTAGTTTTCAGCCAGATGACCCCATACGCAGTATCACTGTACAAGTTACTCAGCACCCGAAAGGGAAGCAGTGAAAAACGCCTAGCTGTGCAATGGCAGGGGAATGTTTTCTGGCAGCAATGCAGCTTTATGAGAAATTAATGCAAACACATAATCACAGCTGCCAAACTGAGAACTAATGAACTCCTCCCCCATTTTCACCCTTTGTAGGGAAGGGGGAATATGACTCCATTGCTCTACGACTCCCTGTTCCTGGGATAAAACGGGGGTTGCAGGGACAACATAGGCACTGACAACTAATTCTTTAAGTGTAGAAATATAGAGCAACAACCATAAAGTGGCCACAGTCATTCAAACAACATTTTGATGACCACTTTCTCTGTAGAAGCAGAATATAGGGCAACCCATTGCTTTGCCAAACTAATATGGCAGATATCTTTACTAGTTTCATCTAGTAAGCTTCCATCATGTCTGTGACTGTGAAGCTGGAGTCAAAGAACAACCACCTAGTTTGTATTAGAAATCCTTAACCTGAAATGTCACTTCTCAAAACAATGTCCCATTTTTTCTAGCAGTGAAGAAAATTATCATTAGCTAGTGTTTGAGAGTCAGTACCTTCCATTCAAGTACTATATTAGCCCCCTAGGAGCAAATGCTGGACTTCTGAAATCACTCTCACACCCTTTAAACTCTTAAACCTCTTGAAATCCCTGGATTTTGAGTTAATGTTTTGCCACAGGGAGGGTAGAGAGGTGTGGGACAACCCAGACTTCTGACAGCAGCCAGCCTCCTCCAAAAAGCCTTTAAGTGTGTGTTTCATACATCTTTAAGAAGTGCAAAAAGCGTAAGTCAAGTTTCTCCTGTAGATCAAGTGCCACAACAGAAATGGGAAAAACTAATCTCTATTATCAGAGAAGAACTCAAAGAAATGTATTTACAGATCTTGTGCTACTTCTCATGTTCCATTTTGTCTCTAAGATGTCCTTTGCCTGGTTAAGCAATTCTTCAGTGCTATAAAGTCTACTTAACAACAGGATACCAGGAAAACAACGGGTTTTGTTTTGGGGTGGTTTTGTTTGTTTGGGTTTTTGTGCTTAAGGAGGAAGCTCAGGTGAGCTCCTGGGACAGTGTGCATCATTCAACTTCTAAGAACTGACTTGTATTGTACCTGAATTCAGACCAGGAACACACTATGAAACTCCACTTTGATGAATAATAAATTTTATATAGATATCTCTTAAAAGAACTTAACCAAACTCAAGTTCATGCTTCCTTTTTTACATCAGTCTCAAACTGTGGTGGTTTGAGCCGGACTGGCCACTGAGACGAATGACAGATGCTCTCCCTCACCTCCCTCTCCAAGGAGAGGGGGGAGGGAGAGAAAGAGACTTACAAGTTCAGAAGGAAATTAAACTACTTTAATTAAAAAATTAATAATAAAAAAATAAAATTAAATCATCAAATGTATACAATATATACAAAACCAGTAACAAGCTCCCAGGATGATGATCACATCACCAGCAGACCCTGGGAAAGTCCCAGACTGGACTCAACAACAGACAGGAACTTGATTCCAGGTCTGGATTCAAGAATACAGGGCTTGGGATCAAAGGCAGACAAACAGACAGAGTCCCTAAGACGCCTGCCACTAAAGGAATAGAGCTAACCCTTTGATGCCTCAGCTTTTATACTGAGCATGATGCACATGGGATGGAATACGCTGTTTGTCAGTTTTGGGTCACCTATCCTGTCCTTGTCCTTGCAGGTGTGACCCCTCTATGCTTTTCTGCTTCTGACCCTCCAATGGGGCAAATAACAAAGTTAACTGGCCTTGGGTGTTATAGCAATAAGTATAAGCAAGAGCCTCTCTGCATACCATTCCTTGGCATCAACTATAAACATAGGTCTTAACACTCTGAGAACGGACAGTGTCTCCACGATACACTGTTAATTTCAGAGAGTTTCAGCTAGTTAGAAGAGGCTTAACTGCAAAGTAAAATTACTGAACAGAAAATTGGTTCTGTTTTACCTCAAAACAGGACATTAAACATGTATTCTGGTGGTTTAACTACTGAAATCAAACTGAACCAAGCTTAAAAAGGTCTGAATTTGAAGTGGAAAAGTTAACACTAAAAAACCTCAAGACCTCTTCCCTTACCACATAGTGTGGAAGAAACTTGTGGATTAAACTCCCAACTCAGCTTCTAGAAGCTCATTTCAGCTGAACTTTTTTAAACTTAGTATCTTAGTTGATAATGAAAGCTTATCCTAGGACTGTTCTAGTTCTTTCTTGGTTGCTCTCCCACAACTGGTCTTGGGAGAGGGAGGCAGAAGAGGCAGGAAGAATTTCCACATAAGGAGAAAGCAGTATCTTGCATCTAACAAATGCAAAGTTTTATCCTCACATTGAGCAACTTAACAGTTACATGCTAACTGCATCTTTAATATATCCAATGCCTCACTCATGTCACTTCTGCTGTCAGTATCCTAAGTACGGCCACATACTTAAAGAAGTCTTGGAAGAGTACCTAGATATTATTCAAGAAGGTATTGAGCAGATTGTCAGCTTTCAGATGACATACCACCGACCCCTCAGACCACGAAATAATAAAGAAATAGATTTTTCGCTGTTAGCTTACTCTTGGGGTAGCAACGGCCTCACAAAGGCACTGCTGTGGCTGGGCTGCTTTTAAGAGTTACCCGTTTGAAGTACTTCACTGGAAAGAACCTTGTGGGTGTGCAACCCGCCTACTGCACGACAGCTATTGTTTACATGCGCTGGGCAACAGGATTAAGACTTTTTCTGCAGTCTTAATTCTGACCCAGTTGGATTAAGTGGTCAAACTAGGAAATAATTTTCGGGGTTGGGGGGAATTTAGGATACGAAAGACACCCTTGCACTCAAACCAGCCCAGCCCCCGGGGACAAGCACCAGCCCTGTCAGGTCGAGGGAGGCGATGGAGCCAGCGGGCGCTGCCGCCCGGCCCGGCCCTGTCCCCGGGAGCGGAGCCGCCCCCACCATCCAGCGGCTCTCAGCCAGGCCTCGGCTCCCGCG